>NC_135311.1:122476339-122805227 GCF_048772815.1 Callospermophilus lateralis | reverse complement strand
TGGCCCGTTCTTATTCAGCCAGGTCCTTCGCTGAGCACCTACTATGTGACGGGTGAAAACGGATGCAGAGTTGAGACAGGAGCACGCTGAACAGAGCACCGTCAAGGTCAGGAGTGGAATGGGGCTGTTCAAGGAAAAAGCACACGGAAGAACACACCTTGGGGTGGAGCCCAGCGTGCCACGCGGGAGTGTGCATGGGAAGGTAATGAGGGGGACTGACCTAGGGTCTTAAAGCTGATATGAAGACCTGAAGAAACCATTTCAGCAAGAGTGCAGGAGCAGCCCGTTCAAAGGTCCTGGGGTGGGAAGGGGTGGTAGGAGGACTGAAGAGGGGCCCTGGAGCAGGATGAGGTTAGAGCGGGAGATGGCAGAGGGGACAGCAGCCAGAGGGGGTGAGGGCCTCGCAGCCTTGGTGGTGTGCTGAGTGACTCGAGGTCCCCTGAGCGAAACGGAAAGATCCTCAACAAGTTGCTCACACAATCCCAGAGTTCTGGCTGCGGAGCCCGAGGGTGGGACTGTGTTACCCTGTGGAGACGCGGGGAGACGGGTGAGGGGCCCACTGGGGCTTGAGGGCAGTGCCGTGTGTGGAGCGGGCCACGTCTCAGAGAAGGGGCAGGAGGAATGGTGTGGGTGGCCATGGCTGGCTTCCCGCTGCTCCGTCTCCACCTGGCCAGCAGGGGCTCCAGCCTTTGCTCCTGTCTGGACCTCCAGGACAGTGGACAGAGGCTCCGAGCTCAGGCGAAGGGGCCCTGGCTCCCCGCTGACCTGCAGCCACACCCTGGCCTCCCTGCCTCCTGTCCAGCCCCGAGCTGACCCAGGCACCTGTCAGTAACCCGCCCCAGTCCGCCCGCCCTCGGTCCCCCACCTGCACTCTCAGCACCCAGGCCGCTGGCCGCGGTTTCTTTGACTTGTTGTGTTTATTCGCCGGCCTTCTACTTCACAGGCCTGCAGACGCCCGCCAGTGACCAGACCTGTCTGCCGAGGGCTTTATGAGGAGTCACACATGACACCCGGGAAAGCCAGGAGCAGGTCTATTTTTAATCCCCGGCTCTCGAGGACAGCCAGTCCACCTGCCGTCAGCCCTCGCGCAGGCAGGGACCTGGGTACTGGGGGGCAGATGGGCTGGAATCAGACCTTGTCCCCGCTGGGTCCCCAGGGGCTGGCAGCAGGGAGGGTCAGGGCAGAGGTGATCACAGATGGCACAGTGTGCTGGGCGCCGACCCTTCATTCATTTTCCTCCACATGTGCGAGGATGGCTGTGTGGGGAACCGCGCTGGTCACCGGGGCTGCAGCTCTGAGCATGACGAACCAGGGAGCCCACAGCGTCCCAGGGAGACAGACGATCCATAGCCAAGGGAGTGTCGGGTCTTTGCATGCGCTGTGAAGGAGCAGGGGTGGAGGTGGATGCAGTACATGCAAAGGCCCTGTGGTGGGATGGTGGCACCAAGCTTGAGGACCAGCAGCGGCTGGCCATCTCATGATCTTCCTGACAAAGGCGCAAACACAGCAGGCCTGTTCCTACCTCAGGCATTTGCACGTGCTGTTCCCTCTGCCTGGAATGCTCTGGCCTGATAGCCACGTACTTCAGTCCTGTGGATCCTCTTAGGCATCTGTTCAGCTGATACCTGCCCACTGAGGGCTCCCAGCTGCCCCTCGGCTCTCCCCCACTGCCCACGGGTTTCCTGCGTCCTGTCTCCTTAGCTGTTGTCTGTGCTGACCTGACGCGTCATGAGTGTCCCCCCCTTTAGGACAATGACTGGATTTGTCTGTGCCCGTGACCGCGGTCAGTGTCTGTTGAGTCCCTGGATGGCGACCCCTGGAGGTCACGCCAGGAGCAGGCGCACCTCGTGGCACAGGAGCCGCCAGGCCCAGAGGACCCACAGGGAGACCTGGGCATCTGAGCCCTCGGGGCTTCTGTTGAGCATCTGGATCTCACACACACACACACTCACACTCGCGATCACACTCACACTCACTCACACACGCCCCTTCTGGCACGTAGTAGGTGCTCAGCAAACCAAGAGGCTGTGGTGTGTCCCCTCTAGGAGCAGGGGTGGCGGTGAGTTCCTCATGGTCCCGGAGCCAGTGGGGGCAGGGAGCAGAGGGAGCTGGGGCCACTCCCAGGTCACAGGGACAGCGGCTTCAGAGTGGTGTCCTCTGGCTGCGCACCAGGTCACCTGGGGCTCTAACCTGGCCCTTGGGTGGTGCCCACACCATCTGCTCCAGGTCACAGGGGCAGCAGGGCAGTGGCCCAGGGCCTGCTTCCTGCTCTGCCTCTGGGGCCGGTGGTCAGTGGTCGGTGGTGGACGCGATTCTGCTCCTGACCTCAGTCAGGGAGGAAGCCACCCGGGATCCTGGAACTCTCGTGTGGGGAAGCACCATGACCTCGTGGGAACCAGGGGCCAGCGGCCGGGTAGTAGAGTCCCAGGTGACGCCTGTGGAGCCCAGCATGCCCCCAGCCCCCGGGCCACTGCATTTCAGAGCTGCCTGGGCCTGACCCTCCCGTGCCCTGTGGTAAGGATGGGTGAGCTGGCCTGGCCCCTCTGCCCACGTCTCTGACCACACCCCCTCATGTGGCATGCACCTGGGTCTAGGAGGGGACACTGGCCCAAGGTAGGTCAGGTCAGTGAGCAGGGGCTCTGGGCTAGCGCTGGGGCAGGCCCCCCGGAGCCAGGCCCGGCCAGGCTGTGCCCAGGTCCAAGGCCTAGGGCGCGGCGGACTGCAGGGTGGGCGTGGGGCGGCCACAGCAGGGGCTCTGGGAGGCCCGGGCCAGAGAGGCCAGGGTCTGAGAGGGATGGCGTGGCAGGGTGGGGAGGGGATCCGGAGGTGTCAGGAGTCCAGGTCACAGGACCTCCGGCCTGGCCATCAGAGGCAGAGGCGAGCCGGGCCACCGTGTCTGCCCTGGGTGAACAGGTGCCCGGCAGCGCCAAGGCGCAGGAGGCACAGGAGCCGGCACCGGGCAGTGCAGTTCTGGTTTGGACCCGTTGGGTTGGAGGACGCTGGAGCCCTGGTGGAGAGGCCCAGGAGGGGACAGGGCCTGTCCAGGCCGCGCTGCGCGTCCAGCACTCAGGACACGGGCACATCCGAGCGCCTGGATTTGAGGAGGTGGAGACGTGAGGGTGGCGGGTCCACGGGGGAGGGACCTGCAGAGACAGGGAGCAGCCGGTCACTGGGCACAGGAGGCTGCAGGGCCAGCACAGACCCACAGGCCAGGCCACTCCAAGGACAGGAGCCTACTCCTTGGCGATGAGGGCAGCTTTTCCCATGGCAGAGGGACAAGGGACAAAGGCCCCAAGCACTCACCCCTTCACGATGGGGGAGGCCAAGTGGGTAGGAGGACCCGTGGGAGCGGGGGACCTGGGTCCTGGGGGACACCGGGTGGGTCCAGCCTGGGGGTGGGGGCGGAAGTTTCCTCCATGGGGAGCTGAAGTGCTGCTTTTGACCTTGACCTTCAAGGTGGGTAAGAATCCAACCCCAGGACGGGACGATGGGAGCTGCCGTGGCCAGTGCTGGACACGGAGGGACTGGTGCATGTGGGCAGCGGGTGCAGTAGACCAAGATGCATTTGGGCAAAGTGGACTTTGGAAGCCCTCAGTCTGGTGGTCGGCTGGGCGGGTGCTTTCGGGGTGGAGAGCCGTCTGGGAACCACGCAGCCGTGGGGTCCTAGGGAGTCTCAGATGGGACAGTAACGAGACCAAGCCCCAAAGCCCCAGAGTCTCCCGGTGTCTTAGGATAATCGAATCCTAGAATCGGAGACGTCGGTTTTTGAAATTGCAGACATTCTGGATCTCGAATCGCTTGCGTGTCAAGATCCCGCCGCCCCCCCCCCTCCCGCTATGGTAATGTGCACTCTGTGCTCGGAGCCTCGCACACACTATGTCCTTTCGTCTCCATGACAACCCTGGAAAGTAGGAACTATTATTTTGCCTGATTTTCCAGATGAAAAATAACGGAGTCTCCGCGAGTGGAAATGGGTTTCGGGAGGTCGGATGCCGGGCGGGCAGCGGGGCCAGCCTCCCCCGTTCCGCTCAGCCTCTGCGGCCACACTCTCAGCCTCTCTGCTCCTGTGAGGCCTCTGCTGAGGATCACCTGCTCCCTGGGCACACCTCAGGGACGGGGAGCTCACCCCCTCTCCCCAGGGCGGCCCGTCCACCCCGACTCTGGACACATCTCTCCTTCTCAGGGCATCCACCCCCTGGCCCCAAATCTGCCTTGGGAGACCCCTCAGATGACCTCCACCGGGACCCTGTAGGGAGAGGGAGCAGCCCCCGAGGAGGGGCAGCCATTGCACTGGGCAGAGTGGGTGCAGCCATCCTGGTGGGGGGGCTCATCCGGGGACGGCGAGAGCAGGCCACTCAGGGACCAAGGGTGATGGAGCCCAGAGGGGGAGGTGGGGGGCTGGGGGAGAGCGGGACCCTTCCCCAGGGACGCGGCTCTCCTCCGAGGCCCGAGTGACGCGGCCTGCTGAGACCTCAGTGCTGCCTTCCCGCTCTCTCCGCGGCCGACGCCTTCTGCACATTCCGCCCGCGTCGCCGTCCTCCCAGACGCTGTGGAGTGGAGCTGTTTGTTAAGTGGGAGAAGAAAAGGGAGATTGATGAGGGGGCCGTGGCCAGGGCTCCAGACCCCGGGGAAGGGGTGGGTGCCAGGAGCCCCTGTGTCAGGGAGCACAGAGCACAGCCCCCAAGGAAGGGACCGGGCGGTACCGCAGTCCACGTGTCCAGGGTCGCCTGGCCGCTGGCCGCAGTCACTGTGTGCTCCTCCTCGGGTGAACCCTTTGGACTCACGGGCCTAGTACCTCGTGCCACGTCCCTGGGCAGCAGGGCTGTGACCATCCTCAGCTTTCAGAGGAGATGTTCAGAGAGGTGCAGGCACTTTCCCAAAGCCACACAGCTATGAGAGGCTGAGGAGAGGAGTCCAGGGCTGTTGGGTGCCAGAGGCCTGTCTCCCAACCAGAAGGTCACACAGCATCAGGTTGACAAAGTTGGAAGATCTGGCCTGGGACTCAGGTCGTTTTACAGTCCCGCTGTAGGCCATTCTGATGCAGAGCCGAGGGTGGAAACGGAGATGTCCTCCTTGTACAGGTGGACAGAGGAGTCCCCGGGCGGGCAGCACCTGCCAGGGTCGTCTGCAGGCTGGAGGGTCATGAGCCTGGTCCCCTTTGAATTCCTAAAGGGGGGCATCCCCAGGGTGATTGCTGGAGAGGGAGGCGGGGACAGCCTTGGCCATGGCCACTTGTGGGTGGCCACCCAGAGGGAGCATCGTGATGGATTCCCTTCCCACCTCCGTCTTCTGGGCCCGTTTCTCCCCAGGACAGGGTTTGGGGGGCCTGATGGATCACCGCTGTCTCAGGCTGCAGATGGCGCTCCCACCCCTGGTGCCTCGGCCCCTGCCTGGCATCTGGAGCAGCCACTCAGTGAATGACCCTGCATAGGGAACAGGAAGTGGGGAGGGGTGACACTGGGGACAGGACTGTCACCACAGAATGCACGGCAGACACAACCCGGCAGCCCAGTTCCAGGCCCTGCTCTGTGTTCTTCCAAGTTTCCAATCAAATACCAAGTGGGGGAGAAGGTCCCCAGCGAGGACTGACCTTGGCCTGGTCGGGGCTCGGCTTCCCGGGGAGGGGAGTCTGCCCACGCCTAGCCGGCACCGGAGGCTCAGTGTGAGGCCGAGCCAGCAGGGAGGCCAGGGAGCCTCACCACTCCTGCTGACTGGCTCCCCGAAACCCGCGCCTCCCCAGGGCTGCCTCCCCCAGCAGGGTCCAGGCAGAGAAGCCCCCTCCTCATGACCACCCGGAGGTGAATGGAGTCACCTCTCCACCAGCCGCACCAAGTGCCCACTGTGTGTCCACCCTGCAGCAGGGACACCACTGGGATCCTGCAGATGCCTCCTGTCCCAGCCACCGTGCTGCCCTCTAGCAGGGGAGACAGGAGCAGGAGCCCAGGTAAGGACGCACTGCGGGGTGGGGAGGGCTGTGCCCGGGTCCCTCGGGGAGCAGCCCAGTGGGGGACAGGAGCCCCAGGCCCGAGATTAGGAACGCTGGGGTGGGCTGTCTTTGAAGAGAGGGGTGCAGGCTTCGCAGCTCTGAGCACGGAATCTCTGGGGACAGCACTGTCACCAGCTGCCCGGCAGTCTGGGTGCTCCTGAGTGGACACACCTGACTGCAGGCGCTAGCCCTGTTTCTGCCTCTAGAAGCCTGTGGTGGATTCACTGGCCTGGGACGGCCCGGCCCACGCAAGGCTGTCCCTGGTGGCCTGTGCACTCCTCCTGCTGACCGGGGGGACTGGCCTGCTCCAGCCTCTCCTGTGACCGGCAGTCCTCCTCAACTGCTCTCCTTTGTCACTGATGGTCTCTCGAGGGTCTCTGGGGACCATCTTGTCGTGGCCTTGTGTCTGGCGGCGACACTGTGGCTGCTCTCATGACAGGCGGAGGGCAGCTCTGGGCGTCCAGCTGTGTGTCCTTGGGAAGTGTCCCTCCTGACGCCCCTTGGGAGGTCTGCGCACGGGGCTCCTGTGCCTGGCTGAGGAGGCCCAGCAAAGGCCCCAAGTTTCCCTGCTGGACCCTCAAGGACTCCAGCCAGACAGCCGGCTGCCAGAGGAGCCCACGTCCCGTCCTGTGGTCCTCCCTGTCCCTCCACAGGTGGCCTTTGCCAGGTGGTTCCTGTTGCTCCCACAGTGGCGCCTCCTGGACCCAGGTGATGTAAGTGACCGTGGTCTGACCCTGATCAGGGGGACAGGCCAGCTCCCTGACCCCTGCCTGGGGCTGCCCACCAGGCGGCTCCCTGCCCTGGCCTCCAGGCTTCCTGGATGGACACCCAGTGCTCTGGCGGAAGACGGGTGTCCTCCAGCACTGCTGGGGGAGGGGACAGGCCACTCCAGGAGAGCCACTGGGTGCCCAAGGCCCCAACCTGAGCACCGTCATGGCCCCGAGGCCCTGATGCCTCCCGCGGAGTCTGCCCCGGGACGTGGCCAGCGCTGGGGCCAGGTGCTCCTCCCGCTGATGCGGGTGAGAAGCTCCCGCGGTCCTCCAGGTATGAGACGGCCGAGGACAGCGCGGAAAATTGTAGTGTCTAAATGAGGTGCCATGACGGCTCTGTCACCACGGTGCTCCTGAGGAATCCCCCGTGACGAGGGGGACGCTGGGGACGTGTGGGGAGCAAGGGGCCTGAACAGACGGCGCCCCAGCACGTCATAGTCAGGGCAGAGGAAGGGGAGCCGCGGGTGGTGTCGGCCCTGGTGGGTGCGGCTGTCTCCTGGGCATGGCCTCGGGCTTGGGTCACCTCCCTTGGCTCATTCCACTTCCCAAGGACCCTGCTGCCAAACCTCCATCGATGCCATGTCACAGGGAGGAAAACGAGCACAGAGGTAAGTGGCCTCCAGGAAGTCACACGACTGGCCAGGACGTGAACCCAGGTCTGGAAGCCCCAAAGCCCTCTTGGTCCCCTCTGCCACCTCTGGGTCTGCGGGCCGGGGACGGGAGACGGGGGGAGGGTCCCAGGAGCTCCGGGGGATGGGTGTGGAAGGTGGCTTCCTCTCTGGTTGGTGTCATAGCCATCGTCTCATTTTACACAAAGTGGCTTGGGGACCTGCTCAAGGGAAGTGGTGACAGGGTGGCCCAGGTCCTGAGGGCACCTCCCCTGCTCCTACAGACTGTGAATGGCTGGATGGGGCTGGAGGGGACAGGCACAGCCCTGGGCCACACCTGGGCGCCCCTGGGGACTTTGCAGAGCTGCTCTGGGACCTGGCACAGAGCCGGCCCTGGAGCCCAGCGCCCAGGTGACCCCGCCCCTCCTGGGACAGCCCAGTGACCCCACTTGGTTGAGTCTATGTCCCCACACCAGGTCCTCCTATGGTGGCTGGCTCGGGACACGCCACTAGTGGTGGCCTCAGAACTGACTCTGCTCGTTAGAACCACCTGCGTGCACGTTCGCTCACACGCCTGAGGAGCCTCGCACAGGCCACCAGTGTCACCTCCTGCCCTGAGCCTGCGACTGACTCCCTGGCTGCTGTGGGGGAGGGTCAGGGGTCTCTGAAGCGCAGCGCGGGAGGGGCTCACACTGCGCGCCCCTGGCACCGCCTGCCACGCCTGGTGGCCGGCCCTCCCTCCTGGGCCTGGAAGCTCTTACCCGGGCATGGGCGTGCTGCCCCTGTCCCCTGGAGCCTGTCCCCTGTCCCCTGGAGCCTGTCCCCTGAAGCCTGGCCCAGCCCCTTTCCCAGCGGGACCTCTCCCGCGGAGGCCCTCCTCAGAGCCGCTCACAGACCTGCACTCCAGGCCATCAGGGGACTCGGGGCCACATCAGGGACTCGGGCCACCTCAGGGGACTCCAGGCCACGTCAGGGAACTCTGGGCCATCGCTGACAACGCCCAAGGCCCCTCTCCACCGTGCGGGGAGTCTCAGCAACAGGGAAACTGAGTCTCAGAGAAGCAGAGGTCAGTCATGACTGGGTCCCCCACCTCTCCTGACCCCCGCCCGGCTGACAGGAGGGCCGTGGGGGCTGCGTGGGGGTCTAAGGGCAAATACCTGACCAGGCCTCAGGGAGACCCAGCGGCGGGCAGGCCGCCCAGTCCACCTCTGTGCCATGCCCCTGCCCTGGAGGAGTGCACACCCCGCCGCCCCCCGCCCCCCCGCGGCCACTATCCCACCCAGGGACAGCCTGGACTCCGCCAAACCCCCCGCCCAGCTACCCGGAGTCTACCCCTCATTCTTTCATATTAAATGCCCACTGTGCGCCAGGCCCTGACCACCCAGCAGCAGATGGGTCAGTGTGCCTCTGTGGAGCTGAAGTTTCAGCGAAGAGAGAGAAAGGGTCCAGCCAGTTAGAGGGAGCAGGGGGCAGCGAGGGGACAGGGCATGGGGGGCGGGTGCTGGGGAGGTGACCTGGGTCTCTCTGGCCACTGCTTTCCCTGACACACCAGCCCCACTGGGACCTGCCTCCCCGGCCAGCAGGTGGGGGCTGCTGGGATTGCCCACCCTGGGGCAGGGGATGCCCAGCAGCCGGCCCTGCCTCCCCCTCCCCTGGCCACAAGCTGAGCATTTTAAAGTCAATTGGTTTTGCAATTAAAGGGCGAGAGAACAGCTGGTGCGACTAATTGTACATGAGCGTGCTCAGGAATGCAGAGTTCCGCAGCCCCTCCCTAAGCCAAGCCGCCTTCATTTCCAAGCAGCGCCTGCCCCACCATCAGGGCTGCCGTGCATCTCGCAGGGTGTTCCTCATCCCGCCGTCCTTTCTGGGGTGTTCTGTGCGGCTCACTGGACCCTGCCGAGGATTCTGGTTTAGGAGTAAGCAACATTTTTTTCTGTTTTAAGATGAGGACACAGAGGGTCAGGGAGGAGCAGTGGCTGGCTCCAGCTCCAGGGCCAGGCCAGGAAGGGGAGAGTCCGTCACAGAGTCCTCCTGTCCCACCACACATTTAGAAGCCAAAAAACTGTTTGAAGGGAGAACTGGACTCCTCCTGCGGACCAGAGCAGCCTGCGCACAGCAGGGTCCCCAAGCCTCACCTGGCCCTTGGGTTACATCACAGTGCTCAGCCCCACAGCGGCCTTCCAGGGGTCCTCATGGTCCAGTTTAACAGAAGAAGAAACCGAGGGTCAGGGAAGCACCGTGGCCTCCCAGGCCTCACAGCACAGGGCTTGGAGCCTCAGCCTCCAGCGCGGGCAGCCTGCTCCTCCCACCCGCAGGTGACTGAGGACGGAGCTTGGTCTCTAGCAGAGGGGGAGGCCTCTGCTTAGGTAGGTGGGGGCACTTTGCCCCCACACGCCCAGGGAGCCGTTCAACAGTGACTCGGGCCTCTTCCCGTCCTTCTCTTAGGTGACCCACAGCAGCCCCCGGGGCGGAGCAGCTCCCCAGTCACACGGCCTGAGATGGAGGTGCAGGGGCCTCCAGCCACCAGGGCGGGTGGACTCACCCGGGTCACCACCCAGAGTCCCTCTGCAGGGCAGTGCTTCTCTGAGGTCCCCTGGTGCCTGAGGACACCTGTCCTTGGAGAGGGACGCAGTGGGGATGCCCAGACCAGCCTGTCCCGCTGCCCATCACAGGCTGCAGCCCTGGCTCTGCCGCTCCCACCTCTCTGGGCCTCAGCGGTGTCAGTGCAGGTGGCTCTCAGGGGACCTTCCTGGAACCAGGGTGTGTGGAGGGTGGAACAGGGACAGGGGGTTTTGACGCTTGTTTTCGTCACAGCACGAACCTCATCCTGCCGTCATTCACTTCTGTTCATTTGACACCACCCGTCCCCACCCGTCCCCACCCGTCCCCACCTGTCCCCATCTTCACCTGAGCAGCCCCTCACCCGTCCAACCCCAGCTGTCTTTACAGGTATCCGAACAAGGCCAGGCGCATAGTAGGCTGTGTTCACCGGTTTTGCCTCACGGCGGCCAAAACACCTGGCAAGAGCGACCGAGAGGAGAGAGTCTATTTGGACTCTTGGTTGCAGAGGCTCAGTCCTCGCTGGGCCCACCCACTGCCTTGGCCCGAGGGGAGCAGAAGACCCTGGCAAGAGGGAGTGGCAGGGAGAGCTGCTCTGCTGTTGGCGGCCAGGAGGTCAGGGGAGGGGGGAGAGGCCAAAGGAAAGAGGAGCCCTTCCAGAGCACACCCCCAGAGGCTCACCCCCTCTAGTCACCCCCGGCCCACAGTGACCACCCAGTGAGTCCTGATTAGGCTGCAGCTCTCAGTCTCGTCATGGTATCTCTGAATATTCCTGCATCCACAGGAGCTCTAGGGGACACCTCATGTTCAAGTCATAATACTACGCCACCGGCCCCCCAAACGCACGCCCACCTCGCAATTCAAAATACAATCACTCTATTTCCAAGAGTTCCCACGATCTTACAAGTTCTAGCATTACCCCAAAGTCCGATCCCAAGTCTCATCTGAGACTTAGGGCAAACTCTTGGCCGTAATCCCCTATAAAGTTCAAAAGCAGGTTGCATATATATTAGATACACGACATCACAGAGCAGACATTCCCAATCCGAAAGGGAGAAATAGGGGCAAGACCAAACCCAGCCAGGCAGATGTTAGACCCTGTAACTCCACACCCACATCTGGGCCTGTGGTGGGAAGATGCTCTCTGCAGGGTTGGCCGTCCTGCCCTTGGACCTTGCCAGTTATGGCTCTCATGACCGCCCTCTGCAGCTAGCAGCTTTCCTCAGCAGACAGTCCGTGTTACTGGCATCTCTTAATCTGGGGATCTCCACTGCAGCTGCAGCTTCACCTTTAAGGCCCCACACATGGTCCTCTTGGGGGATTATGACCCGTCTACATTTTGCCTGGCCTCCCATGCCTTCCTTTGAAACCTGGGTGGAAGCTGCCATAACCCCTTAATCTCAGCATCCTTCATTCCTGCAGAACCAGTACCATGTGGATAATGTCAGGGTTTGCTGTCAGCTCAGTCATTACCTGGGTCCCCTTGCTCTGTGGTCCTAGCAGCCTCTGAGTGCCTGGAGAGCTGAACATGGAGAAACAACTTCCCAGGCCCCCTGTGTGAGCAGGGGTCTCCCAAGATCTCTCCCCAAAGGAATTTTCCCTTTTATAGCCTTGAGCCTGCAGGGGGTGTGGTCTTGCAAATCCTTGAGGTGTCACCTCAAACCATCTTTCCTGTTGTCTCTGTTCAAAGTACTTAGCATCTCCTTAGTGGTTGCAGTCTCTTCAACAACCACACCTTTCTTGGCCAAAATTTAACATGCACATTTCTGGCCAAACCATAATCTTTAAAAATCCTCAGCTCCTCTTTCTGCTCCAGAATCCAGCATAATTCATACCACTGCCTCAGTGCTGTGCTGCCTTAAAATTTCCTCCACCAAATTAATCTGTTCATTACCTTTAAATAGACCTCACACAAAGCCTCAGGATATGGACAAAATGCAGACAACTTCTTCTCGAGAATATAACAAGAGTGGCCTCTGCTTCAATTCCAACAGGATCTTCACTCCCCTCTGGAACTTCGTGAGCACAGTCTTTACAGTCCGCATACTATCAGCATTCGCGTCTCTGGGCACCCACCAAATCACCCATTAAGCTCTGCTTACATCCTTCTAAGACTTCTCCAACCTGTATTTCCAAACTCTTCCAAATTCCTCCCTCAAACAAGCTCCAAAAGCTTCTGCACCCCCAGTCAGATCTGTTACAATAGCACCCCATTCCTGGTACCGATTTCTATTCATCAACTTTGCATCGCTGTGACCAAAACACCCAACAAGAACAACTTAGAGGAGGAAAAGTTTATTTTGGCTCATGGCTTAAGAGGTTTAGTCCAAAGTGAAGGTGAAGCAGAACCTTACAGCAGGAGGGCATGGTGGAAGATGCTGCTCTGTTTGTGGTGACACCAGGGGACTGGGGGCTGCAGGGGACCAGGGCATGCCCTCAGTGACTCACCTTTCTGCAGTGCCCCACCTACCTACAACTGCCACTCAGCCAGGCCATTCCAACTGGGATGGACTGATGAAGCCACCACTCCATAATCCAGCCATTTTACCTCCAAATATTCCTGCATGAACGCAGGAGCTCTTGGGGTCACCTCTTATCCACACCATGACATGGTTCAGTAAAAAGTCACCACTGAATGAATCTGTTTGCCATCTGGCGCACAGTAGGTGCTCTGTAAATGGGGTCATTTCTTAGCCTTCTCTGATTCCCCCACAGACCTACACACAGCCCTAGGCAACCACTTACCTGCCCTTCCTGGTTCTCTGACCCACTAGGCTCCCCCCATACCTCTGCCGAGTGGGGCAAGGTGACTGGCCATCTTACGGAACTGATGACAGAACCCAGAACCTCCTTCAGATGACACTGTCCTCCAGAGCAGCCTCCGGGCACCTGTTGGATCTTGGGGCAAGATGGTGACGGAGGTGCCTGAAATTCTAGAATTCTGTGCCTCTGACATCTGACTTTATAATCCACGATTCTATTAAAGTTTTGAAGATTCAGTGATAGAAGATTCCGCGTTTCCGTGACGGGTCCTAAGTCACTGATACTCTCATGGGTGACTCTTTGCCACTGGAGAAATTCCCATCAGAACCTCCCATCATCTGGGAGTGACTTCACTCTGCCCCAGTTCCCCAGCCAACCCCACAATGTGCCTTGTGGATGTGGCTTTTGGTGACACAGACACTGTAAATTCATGCGGCGTGTGGAACAGCACATTCTCGCCTTATTTGCACGCTTAGACTTAGCATCAATATTAAATGATGACGGCTCTTTGGGGACTGTGTCTTATGCATAGAGGCGCTGCCTTGTGGGGAGGTGCTCTGACACAGGCCACTCTCCCTGCGCTCAATTCCAACAGGATTTGGCTGCAGCAAACCCAGAAGAGAGGGGAGGGTCCCTCTTTCATGCCCAAGGGACTAAGAAGGGCTCTGTGTCTGCAGAGGCTTCAGACTGAGGCAGGGAGAAGGCAGGAGGGAGAACCTGGCCCAGGGGGTCCAAGGGAGAGAACCTCCCTGCTTGCTGTTAGTACCCCTCTGCTCTCCCGGAGCACAGGCACAGCTGGCAGGTAGCGGTCAGGGGCTGCTAGCCCCCCTCCAAGAAGCCACTGGGCTCATGCAAATCTTGTGGGAGTGGCTGGGGAAGCCACTGGGAACCCCAAGCTGTCAAAGGGGCCCTCTACTCACTGCTGTCAGTCACATCTTCCTACAAACCCGCGTTCTTTGTGTCACCCCGTCCTTTATGTCACACGGGCACATCATTTGCACTAAATCACCTCGTCATGTTAATTAAACATGGACTGATTATAAGGGAGGCATGTCGGGACCACGGAACCGGCTCACAGGAACACGGGAGGAAACCCTGTCCAGGGCTCCACAACCCCCTCAGCTTCCTGGGAGCGTCTTCTCACCTTCTGGGCTTTGGAGCTTGAACAGATACGGTCCAGGGTCCATGGATCTGCACACCATTAACAACTGATGGAAGGTTTAAATTAATTGTCCACAGACAGGGGCAAAGTCCACCAGGGCCACGGGTCCTGTGGCCAGGCTGAGGTGAGCTCTCGCAATGAAGAAAGTTCTAGAAAGGAAGCAGCCGCTCCGCAGACATCTACCTTCAATGGCTTTCACGGGGTCTGCCTGGGCCCGGGTTCTAGCTCCAGCCTTCACGCTGGCAGGCTCCGTTCTGCCCTCTCCCTGCCATTTAGGGAGGTCATTTTAAGAGGCCAGCCTCACCAGGAGCCTGTCATGGTTCCGAGTTCCTAAAAGTGCCTTAGCCTGGCATTCGAGCTCGTCAGGACAAGACCTGGCCTCTCTCTGCATCTTGTGTCCTTCCAATACCATCCTTGGCTCTGGCAGCCCTGAGGGATCATCCGGCTTCCAGAATTGAGCTCTCTCTCAGGCGGGCTGCCCTCTCCCATCCCCATGCTGTGCCCCTGGATCCACTCTCCATGGCTACAGCGGGGCCGACTCCCTGACCCAGAGACCCTCCTTGGCTAACGCCAAAGCACGTTCATTGGTCCCTTCTCTGGGGCAGCTGGGTTGGCTGGGCGGCTCTGCTGATCTCTGCTGGCCTCACTCCATGCCTGGCCATCCCATGGTTGCTGGCTGATGGAGCTGACCTTGGCCGGGGCGACAGAGCCCCCTGGCCCTGGTCCAGGTCTCTCACCCTCTGGAAGGCGGCGGCCAGTGTTCCTGCAGGAGCCGGCCTGAGTACCCTCAGTGGCATCCCATCTAGGAACAGCCCACAGCCCAAGCCAGCCCTGGGGAGCCCTGAGACCAGGGGCAGGACCAGGTTGTAGAGCTCCGTGGACAGTGGGGGAGGCCCGAGGGCCAAGGGTGCCCTGTGCCTGGAGCAGGGTGCACACGTGGTTCAAATCTCCCAGAACACTGCGAGCTTAACGTCGGAAATGCCTTTGTAGCTGACCATCGACACACAATCAGCTGTAAACCGCTGAACACGCCAACTTGATGAGTTTTATACACGCAATCACCATCACAGTCTGGATAATCCCATCACCCCAGGTATTCCCCTGCCTCTGGGCCATCCCTCCCTCCTTCCCTTGGACGACAGCAAGCAGTCTTCCATTGGTCTCAATTAGTTTTCATTTTCCAGAATTTTATCTAATGGACTCGCACAGGGCGGGCCCGGATGCGTCTGGCTCTTGCGCTCAGCCTTCTTAACTGGGCCCCCTCGCTGCTGTCCGCACCCCGCCTCGTTCCCGTTACTGCGGAGGAGTAAGTGACTGTGTGGTCATCGTGGGTTCATTCACCTGTCGATGGGGATTCCGAGTGTTTCCAATTTAATTTCAATAAAGCTGCTGTGAGCACTGTGCGTGTCTCTGAAGCCCTTCCCGTTGGGAAAAACCTCACAGAGAACCAGCACGTCCGATGGTCACCACCCAGCGGTTCCCGGGCTCCGGGGGCTCCTGCTACCCTGGCGGAAGGGGAGGACACTGGAGGCTGCTGGTCCCCACACTCGGCACAGTAGCTGTTTCTTCCCCTGGTGTGGGGTGAAGTGGGACCTCACTGTGGCTTTGCCTTGTGTCGCCCTATCTCTTCCTGGGCGTCCCGGCCACTCCTGCTCTCTGGGTGAGGCGTCTGTCCACAGGTCTTCCCCACATGGAGTTCTCTGCTTCAGCATTATTGACGTTGGGGGCTCTCTAGACCTTCATCCCATGTGTCTGGGAAACATTTCTCCCGGCCTGTCCTGGGAGGGACTTTTACACACCAGTCCCCTTGCCCTCCGCGAGCAAGGACTGTGTGGGGAGGACGCATCAGGGTCTGGCCCCTCCCCTCCGTAAAAATAACCACCCAAACCCAGCAAGGTGACCGCCCAGGAGCCCCACCACGTGCGTCTCTCTGTCTCTGGTGATGTTGGTTCTATTGGGATTTATTTTGAAAATCGTGGCCATAGCGGGGTCAGGAGTGGCAGGTGGCGGGGTGGTAGGTTCAGAGAAACTCACCCTAGCGCTCGGGCAGTGTCCTTTTCCTGGTCCAAGATCGCCCTCTAATGGCCCAAGCTCCTCTGGCCACTGCCTTGCTCCCTGAGGCCCCTGGAGGACTGGACAGAGATGTGTGGCAAGGTGCTGTGTCCCAGGCTGATGAACACAGTGTCCATCCACGGGGACACATCCTGGGGAGATGGGTGGAAAGGGCACTGCTGGGGGGGCCGCTCCGGCTGCCCCTGCTCCCCAAGGCCCAGGGGGAGGCGCCAGTGCACAAGCAGACCCCACGCCCAGGCCTCCAGCCTCGGGTTCCTGAGGGGCCCGGCCTGGGGAGGCTGCCAGCCTCTTCCATTTCCTAAGGACCCCAGAGAGGAGGCCATTACCTGGTCACCTGCCACCGGCATCTCAGGAGGTTGGGGCGCTACTACCGAAGGGTCACAGCACAAGAAAGAGGACAGACGTCCCTGACCCAGCTCCAGAGATCTCCCCAGCTGACCGCTCCCTTCTGCCTCCACCTGCTGCTTGGTGATGACCACCCTCTTCTGGGACCCTGCACCCTCCCCAGACCCTACGGACCCACCGACCTCCTGCAGCTAAGCACCAGGGCTGAGTCCTGGCTCTGCTTGTGACGGGGGCCCAGCAACCCATGTCTGCTGCCAGGAGGAGGGTTTCATCCTGCCCTTGACGACCCCGTTCTAAGCAGCAGGAGGCAGCTCTGGAATGTGGAGGTCAGAGACGTCACCCTAAAGTCCAGGTCCCAAACCCAACCGCACCAAGGAATCCCTGGGGACCTTGGACATGTTCCTTACTCGTTCTGTGCCTTGTTTTCCCCATTTGTAAAGGGGGGACAGCAGTTTATACTGCATACAGTTCTAGACAGGGCTAAATGACTTCAGACCTCCAAGGGGTTCAGACGGGCCTCTGCCATGTAGTATATGCTCAGTTAATGCCAATCAACACTCCACGCCACCACCGCGGGCCAGACACTTAGCTCTGCGGCGAGCCGAGCCTCCTCTCCCTGTGGATTGAGTGGGTGGCGTACAGAAAACGGGTGGCTGCCCCTCCAGCCTGGAAAGCCTCGGAGGTGCAGGGAGGAGGGATCTGGACTTCTGACACCAGGACTCCCTGCAATGCTGCAGAGGCCCAGGCTGCGGAGCCGGGGTCCTGACAGGCTGAAGGGTCGTGGGTGGAGACATGAGGCCAGGAGGGAGACAGGAGGGCAGGCAGAGGTCCCCACGGCTGGGACTGTGTCCTCAGAGGGTCAAACTCCACACAGCTCTGAGCTGGTCGGAGACGGAGTGAATAAAGCTGACTCCTCCACTCGCTCTGCCTGGGTCTACGCCACATGGTTAATCGAGCATCTGCTCTGTGAGGGGCTCGGGGCGAACGCTGGGGATACAATGGCTGAACAGAAGTAGCTTCTGCCTTCAGAAAACTCGTATCCTAGGAGGAAGAGAGACAGCTAACAATTAAGGACAGATTTTATTACTCAATGGTGGGGGCTGGTGTCCTTTCTAGTTAGGGACAGGAGAGGAGGTAGGTTTTTAGTGAAGATGAAAAAGACAAGTGCTGTCGAGGTCAAGTGTGGGGGAGGCAGGGAGAAGGAACACCGGGCCAAACACCAGCATGTGCAAAGGCCCAGGGGTAAGAGGGACCACAGCATGGAGACCCAGGGGGCCAGGCTGAGGACTAATAGAGGAAGCCATGGACAGATCCCACCAGGCCTTGGAAACCCCATGGGATGCCTGGTCTTCATCCAAGAGTGGTAGTGCTCAGTGAGAGGAGGTGACAAAGAGCCAGATGACCCTGCTTGGGAGGGTTGGGGACAGGTCTTCTGTGAAGCAATGGAGGTGGACCCAATCTCCCTGGAAATGCCATCACGGTAGACCTGCCACCCAGTTCTGGAGGACCCGCCCTGCCGTCTCCACCCAGACGGGGTTTCCAGACTTGCTGTGAGACTCAGGCCTCCTCACAGTTCCAGCAACGGATCTCGGTCCCAATCTTCAGACGCGGCTACTGGAATGCAAAGCAGCAGCCCGAAGCCAGAGGCCCCAGCGCGGCTAGGGCCTTGCCCTCCTGCCCACCCTGGCTTGTCACAGCAAGTCTGAGAGTCAGGATCTGCAGGGGGAGGCTCCGGGGCCATCCCGTGTGGCAGAGGGACAGGGCAGGCATGTGCTGGGCCACTCAGCACAGGTGCTGGTGCCAGGAGGCCCGGCAGCTCCCTGAGTGCTCATCCAGAGTCAGGGTTTTAAAGTCCAGCGCTTCCCAAGCTGGACCCCGGGAGCCCGAGTCCTGGTGGCGGTGATGGGAGTTTCAGGAGCAGAGGTTTATTCCGCGCCGTGGGGACCAAGTGCCAGCGTGCAGAGGAGTCCTGAGGTTAGAATCCCTCCAACATTCACCAAGAGAGCTCCCAGGTGACCAGGGGAGCCTGCTCCCAGGATCCTTCCAGAAAGGAAAGTTGAATCAAAATAAGAACAACACAATTTTACGGTCAAAGGCCTTTTGAGAAAGCCCGGTTGGCAACTGTGTACTGACAGGCTGTGACGACTTTATTTCCCATGTCACCCTGAGCCTGTTACAATGACATCCAGGCGACCATGGCCTTGGCCCCCTCCAGGCTGGGGAAATGCTTATCTGCGGGTCCCTCCAGAGCCAAAGGGGCCCAGCGTGAGGGGAGGCCTCATTTGACTGCCTCCCCCAAAGTCCACACCCCATGAGACGGGAGCGCTGCCCGCCCCCGAGGTCAGGTGCTGCGATCATAACGCCCGCGACGTGGCATCTGGAGGGGGACCCTGGGAGGAGGTTAGGCCAGGGACGTGGAGCCCCCACGCATGGGACTGGTGTCCCCAGAAAGCTCCTTCACCCCTCCAGCTGTACCAGGACCCAGCAAGGCCATGCCACCAAGGAACGGGAAAGCAGGCCTCACCAGACGCTGTTCTGCTGTCCCTTGATGTGGGTCACCAGCTTCCAGCAGTGTGAGCACTAAGTTGATGTCACTGACACTCCTCTCCGTTTGTGCTGTTTAATGACAGCAGCCCCCAGAAGACGGGAGCCCCCTGTCCAAAAGGGCCCCTCCCTCGTCCCCAGCTTGGAATTCTGGGCCCAGCCAGCACCCTGGCCTGGAACCCTCGTGGGCTACAGTTGAGCTGAGGAGGGCCAGCTCCAGGTCAGAAGAAAGGGGCCTGGTCTCCATTCTGCCACCAAAATCCTGGGTGACCTTGGAGGATCACGGACCCCTCCAGGCTTCGCTTCTCCCAACTCCGCCATGAGGGGTGGGGGAGGAGCAGCCAGTGATGTCTGATTTTTGCTCTTGGCCAACACAAATCTCCTCCCGTTTCTGCAGTACACCGCCAGCTCTCGGCAAACTTCTAAGAGTACCATTAACAGAAAGAGAGGATGAGGCCACCGCGTGCACAAGACAGAAGTGTCACTCACAAAGGGCCACCTGCTGCAAGCATGAGGCTGCCGCTTCAGACCATGGAGGCCACTTGGCACTTTATGCCCCAAGCCCAGCATAAAGTAGGCGTCTCTGAAAAGCCTGGAGTAAATCCTTCCCGCCTGCCCCTGTCCTTCTCAGGCACCTCCCGGGCCCCAGTGGTGACAACTGCTCTGTTTCTGAGGTCCAGCTGTTTTAATGGGGACTTTAAATAACTCCCTCCGCTACTGAGGAAATGACGTCCTGCTGAGACACGGGCACTGTGAACTGGCACTCAAGGGAGGTTCAAGGCCTGGCAGCTGTGGGACAAGGATCATCTGGTGCCCTCTCCTTCCCCCAGAGGCCATTTTCTAGTGGCTCAGCAGGTGTCATCACCGAGTGCCAAGCTGCATGCAGGCTCTGGGTGCAGGGAGAAGGATGGTCACCTTCCTGTGGTCCAGGCTGACCCGCCAGTGATGCACACCACCCACCTGCAAAGTGCCAGACTAGAGGTCTCAGCCATGGCCGCCGTCTCATGAGCACCTGCTGTATGCGACTCCATCATTGAGTGCCTGCTGTGTACAGCTTGGGTCCAGGAGACCAACAGGTATATTCACCGCCCCTCACCAGGACCCTCTCTGCCACGAGGTCAGCATGATCCTCTCCATTTTAGAGGTGAGGACAGTGAGGCTCAGAGAAGCTGGGAACATGGCCAGGGTCACACAGCCAGGGGAGGTCGAGTCCACATGAGTTTCATTGTCAACAGCGACAGGACAGGCCCCCCACCCCTAGATGGGGACAGGTCTGCCAGGGGACTGAAGGCAGGGCAAGCCACCAGAACCAGGTGGGCAGAGTCCTGGGGACCCACTGGGCTGCAGGAGCATGGTCTCCCGGCTGTGTGGGGGGGCTTTCAAGGTCACCACATGTGCCCAGCTGAGTTTGGTCATCCTGGCCCGGCTGCCGAGGAAGAGGCAGGGATGAGATTAACCTTGTGCGTTCACGTTATTTCTACCTGCTCAGACCCCCCTGTTCCTCTCACTTCCTTTAGAAACCGTGGCCCCGCCCATCCTTCGCACTCTAAGGGCTTTGGCCAGGACACAGCCCCGCCCCCAATACTGGCTCTAGTACGTGACTAGGACCTGGCCAATCAGTGACTCCCATTCTCCTGGACTTAGGTGATTGGCTCAGAAATGAGCACATGATCCAGGCTAGTCCAATCAGAGTTTGCCTTTGAACTTTTGCAGCGTCGTGTGGCCCCGCCCCTGCCCTCCCTTCCTTCCCAGTTGCTGAACTGGTGGGAGGTCAGACCGGCCGGCGATCAGGGTCATTGCGGGAGAAGCCTGTTTAAAAACGAAGCCGAGATAGATAAATGCTTCTCTGAAAGGTGGAGTGAAGTAGAAAGAGACAGAGAGAGCCAGTCAGGACGGAGCCAAGTGGCCCCGAAGGCCGACACCCCGACCGCCTTGCTCCTTGCGGTGCACCCTGGCCCGAGGCTCCCTGCCCCACCAGGTGCCCCCGCTAGAGCCCAGCACGGAGCAGGCTGGCAGCCAGCGCCCCAGGTGTGCAGCCTCGTGAGCGAGTGTGCTTCTTTTTCTGTTTGGGTCAGCTGCGACGCCTCTCTGTCATCTACAATCCAGTGAGTCCGATTCTACTCTGTAGCCACCACCAGGAAACAGCGCCTGCTGGATGAGAGATGCTAAGTAAATATGTGTGCAGTGTGCAAAAAAATAAAAAATAAATAAAGGAACAGGCTGGGCTGCTTCTGTTGCCCTCAGCATCCCACCTTCCCAGCACACGCGCACAGACACACACACATGCACTGTAGATGCTTAATTGGGACCGTTACTCCAGGACTCATTCTTGATGGACAGCCACCTGGTTCCCCCACTGTGGCAGCAGTGTCTCTCACTGGGTCTTGGAGGAGGCTCAAGAAGGTGGCTGGCATTTCCATGTGAGCACAGCATCCCCAGGAGATATTGGAAATGGGCTTGGAGCTGCATGGCTGGGGACCGGGGACTGGGACCTGCTCTATTGACTGCAGCCTGCTGGAGTAGACAGGCGTCCTTGCCTGTCTGCTCAGAGGAGACCGTGGTCTCACAAGTGGCTCTGATGAGGCCATTAGACCACATTGCACCTGCCAGTCAGCCCCGCCAGGCAGACAATCCTTGCACAGTGTGTCATTAGCCCCAGAGCCAAGGCCCCGAGATCTCTTGCAAAAATTCCCGTGTCAGCAGCAGGCTGCAAAGGTGAGAAACCCCACTGTGTCACTGTGTCCACGACTGGGAAAGACAGCGTTTCTCTTCCCTGTTCTGCCCCTGATGCCCACTTCTCATAGCGAGACCGCAGAAGACAAGCAGCCGTCACACCTGTGGGAAAGTACACGTGGGCTCAGCTGCGGAGGGGCGACTTCTGGGAGCCAGATGCCTGTGCAGGTGGGAGACACATCTGTCCTCTGCAAGATCATCTTTCCAGGCAGAGGCTGGGAGGCTGAGCTGGCAATTTCTGATTGCTGCACCCCCTCAGGCTGGCATTCAGTGATGTCAATTCATTGCACACCCTGAGGTTGGCACCAGTGGTTTGGGGATGCTGGAGGGCCTCCCTAAATAGCCCCAGGCACCTCTCTTGTCTGACCCTAGTACAAGCTCTGTGGCTGAGACACATCCCTGACTCGGGGACTCTGAGACCTGCAGAGTCTCAATATTCATTTACTATTGAACACATTTGTTGAGCACCTACTATGTGACAGCTGCTACATTAGGGGACTCAGTGGTAAGCGAAACGGACATGATTCCAGCCCCAGAGAGCTCCAGAAATGAATGTGGACGTCCACCATGAGCAGTAGAAAATTCCCAGTGCTCTAAAGAAGAGTCAAGGTCAGGAGAGAGGGTGGAATGGGGGATTCCAAGGCAAACCAGGAGGGTGGCCTGGAGGACATGACCCTCTAGTTGGGAGCTAAAGAAAGATGCAGAGTTCTCTATCAGGTGAGTTCTGGTGGAGGGAGAGTGTTCACATCAGATGTGCAAAGGCCCAGGGGCACAGAGACCCCCAAGGCCTGTGTGATTGGAGGGCAAGGAGTGGGCAGTAGCCTGAGGGGGGACAGTAGCAAGACTGCATATCCCAAAAGGCCACTTTAAGGTTTGGGGTCTTCTCCCCACAGCAGGGAGTAGTGAAGGGCACGGGGCAGTAGCCAAGGTGATGGCACCTGGTCTGTTTTCACACGGAGCCTCCGGCTGGGCGCAGTGGTGCATGCCTGTAATCCCCCCTCAGGCCCGAGGAGCGTGAGTTCAAGGCCAGCCTCAGAAACTGGGCACAAAAGGGCTGGGGAGGTGGCTCCGTGGTCAGGTGGCTCCGTGGTCAGCACCCCTGGGTTCCGTCCTCAGTCTCACACACACACACACACACACACACACACACACACACGCTGACCCCAGGTGTGGCGGGAGGCTGGGAGTGTTTGCTTCAGCTTGGAGGCAGGGCCACTCCCCGAGCAGGAGAGGAGGGGACAACCAGGGCCACATCCACAGCTGCGTGACGTCGTGCATTTCATTTGACCCGTGTTTATTGAACACAGCTCTGTGCCGGAGCCCCCTGAATAACAACAAGGCAGCGTTCCTCAGGGACCCTACACGGAAGGGCAGTGTCCCCCTGATATTTCGGGAGGTCACCTCCCGTGAGCGGTGTGTGGGCGGCCATGCTAACTGGCGCTTACCCACAGAAAGAGAAGACGAGCGGGCGTCTGGATGTAAGCACGAGAACTCCATCACCTCAAGCCGGTCAAGGGGCTGGGTGAAAGGCCACAGGACAGAGCCAGGTCCCGTGGGGTCAAGAGTCCTCAGGCCTGTGTCACTGTCCTTCCCACGTCCACCCACTTCCCATCCTCGGCCAACTTTTCTGCAGCAGGAACCTGGGTGGTCTCAGCTTGGGTGACTGTGGAGCAGAGGGCCGCCCCCAGCAGCCTGCAAGATGGACACTCTTTCTACTCTGCAGTGAGTGAACGCAGATTCAGAGAAGTGAAGACACTTCCCCAAGGTCACACAGCCCAGCAGCCATGCAGAAGCGAGAAGGGTCCAGGCTGGTGATGACATGAGGGGTGCCATCCCAAACATCAAGGACACCATACTCCCAGCCCTTTACTTTGGTGACAAACGCAAGCTCCATCTGAGGTTCTGGACTCTTGCTGCTTTCAGGGGTGACCAGGGCATTGATGGTAGCCTGTCCCACTCAGGCCCTGCTGCCACACCTGGTGGCTGTGAGCAGAGGCCCCAGGTGATGCCGCCGCATTCCAGGGAGAAGCCAGCTCTGCAGGTGGGACAGACAGAGGGGGGGTGCCGTGGGGGGCCTGGAGGGGCTGACCTTTGCCAGGGGCTGACCTCTCTGTCCTGGGAAGAACCCAGCCATGACAGTCACATTGCCAAAGGGTGTGACTTGGCCCCATGGCTCCGCCTCTCTGGGCCACAGTGCTGTCCCTGGGGTCCCTGGGGTGGTGAGGACGCAGTGAGGTGACACACCTCATGCTGGGAGCAGGTGGTCCCGTGGCCAAGGCTGCCCCCTGTCCTCTCTACGAAAGCCTCCTTTTCAGCTCTGGCTCCCGCCAAGGCCCCTCCAGAGCCTGCTCCCCCGTCTCCAAGGCTGGCAGGGGTCACCCGCCCGTTTGGTTTATCTGTCCCTCACAGTGTCCTTCATACCATGCAATAAATGTTGACAGCCTTTTGCTGGCTGTGAACCCCGGGGACAGCAGACTCTGTCCCTTCTCAGGGGTTGGATGACTCTCCTCCCTGTCCTGGGTCCTCCTCCTGAGACTCTGCCCAGCCCGGGGCCTCTCTGGGCTTGACTGAGAGATGCCAGGGCAGGAGGCAGGGCAGCCGCTGGGGAGAGGGGTGTCCCACGCTGTCCCCGAACCCCGAGGGTGCCCATCGGGCTGTGCTGGGAACCTTCCGGGTCTGTGGGCTGCTGACTCTGGAGCCATCTGCCTGGTCCCCAGCACCAGAGCCAGGATCCCTCAGTTTTCCTCTGCGGTTCTCAGGAAGAGCAGGCAGCGGGGGTCGGGGAGGAGCAAGCCCTGGGTCTGGGAACCCGCTCCTCTTCCTGGAGGCGCTCCCCAGGGGACCTGGGGGCCAGGGAGCCGAGTGCACCTGCGTCCTGCTAAGGCCCCTGAGTGGGGTCCCAGGTGGGCAGAGCAGGCAGAGGGGCCTGGGAGGGGACATCACTGTGGGCCTGTACCTCCCCTACAGACTGAGGGCTGCTTGGGGCTGAGTCCTTTCGTTCCGGTGCCCAGCTGGGGCCTGGCACAGAGCCGGTGTCACTGAAGCCTTGCTGAGTGAGTGACCGAGAAGACATGAACAGCAGAGCCGGGGCCTGTGGGCCTGGGTTCCCCGGGTGAGGCCTCCCTGGGCATCCCGTGCTGGGCAGCCGTCCCCACAGGAGGGCAGGCAGGACCTGCGACCCGTGTCTAACCACCCCCATACGGCAAAAGCGGTGGGTTGTCGGTGCTATGATTTGGCTGTAAAGGGTGGTGGCTTCTGTCTTGCTGGGTGACCATTCTGTTTTCCTATCTTCCCCACTTCAAGGAAGTTGCTGCCCCAGGCAGCCCCCCACCCTCATGGCCAGGAGCTGAGGCAGCCTCCCGTGGGAACCAGCCAGGAGCAGAGCCCCAGCCCATCTGGCCACAGTCACTGCACCCTGGAAACCGTCCTCGCCAGGCGAGCCTTCAGATGACATCTCAGCCTCAGTGGGAAACTCAATTGCAACCCCATGTGGACCCCTGAAGGAGAGGACCCAGAGTCCTGCCCGAGTCTCTGCCCCACAGAAACTGTGGGATGATAAACTCGAGTAGCCTCAGCCACTGGATCTGGGGGTGATCTGTTACATAGCAACAGATGACTGATGCCTGTCCCAGCCAGTCCCCCGCAGCCCTGTGGCTGTGTGTTGGTGACCCCCTTCTAGGGGTGGGGAGACCGAGGCACGGACTCTAAGTGCACCCAGAGGTTCTGAGTGGAGCTGGACTCAGCGCTGAGTTGGCCCAACCTGGTACCTGCGCTGCCTGTTCCCTGTTCTTGACCTCCCGACCGATGTCAGTTAAAAAAAGGAGAATCTGAAATGTGGGGATGATGTAAATGCCAGCCGCGCATGCAAATCCTCTTCATCTGTCCATCCCCGGACACTGATGCACTCTGTGCCGTCTGCGACCCGGTGGGGAGGGGACGTGTCCGTGATCTCAGTCAGAGCGCCTTTGCCCTCTGTGGCTGTCATTCAGGGGGTCTCAGGAGGTGCGGGCATCACTGTGACTGGGGAGAGGGGCAGGTCAGGAGCGGGGCATGTGATAGCAGGGATTGAGCCCAGAGGTGCTTGACCACTGAGCCACACCCCAGCCCTTTTTATTATTTTATTTGGAGACATGTTTTCACTAAGTTGCTCGGGACCTCGCTAAGTTGCCGAGGCTGGCTTTGAACTTGGGATCCTCCTGCCTCAGCCTCCTGAGCCTCTGGGTTTACAGACACCGCGCCCAGCACCCCCCCCCCCACTCTCACAGTAGGAGATGGGAAGTCAGCCCAACCACAGAGCTACCTCCAAACCAGGGCCTGGGGGTCAATCGGGGCCACAGCGCTGTGACTAAGTCACTGCAGAACCCCGGGGGAGGCGGTACCTGGTGCCACTCACTCCAGGTCCCCACCCGTAGGCTGCAGGGTGAGCTCCTGGGATTCCCGGCAGGTGAGAAGAGTCTGCGGGTGCCGTCCAGTTCCTGCCTCTAGCCTCCCAGAACTGCCCCAAGCCACTGATAGGTCCTCCTGTCCCTCCCAGGAAGCCCCCTGCAGTGGCCGACCCTCCTGGGCCTGGCTTCTGCTGGGCTGAGGGCACCAGAGGAGATGGGGCAGGAGGAGAGAAAGCGCCTCCCACGGAGACATTGACCAAGACTCAAGAAGAGGAGCCGGGGCTTCTTTGAATTTTAGTGGGACCCCTGGCGGGTTTCAGCAGGATCAGAAAGACCCTTGTGCCTGGGAGTCCAGACAGGATGGGCACGTTAGGGGCCAGCAGGGAGCCCCACTTTGATGAGGCTTGGCCCTCCAGGGAGGAAGAGAAGAGAAGCCCAGCGTCAGGCAGGACCAGGGCCAGGGAAGCTGGACCTGCAGGAGGACTCGGGGCAAGGGAGGAGCCCCCACTGAGGCTGGGTTAGGGGCTCCAGGTGGAGGGAGGGTCCCTGGTCACAGGGAGCCCTCCGAGGTTCAGGAAGAGAGCAGGCGTGGGACCTCAGGGGGAGCCGGAGCTGCTTTGGTCTGGGTCAAGAGCTGCCCAAGCAGGGATCACAGAACCCGCGGCTCCGCCAGGCCCAACCAAGGCCCCCAACCAGCAGCCGCCTCCCCGGCCCTTCCACGGCCTGAGGAGCACCCGCCTTCCACCCCTGCCAGCCCAGCAGTGTGGTCACTGCCCCAGGAGCAGGGCCCGCTGCTGCTGCTGCCCTGCAGCCTCTTCCTTCCAAGGGACAGGAAGTGTGCGGAGTGGGAGCACTCCCTGTGGGAAAGCCCGTGTTGTGTGGGGGAGGGAGCAGCTGTGAGGTGCTGGACAAGTTGCTCCCCCTCTCTGAGCTTTATTTTTGTCATCTGGGAAATGGGCCGATTCCTGTCCCTCAGGGCTGGTGTGGCCCTTGAGCGGGATGGCACATGCCAGGCCTTCAGCACCACAGGGAGCTCCTGGCGACCCTGCTCCTGGAGCCCAGCCCCCACCTCACCCTGCCTCAGGGATCCCAGACCGGATGCTCCCCATCAGGGACCAAGGGCGGACAGCAAGGGCTCTTGTTTCTTTGCTGAGCAACAGCCTCACAGCCTTGAGCTCCGCCCACTGCACCCCCAGCCTCCCTCACCTGAGGGCACATTCAGGGGACCCTGAAACCCTCCCTGGCTGGTCCCTGGAGCTGTGGCAGGACACAAGCCCCCGGATGATTAAGGTTCTGCTGTATCCTGGGTCCTGAGGTCACAGGAGCCTCCAGGCCCTGGTTCCTCTGAGGTCGTGCATGGGCAGGATCGAGGCAGGAGCCCTGAGGACATTGGCTGGACACACCAGGCCACCCCTCGGAGCACGACTCCTACCTGGGGACCCAGGAGTAGACCTGAGGTGCACACGAGCGCTGAGCTGCGGTGGCTCTTGCTCTTCAGCCTGTCAGCACCGGGGAGTAATTAGGATCCTAAAAAAGCCCTCATTATCTCTCCCAGGGCCGCGACGCCCTTTGGAAAAAATGGATGTTTCCTGCCAGATCATCCCCTGAAGATGCGTCTGTCACAGGCTATTGTGTAAATCCATGTTTGGCCCATTTTTTAAAAAATGTGATTTATCCGCTTGTTTCGTCTTCCAGCTTTTCTGCAAAACCCTAAAAATGTGGCTATTATTAGGAGCCCAGAAAGGAGACATAGAACACCAGGAGGGAGCGGCCAGCTTAGAGGCCTGTGGGCGGGGAGCTTCCTGCAGCCTGGAGAGTGAGCAAGGCCGGCCAGGCAGCCGGGGAGGGAGGAGGCCATGGTGCTGGGGGCAGCAGACCCTTCTGAAACCTTCCAGGGAGAGAAGCCGAGGGGCCGGGGAAAGGCCCAGCTGCAAGCTCACCCAATTCAAGAAGTTCCTGGAGGATCTGCACCTGCAGACCTGTGCCTGACCTCAGGGTGCAGCAGGGAAGAGGCCACAGTGCCGTCCCAGCGGCCACAGTGCAGGAAGAGACGGGCCCAGGAGGCAGCAGGAGGCCTTTCCGGCGGGGGGGGGGGGGGGGGGGGGGCGGATGGGGCAGTGAAACGTTACCGTTCTACGGAATGCAGACGCATGGGGCCACAGAAGCAGAGGACCCCAGCGTAGGGTAGGGCTGGACGGTGACCACCCCAGACCGTGGGGACAGAAGTGTTCTCTCTGGGACCTGAAGGACGAGAAGGAACAGACACTAACACAAGCATTGAAGGGAGTGACCAGGGCATCCTGGGACGGGATGATTGACAGGTGAGCTAACTTGGGGATACAGAGAACAGCAGGGAGCTCCGCCCGGTGGGACCCGATCAGTCCCCTCAAGAGGTCAGGCAGCAGCAGGAGGTGACACCTGAGCTACTGGTGATCTCTGAGACCTTCGTCAAGTAGGCAGAGCGAAGCTTCCAGGTGGACATGGTCAGAAGGCCCCGACCTGAGCAGGTCCAGCGTGTTGGAGCAGCCAGGCTCACGGCCACATGGGAGTTTCCATGCCCAGAAGGACCACAGACAAGGCTGTGGCCCGGGGTTGATGCTCGCCAGCCTCAGACAGAGCCACGCCACCAGTCTCTCCCCTGAGGCAGCAGGAAGTCCCCATCTGGGCAAGCGGGGGGCCCTCCAGATCCCAAACGCTACCAGGGGGCCAAGCCTGTTTTTGTTTCAATTGAATAAAAATTAACAGATGTGACGTGGCCGCACCTGTCCTCAGCCAGCCATCCAGAGGAGGGGACGCGTTCACATCCAGAAGGTTGAGCAGGAGTGCAAAGCTGCTTGTTCGCTGGGTCCCCTGTGTCCTGGCGTAGCAGCAGGCAGGTCACAGGGACCCAAGCTGGAAGGGAGAGCGGCCTCAGTAACCCCGTCTTCCTGTGTGGGGACCTCACACAGATGGACACAGCCCTGGCCAGGACTCCCTCGCTCTTCGCCGCCTCCCCACTCGCCCTGTGGGCCTGGGAAGGGCCAGCAGGGCCCAGGCCTCCAGCTCCTGCCCAGCACTCTGGGGAGCAGTCCCGGAAGGCCCGCCCCAGATACCCAGCCCGAACCGGGTCACCCTTCCTCCTGGCTCCTGTTTCAGATCCACCCAGCCAGTGTCCCCTTTGGGAGCCACAGATTCATTTCTGTCCCTGCTCACTAAATCAGTAGGACCAGGACTGTCACAGCAGGAGACGGAGAAGTTTTCTGGACTGTCAGCCCTTTGATGGCGAATCTGCCTGGCAAATAATTGGGAGTCTGGGCCTCCTGAGACCTAGGAAGGGCGGGGAGGTGTCCCTGTTCCTCAGCAGAGCACAGCTTCTGGGCTCCAGCCTCGGCTGGAGATGATCCTGGAGAGGGCGGGGCAGGGAGGCAGGGGCAGGGAGGCAGGCCGTGGGGATCTGCTCCCCCGCGCAGTGAGGCTGCAGGAGGAGGGCCTCATGACATGACTGAGAGGTAACTCAGGATCTGTGGCCTCCTCTCACCTCCACCCCTCCTCTGGGCCCCTCTGCTGGGCAGCTCTGCCTCTGTCAAGCCGGGGACTCTGGATGACGTCCATCCCTCAAGGGCTCCCTCCTTCCCAGGGGGCCTGCCCACTGCAGGAACCCAGAGAGGGGAGGCAAGCACGCAGGTCACCAGGGTCCCACCCCTCCCATCAGACAGGTGAGGACGATGCTCCTGAGACAGGGACAGGACGCTTCATAGACACTCAACCCCAACCCAACTCACGGCCAGAAGTGGAGCCCTCAGGAGCAGCCAGACACCCCCGGAGGTCAGTATGTGGGAGGTGCTGAGGACAGCTAAAACAGTAAGTAACCTGCACGTTACCCCCAGAGCTAGGTGACATTATTTATGGTGTATTCATTCAGTGGGAAAGTAGGTGACAATTCTACAATCCTGTGCAACTGTGGGATGCAAAGTGGCACAGGAGACGTGAACAACAGTAGAATAAACAGATCATCAGGAAGAATATACACATAAGAATATAAATATACGTAGAAACCAACATTTGACAGAAATTATTTTTGGTGATGGTATTATGAGTTATTTTCCTCTTTATCTGTCATTATTATTATTATTATTTATTTGTCATTATGGTGAAGATATGCAATTATTCTAAGAAAAAATGTCCTTGTAATGACTGTTACCATTGTGCTGTCCTTTAGTCTGGATGACATCTAAGGACAAGGAGATTCTTTTGTGACTCTGAGTCTCACAAGCTCACAGTGTCTGAAATGAACTGAAATCCCTGGGGAAATACTGGGGCTTCTTTGCCTTGGAGACTCCTGACAATTGGCTTGATGGTTTTAAAATGCTCTGTTTTTAGCTCCGTTATCATTGCAAGCCCCTTGGGCCTACCTGAGGAGACAGAACCATTCTCTTGATGGATTTTAGCACATGTGGAACATTTCCACCACACTGTATCAGTCAGCTATTGCTGTGTAACGAATAACCCAAAATCCAGGTAATATTCTGTAACAAGCGTGCATTTCCCACCCTCTTGATGGTGGGCTGGGTGTTCCTAGCTGCAGGCTTTCAATGCTGGTCTGCCCTCCACACAGGGCAACTTCTTCCCATGGCAACGGCAGAGGCACTAAAGGGCCAATGGGACATGTAAATTTCCTTCATACCTGCACACAAAGCCTACAACCATCACTTCTTTCCACAGGAGTCAAGTCCAAAGTCAGGAGACCAGGAAGTTCCCTCTGCCCTCCGTGGGAGGAGCTGTGCAGTCACATGCACGGGGACAGGGAAGGATGAAGGACTAGGAGAAGTATTAATCCACCATTTCCCATCCCAGCCATGGTGCTCCTATCAGGGAGAACACCAGAGATTCTCTGGGCACTCTATTCCTGCACGGACTTTAACAGTCACACACGTTCACAGAACCAACAAAGGGAAAAGTTGGTGACTCTCCTTCCATTATCCATCAGATAATCGTAGGGTTAGGTTGATGTACCCAGAGGGGCAGCCCTGCTTTCTTGAGTTTTGAGCCCTTCTCTTTTAACTCTATCTCATTTCTTGAGATTTTACTCTCATTATTAAACATTTTTGAAAACAATTTTCCGTAGCTATACCATAATTCAAAGATGCAGCATTATTCATCTAGACGACCCGCTATGGTTAGATACTTAGGCTCTAGACTTTGTTCAGCGTTGATGGGCGCGGTGGGCACAGTAAGAGCTGGCATTGTCTGAGCTTCTTCCGTATTCCTGGCTTTGTGCTCAGATTTTCACAGACCACACACCACCTCCCCTTTTTTGCTACCAGGGATTGAACTCGAGGGTATTTAACCACTGAACCACATCCCAGCCCTGATTTTATATTTTGTCTAGAGTCAGGGTCTCATGAGTTGCTCAGTTCCTCCCTGAGTCGTTGAGGCTGGTTAGAACTTCAGTCCTCCTGCCTCAGCCTCCATCTTCAGAGGAGTAAGCAGAGCAGAGGACATGGCAGCAGCCGGCACAGGGCGTGGCGCAGGTGACAGGTAGCATTATCCTGGGGGTCTTCCCAGGACGGTGCCTTGACCTCATACCTGAGGAACCAGGAGAGAAATTCTGCAAGAGAGGCTCCAGGCAGAGGACGGAGTCACCAAGGTAGGGCCGACCTGTGGGAAGCCCCGCTAGGCCACCGGGGTGGGGGTGGAGGGCGCCCTGGGAGGAGGAGCCAGAAGGGATGGGGAGGGACCCCCCAAACCTGGGGCAGGGCAGAAGGAAGCCCCCAGAGGCAGCAAATGCAGATATCACAGTTCTGAAAATTATACCCCCACGGCACTCCCTTTATAACAATGTAGAATCAGGATTCAAAATTAGCTATGCAAATTAATATCTAGCATGAGAAAAGCAATCACAATAACTACAGATTTTCAAAAGCCAACAATTACCCAAAACTACTAAGAAAAACCCACTGTCCATTACTCAGCATCCTGACTGGCCCCTTGCATCTTTGAGGCTGCACCCCCTTTATCCAGAGAGAACAGAAAGCAGATGGGCTCCCCCTCCCCACCCAGCCTCACAGGGCAGGTGCCGTTCCGGGAACTAAAGTGTCCTCCACCTTAGCACTTCACTCTGGATGATGTCATGCGGATCCTCAGGTCATTGTCAAATTTGGGAAATCCTCTGTCAGGTTTCTGTTGTACAGGAGTGGTCAGATCTCGGGCACTGCAAGATTCCTTTGCTGTTTCTAATCCTAATTAATCTTTGGACCTGACAGTGCTCATTAGCCACATAGCCTGGGGCTGGAGCAGAGCAGGGTCTGGGAAGGGGCCCTGGAGGGCCAGGGCCTGGATCTAAAGCCTCATCAGCCTCTGGAAAAGCCCTCAGTGTCTGCAAGTTTCTCACGGGGAGGGGTGGTCTAACCACTGGGGCTGCCGAGCAGAGGGTGGTGGGCCAGGGCAGGGAGGAGCTGGGCCACGGGGCTCAGCAGTGCACCCGGCAGGAGGTGGCAGCTGTGGAGACAGGGGCAGGGGGTGGGACTGTGGCTGGTGCTGAGCTCGGGGAGGAGAAGGGCGGCCCCAAGGGTGACCTGGATGGGGCCTGTGGCTTTCTCCAGGGTCTCTTGAGACTGACACCTGGTCACCTGCACTCCCCACTCCCTCTGCTCCTCATTCAAAACTGGAGCCCGGCCCCAGGGACAAACAGCCCCAGAGCCACACGCTGGGACACCACCTGTCACTGAATGAGGAACGGAGCAGATGAGCACAGTCCGGTCTCCTGATGGGCTCTGCTTGGGGACGAGGCCACAGGGGAAGGGGAGCTGCTGAGGACACACAGGACCAGGCACCAGGAGGGCTCACCCAGCGCTAGTCCCCACTCTGCCAGCTGGGGACGGCCACTCATGACCAGAGGGTTTAGAAATGCACTTGAGGGCGGTGGGTAAACCTCCCCGCTCCTGAGCCAGGGGGTGACGCCATTGTGGCCACCAGGCTTGCTGGCTGTGGGGAGAGAGCTCAGAAAACTGAAGGGTGGGGGGTGCTTTCAAATTTGGGCTGAAGTTGGGGTGGTTATTGCCGAGGGCCTCTGCAGGGTGCTTTTTGTTTGTTTGTTTGTTTTGGTACCAGGGATTGAACTCAGGGGCACTGACTCCTGAGCCACACCCCCAGCCCTATTGTGTATTTTATTTAGAGACAGGGTTTCCCTGAGTTGCTTAGGGCCTCGCTGTTGCTGAGGCTGGCTTTGAACTCGAGATCCTCTTGCCTCAGACTCCCAAACCCTGGGATTGCAGGCGTGTGCCACTACGTCCGGCCTCTGCAGGTTTTGAAGTCACCGCTCTTCCCACCTGGGGCCGCTCGGCCGAGGCCACCTGGTGCCTGCACCCCCATGACAGCATCCAGCTTGACCTGGCATGAGGCAGGCCCAGGACCTGGAGCCGGGGCTCTGGGCTGGGGCCGTGGCCTGGGCTGCACAGGTGACGTTGGTCTAGTCTGACTTAGAATGAAATGGAATGGAAACTAGAAAAGAAAAAAAAAAAAAAAACAGAAGAGAAGGAATGAAATATTGATATTGATATGGGTCAAGGATGGGGTCACTGGGGACGCAGGGGCCGGGTAGTTGTGCAGATCTAAATCCGGAAGAAAGTCGAGCTTCACGGAGAAGGTGACAGCACTGTGTCCTCCCCCAAATTCTTGTGTTGAAGGTTCGACTGTCGATGTGTCCGAATGTGGCCTGTTGGAGATGGAGTCTTCACGGAGGTGGTCATGAGGGGCCCTTCGCCCAACACGTCTGGTGTCCTTGTTTACAGGGGACCCTGCAGGCGGACGTTCACACCGAGGAACGTCGAAGCAGATCAGGACGTCGCACCCACAAAAGCAAAGGAGCCACCAGAAAGCCACCGGAAAAGAGGAGAAGCAGGGGCCGTTGCTCCCCGAGCCCACAGAAGCACCGCCATCTTGGAGGTGCGGCCTCTGGAACCCGGGACACACAGCTCCTGTCCCTAAACCACCCGTTTCCGGCGCCTTGTTAGAGCAGCCCTGGAAAACCACCCGGGGACTGTCCTAGCCACAGTCTGCAGTCCCCGGATGCCACCGATAAACTGGGTGAATAGTAAACAGAGACTTCTTTCTCCCAGTTCTGAGTCTGGGAGGTTCAAGATGGAGTCGCAGCAGACCCCGTGTCCGCTGGGGCCCCATTCCTGGCTGCAGACTGACACCTTCTCGCCTCGTCCACTCATGGCAGAAGGGGCCAAGGAGATTTCTGGGCTCTCTTGTAGGGGACAGGGCAGACACGGAGGGAGCCAGGCCCACGGCAACGGAGACGGCATCGGGGGAGCCTGGGGGCCACGTGGGTCTCCCGCAGCACCGCGCCCTGGGTTCACACAGAGGGAAGGGGAGCTCCAGGCCCGCGTGGCACACTGGCAGGGGTCTTGGCCTGCGGTGCTGAGAAGGGCCCCAGAGGGAGGAGGGAGCAGGGGTCAGGCCGGGGCTCTTGCACTGGTGCAGGGGACAAGTGATGGTGGGATGGTCTGCAGGCACAGTCACGGGGGAGGGGGCCAGGCCCTCCAGGGTGGGGTGGGACGGGCGGAAGAGAGCCCAGGATGACGCAGACGGTTGGCCCAGTGCCCTGTGAGGACAGAGGTGCCATGTGCAGGACAGGAAAGGTGATATCTAAGGTCCCAGCCTTAAGGGGGCGGTGACCATTTCCCTGGAGAGAAGGGAGGGGCTTGGGGACAGGGCACTGGGCTCAGTTCTCTTATCCAGCACAGCAGGGTCCCAGCAGAGGAGGGGTCAGGCTAGTGAGCCAGGGAGGGGACAGCCCCCGGCCTGGGCCCCTGGTGACGATGGCCAGGGGAAACAGGCCTAAGAGAGGGACGAGGGGGCTCCCTGGGCCGCAGGGCACAGAGGACTGGAAACTTCATACGACAGGCCAAAAGCAGCCCAACCACCTGACCCCCAAAACAGGGAGGCGTGTCCCCCAGCACCCAGAAAATGCTGTGTTGTCCCCAGACGTGAGAGGACGAGCCAAGCCGAAGTTAAGGCTGCCCAGCCAGCTCAGCGCTCCTGCCCTGACGGTGGCCACCCCACCCCAGAGGGCAGCGACCAGCAAGGAGAAACACAGGACCCCCCCGGGGAACTGTGCCAAAGAGTGAATGAGACCTGAGCCAAAGGTGGCAGAAGTCACCTCCTAAGGGAAGGACCCAGGACCCAGAGGCGGGAAGGCTGACTCCGGCCAGAGGAAGAGCCGCAGTTCAGAGAGGAACCCTCCCTGTGAGTTATGAAATGAGAGGAGGAGAAAAATGAGCCGGCACATCGCAGGACAGAAATGAAACAAATGAAGACATCACGGAGACGAATGTCACCTAAAAGCGGAGCCCCCAGTGATGGATCAGGAAGGGACGATCCATCAGGGAGATGGAGAAACCCTTCAGGAGACACTCAAGTCAAACGGAAAAAACAAAGTTGTAATAACAAAGAGGAGAGGGAGGGTGGCTGAGCCAGGCTGCCGCTCTGCTAAGGCGACAGGAATACATTCTCGAATATGCAGGGAATCGGCTCCCTCCAGCCTTCCCGAAGAATCCACTTGAAGACTTAATCTAACCAGCTGAAAAATAACTCAAAGTCACAACCGCTAAATCCAGGGGACGGAAAGCCTGGCCTTTGCTGAATCACTTAAAACATGAAATTATGGTGAAAAACACTCTGTGGTTACAGAACAGAATCAAGCTGTGATAGTGCATAGGAAACCTGCACAATGGATTGAACCCAGGGGCACTCAACCACAGAGCCCCAGCCCCAGCCCCGTTTTATTATTTTTTTATTTTGAGACAGGGCCTCACTGAGTTGCTTAGGGCCTCACCAAATGGCTGAGGCTGACTTTGGACTTGGTGTCCTCCTATCTCAGCCTCCCGAGCTGCTGGGATTAGGGGTGTGTGCCACCGCAGCTGGCTTAAATACAGATTCGATGGTAAGAGACAGCAGCAAGAATCCTACCTACCAATCAAAGCAGAGGTGGGGAAGGAAGCAAAATAAGGTGACAACATTTCTCAGTTGCCTCTTCTTCATGCTAAGTAATCAACAGGCACGAAAGCTGATTAGTCAAGAAATATAAGCCTGCTCTCATCATGTAAAAGTATAAGAATAGAATTTAAGCCAAAGTGCCTAACAACCAAATCAAAACAAGGGGGAAAAAAGAAAAGAAACCATAGAGTAAATAATAGATGGCAATAGGACATCTCAGAAGTATAAATATTTTTTTGTGGAAATTAGTGAAACCCAGCCTAAGGTATCTCCTGGAGTGATTATAGCAGATAGTGCTGTGATAACGATGGCACAGAAGGATCGTAACACTATCGTGACAATATAATGTTTATCTTGGATACAGGATTTTTAAAAGGTGGTAAAGGAATCTCTCACATTGGGTTTGACACTTATTATTTTCGTGCTCTGAACCAGAAATATCTGGCATAATAGGGAAAAAGAAATAATTGGCCAATTAAAAGCCATATCAAAGAAGTAAAGAGTCCAATGTCAATGACAGATTCAAGAAAATAAAGATGAGATTCAGGGAAAAACAAAGACACTGAGAGGGAGGAAGAAGGCCACTTTTTAATTATTAAGGATATAAGCGCAGCAAAGATGTAATGGCCGCTAATCAATAGGGACCTGTTATATAACAGTGGAATATAAGAAGTAGGAGCTTCAGGAAATGCAAAGAAAGATCCAACAGAAGCACAGCCTTAGTGGGAACTTCAAAAGCTTCTCTTGGCTGGAAACACCCCAAGAAGAACTGAGGTCATCTGAGGACACAAATAGCATCATTAATACAAATTGATAGATTAGGCATACATACAACTCTTTCCACTGCAAACAAAGCAATGCAGCTCCTTAAAGTGTTCACTTGTTGAAAGGGACAGATACTAGGTCAGGAAGAAACCCCAGAACATTTGAGAAAGTAGAAACGGTGCCCTCCCTGTTGGCTGAGCTGGCACTGCCCGTCCAGGGCGAGGAGGGCGAGGGCAGATCAGCTAGGGACTTCCCCCGAAGCCATCCTAAGTTCACATGGAAGTGAGAGCTCGTGAGGATTGGCAGGAAAGTTCCACCAGGGAAATCAGGGCATGTGGACGGGCTGGAGAAGTCGAAAGCCATGGAGAAGCTGATCCCGGTGAGAGTCAAGACCGTCTCGGAATCAGCGGGTGAGACACGGCCAAGAATAAAGAACCAGAAATAGACCCAGGTGAGCCTGTGTCAAGCGCAGAGGAAGGTGAGAATTATCTGTGTGTGTTTCAACTCCACGAGGGAAAGATGAGTCACCGGAGCAGTTGGATGGTGACAGCGGGCCTGGCGTGGCACTTGGAAACCCAGAAAAGAGCCTGCAAGTTTCTGAGAGAGGAATGTTTTCCGAGCTGTGACTGGGAGACAGTTCTCTAGGCATATCAAGAAAAGACCAGAAAGAGGAAGGCAGGTAAATGCAAATAAAATTAGAAACTTTGGCAAGTCCATGAAACCACTGACCAAAAAAAAAATGAGAGAGAGAGATGAATGTATTTCTGCAAAAATCAGGAGAGGTTCGCTCTGGGCGGGGACGAGTTGGGAGGGGTCTCTGGGGTTCCTGCAGGGTCCTGCTCCTTGATCGCTGTTTATTACATGGACACTTTTCTATTACGAACATTAGCCCTATACCACGAGCAAGGCTGAAATCCCAGGACGAAGGATCCCCGTTGATGCACACACTGTCACCCACAAAGTGAATACACAAAGAAGTCCCCTAACAGGGGACAAACGTGCTGAGTGCTCAGAGAGGCCATCCCCAAGGGAAGGCTGAGCGCACCAATACACACACACGTGGAAAGATGCCTGACTTCTCTGCTAGTCACAGACGTGTCTATGCAGAGAGGCTGGTTTTCCACTTGGCAGACAGGTCAGGACGGGGAAGACGGACAGGCCCACTTAGCGTCTTGGGAGACGGCGCGTCCTCGCCGACAGACGGCAGCCCTGCTGATGGATTCAACCTTTTCAGGAAGACAGTTTGGCGATACGTGTCCAAGTGCAGAATGAGCGTCCTGTTTATCCCACTGATTTCTCCCCCAAGGAGCTTACCGATGGAGGCGCTCACATGAGTTAACAAAAAGAAGCAGCAGCCGAGGTTCATTGCCGTGCTTCACTGGAGCGTGGTTTATTTTGAGGGATCAAATAGACGTGCAGGAGGAATTACTTTGCTAAATTAGTGCAGATCTATAAAATGGGACGCGATAGGACGTGATGATATGAAATTATGTAATTCTGAAACTATCCAAGTGGAAAGCCGGCGCAGGACCCTGTTCAGGGAGCATGAGACCTGGCCCCCCCTCCGGAAGCTCATTTATAGCCATTGAGGAAGGAAAAGGGATATTAACTAAAACGTCAGCAAGGGCTGTATGGGTGGTGTGAGTTTACTTCTTCTTACTTTTCTCTAACGTTTGAAACGTTTACGATAAACGGGTGCACTTTTAAAAAAGGAAATGGTTTAAAATGAAACCAGTGTAAGCATTTGTTGAGGAAAAAAAAAAATCCTAAATTTTGAACAGAAAGAAATTCTTTACAATTGGTTTTATTGTTTTTCTCTTAAATTAACCACAATGATTTCGAATTTAACTTCATATCCTTGCTTTGGGCTTCAGTGAAAGCACTCGTTTTAACAGATATTTCGAAAGCACGTTAGCAAATGGTCTTCATTTCCAAGGGGTGGTTTGGAGCGCTGTCTGTGGATCACTGCAGACCAGATCCTGTCTCAGGTGACCGGCTCCTGTCTGGGGACCATGGCCTCAGCTCACTCCCTGATGGTAGCCACACACATATTCAGAAACACGGCCCCAAATGCAGGCAGGCTCCAGGGCAGGCTACCATCAATCAGATATTTACAGCATGTTTAAAGTGTCACATTCTTAATATCGTTTGATCCTCAGCCTGCTTCATGGTGTAGGTATAATTATTTATGAGGAAACTGAGGATTGTCCCGCTTAAGAGACTAGATTAGAATCACGCAGGTCCTAAGTGGCTGAGCTGGATGAGCTTTGCCTCTTTCCAAAGCTCCAATAAATGACATAACGTACTAAGAGATAAATCTAGTAAACTACGTGCAAGACCTTTAAAGAGAAAATTATAAAACTTTATTGAAGGACATAAAAGGAAAACTGAATAGAGGGAGAGATATAACCTGCTTACAGACAGGAAGAACCAATATTGTAAAGATGTCAATTATTCCCTGGGCCAGTCTCGAAACACAATACAATTACAATTTTTGCAAATCCCAGCAGAGTTTCTGGTGAACACGATAGGCTGGTTCCAAAGTTCTCCTGGAAAATCATTTTGAAGGACAAGGATAATTTACTGACCCTCATCTAAGATTTGGGATAAAGCTTTAGATGGCACAGTACTCAATGCCTATCTGGTAGGTTAGAAATAGTGCTGTGTTGGTCAGTTTTCAGTTACTGTAACAAAATACCTGAGATCATCAATCAACTTTTTAAAACGATCTATTTTGTCTCAGAGTTCTGGAAGTTTCAGCCTGTGGTCTGTTGGCCCTGTTGTTTTGGGCCTGTGGCGCAGCAGCACCTCGTGGCTGGGGGCATGTAGTGGAAGAAGCTGCTCACCTCATGGTGGCCAGGAAGCAAACAGAGGAAGAGCAAGGGGTGGGGTCCCACTTCCCCTCCAGGGGCATGTCCTTCCACTAGACCCCAACTCTTCAAGTGTCCACCAGCTCCCCAAAGAGTGTTTCACTTGGGGGCCATTTAAGATCCAAACTTAGGCAGTGGTTCAAACCAGGTCTGTGTGAGGTCAGAGGCCATGGTCCCGGCCACAGGTGGCGACCCTCAGTGGGCCACGGAGGGCATTACCGTCCACCACCCGGGCCCTCCCTCCAGGTAAGATCCTGCTGTCCCAGTGTCTGGGGTGTGTGTGACCCCGCCTCCAGCTGTCAGCCCTTCCAGTTCAGGGACCATCCTGCTTTCCCAGGCTGCCCCATCCTGTGACGGATGGGGGTGGGAGTAAGTGACAGGCTTTTGCCATGGCTCCCTGGGGAGCAGCTGAGCCCTTGGTGGCGGCTGCCAGGCCTCCCAGGTGCAGGTCAGCAGCCTCCTGGCTGGCACACATTCTGCAGGCTGCCTTGGAGTCTGCTGCTGCAGGAAATGGGGTGCAGGGGTCCAGGGGAAGCTGAGGGTTTCTGGAGCCTCTTGATGAGCCAGGCTGGGGGTGGGGGCACCCACGCTTTGCAGCAGAGCCCTGTTATACTGAGCGGGAGTGTCCACGGTGAGGAACCTGGGACCCCACCGTGGAGACCTGGCTTTCAGTAGCCCTGGATGCAGGGGGACGGCCACGGCTGCGCTGCCCACGGTTTCTAGCTTATTTTTAGCCCAGTTGCTTCGGCTACCAAATCTGTGATTTGACGCATGTCCTCTGCTTTGCCTGCTCTGCTCCTGCGCTCAGGGGCCTGTAAACAGGGTGCATTCGGGTTGCTCTCCTTGTATCTGAAGCTGCTTTCTCCCCAGAGAACCCGGCTCTCATCAGCCCCTGTCTCAGATCCTCCACTGGAGCCCACCCTTGCTGTGAACGCCCCCCCAACTCACCATGTCACCCCTGTGAGTGCCCCAACCCCACTGGGGTAATTGTGCCCTGCTTATAATAATCATCACTTAAAAATTTTCTGCCGCGCGGCGTTAGGGTTTGGAGGTGAGGTGTCCCCTGAAAGCTCACGCGTCAGACAATGCAGAAATGTTTAGAGGTGACATGATGATATTATTAAAGTGTGACCTAATCAGTGAATGGATTAATTGTTGGAAAGGGCTACGGTACTGGGAGGTAACTGTAGGCAGGTCGGATGTGGCTGGAGGAAGGAGGTCACTGGGACATAACTATGGGACTTCATTTTGTTCCTGGAGCACCTCTCCACCCCACCGCCCTCTCTCTCTTTCTCTCTCTCCCCTCCACCATACCCTTCTGCCATGATGCTCTGTGTCACCTTAGGCCCAAGCCCTAGCGTCAGCCAACCCTGGGCTGAACCTCAACTGTGAGCCCTCAATCAACTTTTCCTCCTCTAAGTCGCTCTTGCCAGGTATTTCCATCACAGTGACAAAAGCTGCCTGGCAAAGTTGGATAAAGGAATGCACGTTGGTCATCCCCAATCTCTAGCACACTGCCCATGTTGTGCAAATATAGTAATTACATTATTATTACACGAACAAACAGAAACGGGAAGAACGGTTGAACCCAGGAACTCCTCGCTTTCCATGAATCAGGCACGAGCTTTATCTTTCACGCGTCTGTGGACAGCGTCTTACTGAACCCCTGGTAAGTGTCAGCAAGACCATGAAGGACATGTCCACCTTGTTTATATTCATAGATTCATGAATTCATAGACCCGAGTGCACCTTAGTGATGAAATAGAACTTGGGAGAAAAGACTCACGTGAGGTTCCTGTGGGGTAAAGAGGAAGATCAAGGTCAGCAGTGTCTCTGGGGCCCCAGGAGCTCTCCGCTGCCCAGAGACCCTCCCATGCAGGTGGGCGTAAGAGTCCATTAGCACAGTGTTTATGGAGGAGCCCCCCAGGGCCATAATTAACCACAACAGGAGGATCCTAACGTGTTGGAGGTTTTCTCTGTGTGTCCACACAACAACTCTACAGGAGAGATGCTGTGACTGCCCCCTTTTTCCATAGAAAATGCAATTTTGTAAACGAGATTGAATCCAGCTCTTTCCCTTTGTGATATTTATCACTCCTTTCTCTGCCAGTGAGGATCGCGACTCTGATGATGGGTAATATATTTACTCTAGTGATTAGGGAGAGAAATTCTTTCACTGGCAGTCACTCGGATGTATGGCAAGAGCATGGGGGTGCGTGCTTTGATGAGTTTGCTCCCCTGAGATGCTCTTAGGAGAATCATCAAGGTCTGGGCGATGCCACTTGCTTGAACTGAGTGGCCCGAGTTCCACAGACTGTCCTGGAACCGTTAACTTTACATGCGAACTTGACTGGGCTAAGGGGTGCCCAGATGGCTCATAGAACATTATTTCTGCCTTAGTCTGTGAGGAGGTTTCTGGAGAGATTAGCATTTGAATCAGTGGACGGAGTGCAGATGACCTGCCTGATCCACGTGAGCAGGGCTTCCACCTTCTGTGGCCTGTAGACGTTGGTGCTTGTGGTTCTGGGCCTTTGGACTTTGGGACTTACATGAGCTTCCCTTGTTCTCACGCCCTTGGACTCAGACTGCATTAGACCCTGGCTTTCCTGTTTACGACGATGCTCCTAATAGAAAGTTCATTCGAAAGGAACTTCCTGCTGGGACAGTCTCTGAGGCCCCCAAGGATCTTATCCCTCTGGGGTCTGGCTGAGGACTGTTCTTGGGGAACCCAGTGCATTTGGATTCATGGCCTGTGCCCCAGGGTGACATGGGAAGCTGGTCACACCCTGCCCCATCCTGGCCAGGGCCCCACAGCTCAGCAGGAGGCACCTTGCTCAGCCCAGGGCCTTGGCTCAGCGCCTCTTGTCCATCGCCCCCTCCCAGGTCCTTGAAGGTGGAGACCCATGGGAATAAAGGAGGGAGCGGACGCATTCCTGGGGAAAGGGAGCTGTTTTGAGGCCAAGGGGACAGGGAGGGTGTGGAGGGCTGGGAAGGCAGGACTGCCAGGTGCCCCTGGAGGAGCAGGTGTGGGAGGACAGACAGTGGACCGGAGCCTCCTCCCACGCAGGGATCCTGTAGTGCAGTTGACAGGGTCTGGGAGGCGGGTGTCAGACCTGCCTTCTCACCTCCTCTGGTTTCACTTTCCAGACTTTAAGGAGGCACGAAATGCAAATGTAGGATTCCTCCGCCTACAGCTTCCACTGAATAGCACGTGCCTTTCACTTTTATGTGTTTTGCCCCTGAAATGTCAAGTGGGTTTTTTTTTTTTTTTTTTCTAGAAGCACTGAATGGAAATAAAAGGGATTAGAGGAGAATTTTGCCTCATTTAAAAGTAGCCTGGAGCGAGTGGGAGTCAACAGAGCTACTTGGAGCCCACCCCTCCTGCCCCTCGGCCTCTGGCTCCTGCCCAGGGCCCCCTCCCCTGGGAGCTTGGGCCTGGGGGCTCAGCGCTGTGCCAGGGACCTGCCAAGCTCCACCTTCCAGAAGCCGGGTTCCCACATTAGCCTGGCAGGAAGCAGGTCCCCAGGGAAACTCTGGCCTTCTGGAAAGGAGAACGGGGAAGCCCTGAGAGCAGAAGCCCCCAGCCTTGGTTTGAGATCCTGTCAACTTCTCCAGGGCAACACCCGGGAAGCCCCCAGGCCGCAGCTCTTTGGTGCCACCTGGACTGTGGGAGGGGCAGTCAACAGCAGGGACACGGAGGCCTTCACCCCTGATGCTGAGCAGCTGTGGCCCTCAGCTCTTCAAAAGTGCAGCTCATCCTGGAGAGGACCAGTCAGGGCCACAGAGGGACAGTGGCCTTCTGGACTATCTGTTACTTGGCTTTAGGCTTCTGCAGCATTTAGAGGTCAGCACTGGCCAAAAGCCAACGGTTTCCTATTGGTCCATCTGACGTGCACCTGAAGTCAGATCTGAATGCACGTTTGTCAGGTCGGGTGCTTGTAGAACGCTGTGCCTGTCATCTCGTGGACCATCTTCAACCTGCTCCGTGCCTTGACCTGTTCCTTAATGGAGGCCCGTCCATGTCACCTGGCTTCCCTGCTGTGTTATGTCCCCTTCCTGGACTCTGTTTGCTTTCCTCTCATTCATTCTACAGATATCGATTGGCAAACGGCTCTGTGTCATGACACTGAAGATCCTGGGAGCCAGTGTTGAGGTGTGTGTGTGACTTCAGTCACAGGTGTTCAGCACAAGGAAAAGAGTAGGAGGAAAGAAAAAGACAGTGATGTAAAGAGCACAGGCGATGTCGTCCGAAGCCTTGCCAAGTGCAGAGGCACGTGCTGCTGACTTCACAGCTGGACCCCGAGATTCATGTGACCAGTGAGAAAGCCAAGGAGTGGCCAAGGCAGGTAGCTCAGTCCAGCTGAGACAGGAGGAACCGCTTGAGCAAAGATACAGGGGTACAGAGGGAAACAGGGAAAGGGCCATGGAGTTGGAACATCAACACGGGGTAAGAAGAGGGTGGGAGAGGAAGAGGAAGTGGGGACGGGAAGGACAGAGGATAAGGCTCGCCCTGGAAGCCAGAGATTTTTCATTCAGATGCCTCATTTGAGGTAACTTGGGGGACAGAAAAGGGTGAAGGGAGAGCTGGAACAGGGCCCTGACAGCCCTCCTCTACTCTGAGAAGTTCTGCTGCTGTCAGCCCAGACCTGGGGACTCACATCAGATTCAGTGGGGAGGGGAGAAGCATTTGCCTTTTAATCTTCATAACATACGAGTGTGCATGAAACCACGGGAAAGTTTTACAAATCAAACTTTGATTCTGGTCATGACAAAGAAGAACAGGATTTACCCCCTGATTGTAAGCAACCAGGAAAGCAGACAAAACATACCAAACATCACAGACAAGGGGCTGTGCAGGACTTGGTCCTGGAGTGGAGGAGACAGGGAGCTGAGCCCGGGGACTGCACACTGACTCCCCAGAGGAGCTTCGAGCTGCAGAGCCTGGAGGGAGGACTCAGCAGAGCTCAGCACCGTGGAAAATTGAAGAGGAAGAGACCAGAGTGTGAGAAGGCCAAGTGGCTGGAATCTGGAGAACGGAACGTTGAGGAGGAAGGAGCTGCACAGAAGGGACTTCTGAAGCCGTCAGAAGGGTCCACTCGAGAAGGGGTTGAGTGATGACCCCCATAGAGGGCCAGGAGAGGGTCACCCAGGGCTGTGGCCAGTTCTGATCCCACCTCCAGGGGGAGAGTCCATAATAAATGGGACACCGGGTGGAACACTCAGGAGGTCGGGGCATTAGAGGTGGGCATTCCGTGACCCTAGAGAAACTCCACCCTTGCACCTGCTCTAACAAACTTAAAAGAAAGTCTCCAGATAACTCAAGTGATTCAAACGACTTAATTGCTTCTCAGAACAAAATTTTTTAAAAGAAATAAACAAGATCTAACAACAACAAAGATACAATCACAGTGCCCAACATCTAATAAGAAATTACTAGATGTTCAAAGAAGCAGGAAAATATGACTAAAGGCAGAAGAAAATAATAACAGAAAGCGAGCCACAAATTACAAATTTTGGGGGGGAGCTAGTAGATAAGATCACTAAAACAGCTCTTATGAATATGCTCTGATGTTCAGGAAGGCAAAGGGGAATATAAACGCTGATAGAATATCTATAGCAGAGAAATACAATTTCTGAAATGAAAAAATCGCATGTGATGGGATTGACAGCAGATTAGGTCAACAGAATCGAAGATGTAGGAAAAAATAACTATGCAAAATAAAGCAGAGAGGAAAAATACCTTAAAGAATGAAAGAATGAACAGACTCTCGGTAGCCTATGGGCCAACCTCAGCCTAAAGTACTTAAAGCTGATTTTCCAGGAGAGGACATGGGGGAGAGATGGGGACAGAAAAACATTTAAAAAATAATAATCAAAAATTTTCTAAATTTAATAAAAATTATAATCCTAAGTATCCATAAAGCTCAACAAAAACCAAAGCAGAAGAAACATGAAATAAATCACATCAAAGCACATCATAATTAAATTGAAAAAAGCCAATGATAAGGAAAAAATATCTCAAAAGCAGACGGGGACGGGGCAGAGACATACAATGTATGTACCCAGGAACAAAGACAAGAATAGAATATGTCGTATCAGAAAACAAGGAAAACCTAAAATAATGGAGTGACATCCTTAAAATACAAAAATAAATATGAGCAAAGCATTCTAGACCCAGTGGAAATATCATTTAAAAAACACACTTGAAGACTGTTTAGGATAGATGAGAGAATTCAGCTTCAGCAGAGCGTCCCTTCAAAAAACACTGAAGAAAGTCCTTTGGGTTTAAGAAAATTGATAGCACATAGGAGTTGGGATCCATACAGGAAAAGATGAAAGCTAGGGGTGGAAGACATAATTATTTTCTCCTTTTTCACTCTTTGCAATGAAAATACAAACTATGGCAATGTATGGTGGGGTTTGTGATATACACAGGAGGAAAATATAGGAAAACAGTAGCATGAAGGAAGGGGAAATGTACGCTTACTCTATGAGGTTCTTATAGTGGCATGATAGTATTTACAAATATATGGAATGATTCAAGAAGTGTATTGTAAAAGCTTGAGCAACCAGTAAAAATATAGACAGATAACAGAAAGAGATTTCACTAGTAACCAGTAGTGGAAAAAAAGAACTTAATAAAAATTCACTTAATTCAAGAGAAGGCAGAAAAACTAAGATAGAGTGACAGCAAACAGGTGGAACAGACAGAAACAGACATCCAGTCGGTAGATTGAATAGCAACTTATCTATTGTCACCTGAAATGGAGTGATCTGAAAAATCAATTAAAAGTCTAAAGATTGTCAAATTGTCATTAATGAATGTATTAAAGATATACTATATTATACATCCTATAATGTAGTATTTAGAGCTAAATTTCACAAAACATGTGAAAACTAAACAAACAAAAAAAAAATGCTGGAGGGCATTAAAGACTGAGATACACCATGTTCGTGGATCTGAAGCTGAGCGTTGGGAAGTCATGAACTTTTCCCACATTGGCCTACGGATGTGATGCAAATATGCAGGTATATGATATTATCCATATCAAAATCCCAACTGACGTTTTTGTTGGCATGGATAAAGTGAATGCAAAACGTATGTAAAAATGCCGTAGACCTAGAGTATCTCAAAGGATTTTGAAGAAGCAGAGCAAAATTTATTTATACTACCTGATTTCCAGTAAACTCTGAGGATCTAATGATCAGAAGCGTATGGTATTGATATAAGAACAGACATAAAGCAAGGAAACAGAATAGAGAATATGGGGAAAGACCCGCAAGTAAATGAGTGATTTTCAACAGAACTGCAAAGCGGGCTGGGGGTGCAGCTCAGTGGTCGAGCACTTGCCCAGTGCAAAGTTAATTGAGTGGGGAAAGGACAGGATCCTTATCTGGCGGTGGGACCAACCACACAGGCGTGGAGGAGAACCACACAGGCGTGGAGGAGAACCACACATGCCTCCTCAACTCTTAGCTCACACTTTCCTAGAAATTTAGTTGTAAGTAGGTCATAGGCTTAAATGTAGTTATTAAAACAAACTTCTGGAATAAAACATGCAGAAAATGTGACCTTGATTTAAGAGAGAAACAAATGAGAGAAATGGAGAAAGAAAGGGAATTAAAAGTCTGGACTGTAAAAGAAAACACTGAGACTTCCAACTTCATCAAAATGAAAAATACATTCCTAAAACCCTTGTTTTTGTCAACATTTTTACTGCTCTGACTAAAGACCTGACAAGAACAACTTTAGAGGAGAAAACACTGGAGGGCTCCTGGTTGCAGAGGTCTAGCTCGTAGAGGGCCGGCTCCATTCCTTGGGGCTCCAGGTGAGGCAGGGCATCATGGCGGGAGAGTGTGGTGGAGGGAAGCAGCTCATGGTGACCAGGAAGCAGAGAGAGAGAAAGAGAGGGAGAGGGAGGGATAGGGACTCCACTCCAGAAACAAAATATAGACCCCCAAAGCACATCCCCAATGACCCACCTCCTCTGGCCACACCCACCCACCTTCAGTCACCACTTAGTCAATCCCATCAGGGGATTAATCCACTTATTGGGTTAAGGTTCTCATGACCCAATCATTTCTCCTCTGAATCCTCTTGCACTGTTTCACCCGTGAGCTCTTGGAGGACACCTACTGTGCAAACCACAACGTTCTGCCCCCAAAAGCTCATGTTCCTCTCACAATGCAAAACGCACTTAGTCCATGTCCAAGAGTCTCCATAATCTCAACAGCTCAAGATTGCCCAAAAGGTCAAGTTCAAAGTCTCCTCTGAGGCTCAAGAAAGCTCTCATGGTGAGCACCTATAAGAAATCAAGAGCAGTTTATGAGTATCCAGCACATAAAGATACAGAGCAGCCATTTCCATTCACAAAACGTAAGAGCACAGAAAGAAGGGGCAGGACCAAATCAGACTGAAATCCAGCTGGACAAACAAGTCCTGTGGCTCCAAACCCAGCATCGGGGGCACATGACGGAGTGACGTTCTGTCCAAAGGGCTTGTTAGCTCTGCCCCTGTGGCCTTGTTGGTGGCAGCCCAAGTGGCCTTCCTGTTGGCTTGACTCTGCTCGATGCCTGCAGCCTTCCTCCACAGACGCTCCACGATACTGGCATTTCTTAATCCCGGGGTTCTCCACTGCAGTCTCCTCTTCCTCCTCAATCTCCACATTTTGACTCCGCAGGGGCTGCCTGCAGGAACTCTGACCCTGCTGGACTTCGCCTGGCCTCTCAGGCCTTCCTTTGAAATCCTGGTGGAAGCTTCCATGACCCCTAACTCCAGCATCCTGCATTCTTGAAGAACCAGCACCACGTGTGATGCCAAGGTCTGCTGCCAGGAACCCTGGCTGCCGCAGCCTTGGAGAGTCTGGGTGGCTGAGCACGGTGACAAGACGTCATAGGCTCCCCTACGCAAGAAGGGGATCCCACTGGTTTCTTCTCAAGAGAATTTTTACTTTTACTCCCTTGAACCTGAGATGGGTGTGATCTTTCCAGCTTCTGAGATGCCCTCAAACCATTGTCCTATTGTCTCTGGGCAAAGTCTATAGCTTTTCTTTCATGGTAGAAATGTCTTTGACAACGACGATTTCCTTAGCCCCAGTTTTATTCCCAACTTTCAAGTCCAAGTTTTTCTACTATTTTCACTCTGCGTTCTGCTCCTGATTATCATAATAAATTTGGCTAAAAGTCACCAGTAATATCCATGCCACAGCCTGATGCTCTGCTGCCTAGAAATTTCTTCTGCCAGATTAAAAAGTCCATCACTTTTAAAATCAGCCTCACAGGAAGTCTCAGGACCCAGGCAAAATGCAGACAGCTTCTCAGCCAGAACATAACATAAGTGGCCTCTTGCTCAATTACCAATAGCGTCCTCCTCTGACCCCTCTTGAGCCCTGTCCTCACTGTCCACAGTCCTATAGGCATTCTGCTCTTCTGAGCTCCCACCACAACTGGCCGTGAAGCTCCACTTACAGCGATCTATAGCATTTCCAGTTTGCATGGCTACACATCTCAAAGTTCCTCCCCCCAATTCCCAAAAGCTCCAGAAGCTTCTGGACCACGTGGTCAGGTTAGTCATAGCGACGACCCCACTTCTCAGTACCAATATTTGTTTTAGTCAGATTCTTGCTGCTGTGACTAAAAGACTAGACCAGAACAATTGTAGAGGAGGAAAAGTTTATTTCAGGGCTCACGGTTTCAGAGGTCTCAGTCCCTGGGAGGCCAGCTCCATTCCTTGGGGCTCCAGGTGAGGCTGAGCATCATGGCAGAAGAATGTGGTGGAGGGAAGCAGCTCACATGATGATCTGAAAGTGGGGAGCGGGGGGTAGGGGGTGTCTCCACCCACCAAATACAAAATATACATCTAATATATAAAACCATAAAAATTCTCAAAAACACATTTTAAAAAAGTAAAATGACACACAGCAGTTTATTTGCAAAGCCTATGCTTCATAAATCACTTGCATTCAGAATATATAAAGAGCACTAACAAGTGAACAATAAACCAAATGGGTAGAAGAACTGAATAGAAAATTCGCCCAGGAAAATACATAATGGCAAATAAGCACAAAAGATATTCAGCATCACTAGTCATCAGAAAAACACAAATTAAAACCACGGTGAGATAGTAGCCCACACCCATTAAAATGGCTGAAATTAAACAGCCAGATAATGCCAGTGCTGGGGAGGATGTCGACCCTCCGGAACGCTCCTGCATTGCAGGGGAAATGCAAAATTATAAAGGACAGTTTGGAAATCTGTCTGGCAATTTCTAGAAAAGCTAAACATATATCTGCATGCATTGATTCATCCATTCCATTAAGAGGCATTTGCCAAAAGAAAAAAAAAAAATACGCGTGTCTACCCGAAGTCTTGCACAAGAGTATCTGTGGCCCTTTTCTGCCCCAAACCAGGAAAACATCCATCAACAGGAGAAGAGATAAACAAAATATGACCTATCCATTTAATGGAACACTACTTTAATTAAAAAAAGATAAAAACAACTGACAAACACAGCACCACGGACCTTAAAGGTGGATTGTATGGAATTTTGAAAAGACGCAAAAGACTAAATATCATACGATTTCATCTATCTGAAATTTTAGAAAAGGCAAAACCAAAGCCACAGAACCACAGCAGACACAGCTTGTATTTTGGGGGAGGGATTGACTGCAAAGAAGCATGGGGGAGTGTTCTGGGGTTAATAACAGTGTCCCACTGTGACTGGGACCGGAGGCAATTGGAGCTTGGGACTTCCAATTCTGGGACCTGGCCCTCTGGGAACCCTGTAGTCCCTCCTGTCCCCTGGGCCACTCAGAGGTATCCAATGTCCCCGAGACAGGAGCACTGGGTTGCTCTCCTGCTAACACCCTTCATGCAGATGGGTGTCAACTTACTGCAAGGAGCCAGGGGCTCAGAAGAGGGAACTGGCACCTAATTGGAAATATCTTTAACACCCTATTGACGGCTTTCCCCCTACTGCTCTGTGACAAAATGAAACAGTAAAAGATATCGATTTTTCTCCAGCAGGAAAAGGGGGAGGAAGGCTGGGTCTTAAAATGAAATTATGGTTATTGTTCTCCTGGTAACATTTCTTCTGTGCCACCATGACAGATGGCTCTTTAAGTGACAACCGATTTGTATTTCATTAGGACACTTTAGGCAAAAGATCAATGATGCTTCTCGGAACCTCTCTGCCATCAGCGGCGGGGCGCATGAGCAGGGCAAGAAGCCTGCAAAGACCCAGCTACATACAATTAGGCAGCTGCCGCAGACAGTGACTCCACAGCCACAGCGCATTGATTTCCAAAGCGATGCCCGAACCCTGGGAGTTTTATTGGCCTGCTGGTACTGTCTTGGTGGCGAAGGATGCTTTCTAATAAAGTGGTCCTGCCTCTGGGGAAATGAGCTCTTTAAAGGCTGGATTAATTCTGGACTGGACAGGGGGGGTGAGGTGGGGGTCAGCCACATTCTGGGTGAGCCAAGTCCAGCTTCAGCCTGCAGCTGGGCTGCCAGGCCTGGGCGGTTGCTACCACACTGAGCTGACCTTGGTAAAGCACCCACGGGGCACCAGGTCCTGGGGAACACCTCAGACCCTGGGGGGCCACCTCAACACCATTAGCGAAGACAGGCATTTGGGGCAGCAAAATAACTCCAGAAACATGTGCCACTGTGCACCACCAGTGAGCTCTGCGCTCAGAACCAACAGAACTAAGTGGCAGAAGCCTGCTATTTCCTGATGTTTTTTTTCAGTACTGGGTATTGAACCCAGGGTGCTTCACTACTGAGCTACATCCCCAGATCTTTTCATTTTCAATTTTGAGACAGGTTCAGGAGGGAACAGGAGGGACTACAGGGTTCCCAGAGGGCCAGAGTGGCTGAGGCTGGCCTATAACTTGCGATCCTCTTGCCTTGGCCTCCGGAGTCGCTGGGATTTCAGGCATGCACCACCACACCTCCCTGGCTGTGCATTCTTGACTAAACGATTCAAATTCTTTGAAAGCCAACTTCACAGGGCTGCTCCAGGGAGAGGTGACATCCTGAATGTGGAGTGCCCTGACGGTAGCTCAGTCCAGGTGCATTGATGCTGAGGTCCACCCCGGGAGGAGAGCCTGCTGCCTGCTAGGCCTGAGGGGCAGGCACTAGGCAGACATTTATTAGCAAGAGAGATGGTTGGTTATTCCAGAAAGGACACAGGGGAAGGGAAAATACATCACAGCCTTCCCATTCAACTTCGTAAACATCATTGATCTGAGGCAGGAGTCAGTTCGGGGCTGCAGACGTATTGATTGATTGGGCCTTTCAATGAGTTCTGTGTTGCATATGCTATTGGTTCCCGGCCCATCTCCCCAGCAGGTCTAAGAAGAGATGTGCAGCAGGCATATGAGAGGCACAGGATGAAGCTGCAGCAAGAAGAATTCAGGCTAGACACCAGAAAGAATGTCCTTTCTGCTGCACTTTATCAGTAGAGAAGGATTCTAGTCCCAGTGCAAACCAGGGGGCACAGGCTGGGCCAGGCCTGGTCCTCCACACTTTGACCATAGGCCCCTGGAACTCACACCAGTCCAGGGTGTGGATTCGGTGGTTGCCATTTCTGTTTCACACCTGAGAAAACTGGGGCTCAGAAGAGGAGGCTAAATAACTGACTCAATCACTGGCAAAAACCAAGATTCCGGCCCAGGACCTGTTCCAGATTCTGTTCTCCAAACCAGCACGGGACGCTCCCTCTTTGCTCTCTTGCCTGTTTATCCATTCTTCTGCCAGTAAAGACCCCTGCTGCTGGCAGCCACCGGAAGTTGCAGAGGGGCCTGGAATAGATTCTTCCTGGGGGATTCCAGAAGGAACCAACCCTGCGGGCTCTTTGACTTCAGACTTTTAGCCTCAGGAACTGCGAGAGTTCTGTTTCTGCCCTTTGGAGCTTCCTCGTCTGTGATGACTTGTCACCTGTCCCTTGGAATAGAGGCAGCCCTCGACATCCCTAAATCCAGGCTCTCGTGGGCTTCCCCCACCCCCACAGCACCATGTCCCAGCCTGGGGACGGTTGTCAAATCATGAGGACAGTTTATTTTCCTCCGAAAGGTAATACCTGGAGAAGATACCCAAGTATGTAGACGTGTATTAAAACCACGTTATCAGTGCCTAAACTAGTGCAGAAGGGTAACAGGGCAGAAGGCGGCAGCCGGCCACAGCCACGGGCCCGTTGAACGTGTGTGTGCCTGTGACTGAGCCCACGCCACAGGCGCCCACTAAACCCAGTGCACAGGAGGGCAGCCCCTGCCCCCCCCAAAAAATGAGCTGCACTATTCCAACGTAGCGGTCTGAGCAGAAGGCAGAGATCTACAGTGTCCTCTAAAAATACCAAACTAGCATCTTTCACAGAAAATGTCAAACTGCTTTTACTGTAAGGGGAAGACCCAGCCACTGCTCATGCGGGATGACAGGCCCCGACATGGAAGAAATACACCACAGAATGCAAAAGGGAAGCGACCCAGTGTGTTGAGACTCCACTGTGCGCCTGATGCAGACCCCGGCAAGTTATAGGTGAACTGTACTTCATGCCCACGCTAACCTCGCCCAGCAGGGGTTATCGCTCCCAAAGCCCCATCCACAATATCTGCTGCAGAGAGAACCCCCATTCTACAGATGAAGAAGCTTGGGTCCAGGGCAGTTAGGTGGATCAGCCATGTCTTGCTTTCAAAGCACTTCTGACTTCCAGGCCAGCCGGCCAGGGCCTGGCCCTGGATCCACCGCTTAATTACAAGTTGGTGTGTTGTTCTGAGTCTCAGTTTTCCCATCTGCACACAGGAACAGTAGCATCTGCCTGCAGGGTAGTTTTGGGATTTGATGCAGGTGTTGGGACTGAACACTGTCCTGGCACAGAGAAGGGGCTCAGTGGGTAATGGGGACATTGCTAGTGCTAGGTAGAAGCATAATGCGATTTCGGGGGGGCATGTGACCTGCACTTCCTATCTGAACGACAAGTTACCAGCCCTCCTAGCCCCAACTTGGGGGTGTGCAGCAGCTGTTTGACATCAGAGGGACATGGCATATGGGCGTGGGCGGGCCCAGAAGGTGGAGTAAGTTGCAAGACAGGTAGCTCAGAGTCCTTCCACGTCACCCCGGCCTCATTCTCTTGTCTGTCCCTCCCAGCCCAAGGCCTGATGGGAGTTTCTTGGACTGGTTGACTGAGGAAGAACAGACTGTGGGTCTGGTTTAGGGTGAATTTGCATGATATCACTGGGTGGTGGCTGGTGCTACGGCCCAACTTGGGAACGATCCTTTAGAAAAACAATGAAGGCAAAAATCTTCCAGTTCGAGTAAGTCTCACGTTAGGCTTGGCTGGGACGTGCCCCTGGGCCTGAGGTATGGAGCTGCCTTAACTGGTGGGCAGTTGCTGATGATCTGGGGACTCAGAAGGAATAAGGTAGAAGATCTGTGGCAGGGAGTCTGGGAACAAGGAGTACAGATGGCCTTCTCAGAATCGTGGACCTTAATGAGACATTGTCCTATGCCACTAATAGGCATCCACTGCAGAGAAGGCTCTCAATAGTGACTGGGCAGAGTGACATGTTTGGTGATGTCCTTCACCTCAGTACTTGTTCAAAGAGGCAGCCAAGGTGGCTGAGAAGATGCTGGGCGGGTGCCTATGTCTATTATAAAGAGCTTCATTTTAACCAAGGATGACCTGCCCAGCTCCCTACTGAGTGCCCAGTCTGTCCAATGTCGAGGTCAACATCGAGCCCCAACATGACACCATTTCCCAGGGGCGACTGTCAAATACCTGGTAACAGGTCAGTGACGTTGGAACACTTCCACAACACAGAGAGCAGAGATTCACCGTCACTGGGACAGACATGGATTCCAGATATGAATTTTCCTCTCCTGCTCCAAGGTGCTTCAGGGAGCACAACCATTCCTGAGCCCAGAGTCTCTATCCACCAGCACAGCTCTGCCCAGAACTGCTCACCTCCCAGGAAGGAAGGTGCAACAGAAACCCGGGTCTGAGTCATGAACTGCCCCTCCCACACCACTTACCTCCCAGAACCAGTTGGTATCATAAAGGTGAATAGCTTCCTGGGCGTGCAGGATGGCAGCACTTGAACGTTAGCATCTTGAAAGGATGCTTCGACTTGGAGACCATCCTGTGGCGCTGTCTCCCACCCCAGCTGTGCTGCAAATGTGTCCTCGGAAGTCCACGTGTCAGAAACTTAATCCCCAGTGCAAAAATGTGGAGAGGTGGGACCTTTCAAAGATGATTGGCTCTGAGGGTCCTGCCCGGGAGTGGACTCATGCTGTTGTCCCAGGAGAGGCCCCTGACGAGGATGAGTCTGGTTCCTTTCCATCTCTCCTCCACTGCTTTCTGACCCTTCTGCCTTTCGCCATGGGATGAAGCTACAAGAAGGTCTTTACCAGGCAGGGACCCAGCTGCAGGGAAGAGGACCTTGGACTCTCCCAGAGTGGTGAGGAGTAGAATTCTGTTCTTCGTAAAGTGACCCAGATGTTGTGTCTCTAAGTAGCCCAAGATGGGGGGAGACACCTTCATAACCACTCCATAACCATTCATGGGTCCTAGAGCCCAGGGGTCAAACAGAGGTGGCCCTTTCTCACTGTGGATCCCCCTCAGGCTGCCGTAGCCAGGTCCACGCACTCTGAGGCCGGACAGTGGAAATGTAACGTCCAAGATCAAGGTGTCTGCAGGGGTTGTTTCCCGGAGGCCTCTCCTCGGCTTGCAGACGCTGCCTTCTCGCTGTGTCTTCACGGCTTTTTCCTTTCAATGCAGTCACACACAGGGCTTCTCTTCTTCTTAGGACTTCCGTCTTATTGGATTGGGGCCTCCACATTTGACCTTGTTGAATCTTAATTACCTCTTTCAGGGCCCTGTATCCAGATATGGTCACATTGAGGGCCAGGGCTTGTACCAGTCTGTTTTCTGTTACTATAACAAAATGATTTTATGAAGAAAAGAGGTTTATTTTAGCTCACTCCTCTAGAGGCTCAAAGTCCCAGATCAGGCAGCCCTGTCTGCTAAGCCTCTGGAGAGGGCCTGACGGGAGACGGTGCCACAGTGAGCAGAAGACCACGTCTTAGACCAGGAAGCCAGGGGGCTGCTTGGCTCTGGCTGGCTTTCACAAAAACTCGTTCATGAGGGGTCCCCACGAGAGTGACCTCACTCCCTCTGAAGGGCAGCCTCCCCAGTGACCTAGAGACCTCCCATGGGACCCACCTCTTTGGGGCTTCACACCACCTCCCAACATCACTGTCCTGTGGACATACGAGCCCTTGGGGACAAACCGCATTTGCTACCACAGGTCTTCAACGCCATTCATTCCACGCTGCCCACCCACGGATGATGGCTTCCCATCCTGACCATCCCAAGCGTGGCCAGTCTGAGCTCATATCCCCCAAGGCAGTGGGAGATGTTCTAGTGGGTTCCATTGCACTGGGAGGTAAAATCACCACTGTCCCCTGGGGGTCTCTTATGCCTTTGAATCAACAGAAATTAAAAGGGTCACTGTGCTGACTAACATGACCCACCCCATCACCAGGGGAAATGGGTGGATCACTGCACAACTAGGGGCCAAGAGGGCTGTGCCTGGGACCCAGCTCTTCGCTGGGAACCTCTAAATTCTTCTCTGTTCCATAGTAAAAGTTCCTGGAGGAAGGACACAGACCTGTTCCTGAGGACACAGTCCTTTAAGGAATGACCATTGGGTTTCCTCCCCACAATGAGCCCTGCTGCCGAGGCTGTGGCTGAAGTCAAAGGAAACACATAAAGGGAGCAGAGGAGGGAAGTCTCAAGTATCAGCTGTGCCCTGTGATCAGTTCCAGAAAGAAGACCATGGGGGCTCTGGATGTGCGCTCCTTGCACCTGACCTGTACATTCATCTGATGGTCTCCTTCCCGCGATCTGATCTTCAGGTTGCTGGAGGCTAACTTTGCAATTTAACGGAACCCCAGAGGCTCCATGGCCGAATTTCAGGAGGAAGGAATGGAGTCCAAACAGTAATCGCAGGGACTCTTTGCCTCCTCATTTTGGCAAAAGAATGAGAATTTCTCCACTTGTTCTGGGGACAGCCGCCTCCTGGCAGATGGAAACAGGAATGGGCTCGTTTCTGCGGTGGAAGTTCAAGTGTGTGTTGAAGGGTTCATTTGTAAGTTGAGTGGGCAAAGAGTGGACCGTGCCAAGGATTGATTTCCTGCCTCTCCTCTCCAAAGCCTCCCATTTGTTCTGTATTTGGACACAGGAGCTGGACCTGTAAACACTTCTCTTTGCCACGATATTACTCTCTCTCAGCAGCTGGCACCGGAGGGGTTCTGCCTACTGTGCTCCCAGAAGGACTCCTCCTGTCACACAGCCTTTCCTGCCAGCCAACCCAGGGTGTCCACTGTCCATCAAGTGCCTCTGACACCCAGTGGGCCACTTCCTGTGGGCCACTCCTGGTCTTCCCACATCCCCCAGCAAGCCTCTCGTCCCCCTGGCTGGCTGACCCTATAGACTGACCCTGAGTACAACTCCTGGCAGGTTCTTTTGCCACCAGCGTGTCGTGTGTTCCTGAGCAGCCTCAGGCTCTCCAACCGCAGCTGAACCTCAGCTCTGAAGTCCTTAACTGCTGAATCAGTCACCCCCCTCGGCACAGAGGAAGCCCTACTTCTTGCAAGATGCTCCTCAACTTGCGATGGGGTTGTCTTCCCCACAGCCCATCGTAAATGTAAAATATCATAATTTGAAAATGCGTGTAATACACCCAACCACAGAGTAGCTTAGCTCAGCCGCACTGTGCATCCCACCTAGTGACCTGTGGCTGACCGGGAGCAGTCACCGTCACGCTGTCCAGTATCTCAAGAGAGTGCTGATCACACTTCACCATGCTGGGAAAAGATCAAAATTCAAAACCTCAAGTATGGTTTCCGTGGAGCGCCCACGGCTTTTGCACAATCAAAAAGTCAAAAAAACTGTCAATTGAATCATCCTAATAAGCTGGAGACCGTAAGCTGTGCTCCAGAGAATTCAACACTAGCATCAGCCTCCTTTGACAAGTTATTCTTCACATTCAGCTTTCCCTGTTCTAATCCTGGTGGGGTGTCCATCTCCAGACTGGATCCTGAGGACCCCCAGCGTGAATCAGGCAAGGGGCTGGGGGAGGGGTTGGTAGGACACTTGGGTCTCGGAAGGACGGAGGCCACTGAGTTCACACAGCATCTCTTTGGTGTCTCACTGTCCAGAACAACGGAGGCTCCGTCCTCTGCCACGGGGCTCCATCTGGCAGAGTGAGGGACAGCCACTGCCTTTCTATAAATGTTCTGCATGACCCCGAGGTGAGCTCTGAGATCTTTCCATCCTTGTCTGAAAATGCAAACAATAAGAATAATACAGTTTTGACAGTTAGATGGGGAAAACCCCATAAATGGCTTAGGACCGTGCCTGGCACCTGGTCAACACTCAATAACTCTTTTACCTGTTTCTATGAATAAATCCCAGAAAGACAATGAAATAGACAGTGCCCTCTCCTCTGTTGACAGAGGAGCAAACAGGCCCAGAGACACTAAGGTCACACAGGAAGTGCATGGCGGACTTGGTTCTAGGATCCAGATACTCTAATGCTTCCCACCAGCAGCATCTTTCTGCAGGAATCCTAGTCCTGACCCACAGACGCTGCTGGCCCAGGTGGATGGAAGGGTCAGCAGGGATCTCACCCGAGTCAGCCTGAGCTGTTTCCTGATTGTGACCAGAGTCGGGCAGAGGGGACTGTGGACATTGCTGCCCAGGGAGCCCCTCAACAGGATGCCACGGGACTCACGTGTCTCGCTGGCTGCCTGGCCTGCCTGTGAGCGGGGCTAGAGGACAGTGGCCTCTGATCTAGAGATGCAGAGAGACCAGAGACTGGAAGGCAGAGCTGTGCTGGGCCTTGGAACTGGCCCCTCTCCCGTATGCCTTCCCTCCCGCTCCTGTCTCTCCCCCACGATTCCTGGTTCTTTCCCTCCTTTCCCTCCTTCCTCTCTTCTTCCTGTTCTTGCCTCACCGACTGTCTTCTTCCTTTCTTCTCTTTCCCCTTCTTTTCCAGTTACGTCTCCTCCTCCCCCTCCCCCAACCCTCCTCCTCCTCTATCTTTCCCGTCCTCCCATCTCTTCTTCCTTGATCCCATGTTCTCCTCCTTCCCCTTCCATTCCCTCCCTCTGGCAACACGGAGGCCAGCCTCCGCTCTGCCTCCCAGCCCTCTCACACCACACTGAGGCATCCTTGCTGCCAACAGCCACCGCCCTGGCGCTTGCCACCAGAGAAAAGAACGTCCCTCCCCTTCTAATTAGCTGCTGCCTTCAGCTGTTTCAACTGGGTCTTTGCAACGCACTTTGTTTCTGAGCAGAGCGACTGTCCTGGAAGACCTGCGCCAGCCCAGCAGGACAAGGCCCCTCTGCAGTGTCACATCCTGACGTCTGCTTTATCTTAAGGAAAGAGCAGGCCCTGGACCACAGTCTTGGCTTCTCCTGCAGGGGGCAGATGTGTCCCGGAGTCACTGGGCATTTAAAGGAGAGGGTGTGCTGGGGGGCTCACAGCCCACCCCAGCCCGTCTTCCCGGTTTGTAGGAGATGGTTCTCTGGTTCCACCGAAGGGTGCAGGATTGAGCCTGTGGATCTGGGTATAATCGAGCCTCACCTGCAGCCTCCCAGCCTCTGTGAGCCTCATTTGCCTCCCGGAGGTGCTGGTAAGCCCTCTCCCACCCCTGCAGTCTGCATCGTGCTTGTCCACTTCAGCACCCTGCCATCACACCGTGAGACCCACAGGCAGCACCCTGATTTGCAGCCCCTCTCCTCCCAGCTTGGGGGTCTAAGGACACCCTGCCAGGAAAGGAGAAGAGGAGGGTGCAGCCCCGAATCCTGGCTCTTCAGTACTTATCAGGGCTGGGGCTAAATCGGTGCCCAGAGATTTGCTGCATGAAGTTCTGTCGAAAAAGCAGGAAATCTAAGGGCTCCCAGGAGCTCGGTTTCCAGTGCCGGTGGCTTGGCTGAGGCCACTGTGGGCTGGCCACCCTCTGTGCTGCCCTCCATGCCACCAGGCTACCCCGAGACCTCTACTCTCCCACACCAGCGCACAGCGGCCTGCGTGCCTGCAGCTGCATGTCCCCACAGACCCAGCAAGGAGCTGAGTGTCCGCCACCTGCACCACCAAATAGCACAAGGGGCTGTTTAATGAGGAGCCTGGGGAGCAGCCCTCGAATCCTGGCCTGGGATCTAAATCTCAGTGATTATGGATCACTAGTCCCTTCCAAAGGCTCTCGGGTTCTTACTGAATGCAGCCAGGACAGCAGAGCCTCTCAGCACGTGTGGCCAGACTCCCTCTAAACCAGCTGTTGTGCACCTGATGTGAGGAGGACAAACCGGGCTGAGCAGGCGCTGGGCGCCTGGAGGGAGGCCCTTTCCAAGCATTCTGGGCCTGGACCACCCTGGGCTGGGCTGACCTCCCTCCCAGAGGCGTGATCATCAAAGCCAGAGTCAGCCTCTGTTGTTAAAAGGCCACTGACGGGAGCCCGGGAGGTGCCACAGCTCCCCAGCAGCCTAGGTTTGAATCTGACCCTGCCCCTGCAGATGGCGTGACCGTGGGTGAGTCTCACGGCCACTCGGAGCTTCCATTTCCACCGCTGAGGGTGTGGGTGGCGGGGGAGGGGCAAGAGCTGGCCTCACAGGCCTAGGGCTCTCCGAGGTGCTCTCAGGGTGGGCTCCGCCTCCGCGACAGTGGAGCCTATGGTGTGCTTTAAAGGGTACGGGTCGGGGCGGGTGGGGAGGGTGAGGGGATGAGGAGGAGGGGGACAGGAGGGTTTTGCATTTCAGGTAGGAGGAAAGCGGAAAACGCTGCTGACAACAGCTGCCAGAAAACAGTAGCAAATGCTACCAGGATGGAGGTGGGTGGGCAGCGGGCAGTTCTGGACAGACATCCGCAGCCTGACCCATTAAAGCCATAGCCCCGCCCACCACAGCAGACGCCCCGCCCACCACAGCAGATGCCCCGCCCACCACAGCAGAGGCCCCGCCTCTGCAAATGTTCTGTGCAGGGACCTTGAAAGGTCCCTGGTGGAGGCTGAGCAGATCCCTGGGTCCGTGAAGGCTGCAGAGCCCCTTCAGGCAGAGGGAACGGCCAGTGCCAGGGGCAAGGTGTTGGAGGAACACCCAGAAGGCCTTTGCCGCTGGAGGGGAGGCAGGATGGGCCCAGGAGGGGCCTCCTAGGACCTGGGCTTTTACCCGGAGTCCATGAAGAGCCCTTGGGAAGAGCCTGGAGCAGAGGAAGGCGGGCCTGGCCTAGGGAGAGGAGGAGCCCCGCCAGGAGGCTGCGGCTGCCCTGGTTCCTGCCACCCGTCCCCGGGTCAAGGCCGCCTGCCCAGCGCCACTTTGAGCTCCAGGGTCTCTCTCCCTCCCCGCCCGTGTTGCTTCAAGAACCAGGGTGCAGTGGCCATACCGGGCAGCAGGCTCAGGTGCTTTTCAGGCTGGAGTTTGGTGACTTGCCACAGCCAGTCCTGATTCCTAGCCGGTGAGTCACCCCCATTCCTGGAGGATCTTCTGCTCTCCTCCTGGCCACCCCACACCTCAGGGTGCAGCCTGTGGATCGTCAGCCTCACCCTGAGACCTGGCACAGAGCAGATGGGCACATTTTGGGGAAACCTGGAGTCCTGAGCCCTGGCTCCCCTGAGCAGCCCTGGCCCTGGCAGGGGAGCAGAGTGTGACACTCCTGGGCTGAATCCTGACCCCGGCTCAGTCGCGCTGGCCGTGTGACCTTGGACAGGTGGCTTTGCTCTTCTGAATGACAGTTTCCCTAAATGTTGAAGGTGGGTTTTAATACCCACCAAGTAGACGTTCCCGGGAGAAGTCAATGGAACATTTGTGCAAAGCCCAGTATGTGGTGTCTGGAAAGTGCCTGAGGTTCAGGGAACAGGGCTGTCCCCCTGCTCCCTGGCCCTCCAAGGCCCTTGTCACAGGCTTCCAGCTGGGACCTGGCTCCCAAAGACAATCAGGTGTCAGCCTCAGCTGTGGGAGGGAGGGCCCTGGCTGGAGTGGGGGCAGACCTCCTCCTTGGGTTACACAGGGCACTGGATGTTGACCCACAGAAGCAGATAAATATGGAGTCACTTTAAGCTGCTGCTATGGGTACTTATCCTGGGGTACATTGTCCCTCGTGATAACTGACACAGGGAGAGGGGACAAGGCACGGCAGGTCTGTATCCTGCTCGGGGAAGGGTGGAGGGTGGCAGGAAGTGCCAGTCCCTGGGCACAGGCAGAGCCTGTCTGAACCACCCACCGCCTGTCCATCCTCTTCCCCAGCAGAAACAAAGGGCCTAGGGAGACACAGGGACGCGGGATGTGTGTCCTCCCTGTCCCTGTTGCCTGGCCCTCGGGCTCCTGACACCTGCCTCCCCACAGAGAGCTGCCCTCACACAGCTGCTGGTCTCCTGGGTGCAGCTCTGACACCGCCATCTCTCTGCCCAGGAACATTCCATGGCTCCCATCTCCTCCCGACGGGTGCCTCAGAGCTTAGCGGGGGAGGCGTCCTGGGATCAGGCCTGGACCTGCCCAGTGGGAGGATGCAGCTGTGCAGATCCAAACCCCAGAGCCAGGTCCCCCCACAACCTAGACCTTGCTGTGCCACCACTGGCCAGTCACTTCACTTCTCTGAGCCTCAGATTCCTCTTCTAGGAGGCGAGGGGAATTGTACTTTATGGAGACTCCTCCTCCTAGGGCTGTTGAGAGGGTGAATGTGCTAGTGACCCCCACGGCAGATGCTCGGTGGTGCTTGCTCATTCCTGTCATCCATCAGTGAGCATCTGGGAGAAGTGTCGCTGACCAGCTAATTTTCCTTCTGGGCTCTGGCCTGCTCCCACCCCTGCCCGCCCTGTGGGGCTGGCATCCCAGATGGGCCCCTGGTTTCTTCTGAAGCCAAGCCCAGAGGAGCTGCGTCTGCTCACGGGCCTAACCTGCCTTCTACAGCTGTCCCCAGCCTCTTGGGCTCCAGGACACCACCCTCTGCACAGCCTGCCACCTGGCCCCTCAAGATGCCCAGCATGTTCTGCCCCTGCCCCTTTGCCTGCCCTCAGCCTGGATGCCGTGACCCCTAAACCCTTGGTCTGTCTGAATTCTGTACATCCATCAATGCACAGCCCCGGGCCTTGAAGGCAGCACACAAGAAAGAAAAGAACTTTGAGTCAAGAGAGGGGAAGCTTTGCCCTGCTCTGCCCCTCCCTTGCCGGGTGACCACAGGCTCCTTCCTACCTCCATCCTGAGTCCATCCTCCTGGTACCCGTGGAAGGTGATGCCTGCCCTATGGACTCCTAATTCACGGGAAGAGGCCTGGAGCACAAGAGGTGCTTAATAACTGCTGGTCGACCCCATGGACCCTGGACTAACATAAGCAGCTCTGTGCCCAGCACTCACCTCCAGCGGGGCAGGCTCCCCCTGGGAAATTTACCCAGCAGCCTCGCTCTGGGAAAGAGAAATGGAAAATGTTCTAATTCCAAAGAGTAAATGTCAGGGGCTTGGGAAGGACGCTGAGGTTGTGAAAATAAACAGCGGGCACTGAATGGAATGGAGGAAGGAGGGAGAGAGGGGAGGGTGGCGGCGGAGGGCAGGAGTGAGGGCAGAGGGGTGGGGAGGTGCAGGACGGTGGGGCCTTTCCTCTGGCTCAGGGCCCCTCTGCAGGGAGTGGCCTCCTGGCTCAGGCGCAGGGTCCATCTGCCTTCTAATGCGCTGTGTTTTTCCTGCAGGAAGTAGTTTGGGAAATTGAATGGACTTCTGATGCCTGCAAATTGGCCTGTTTCACACAGAAATCCAGAGGACTCTGGCTGGCCACTTAGGGCCACATGGGGACTCATCAACGTTATGAGGACCTGGGAGACGGCCAGTGGTCTCCGTCCACTGGCGATAGTTGCACAGGTAGCCTCCTCCCAGCAGTGACTCAGGCCCGCGGACAAGGGTGGCCCCTTCTCCTGCCTCTCAGGAGCCGAGGACCTAGCCACCTAGGGGACAAACGGGCGAACCGTGGAGGCCGTTTCCTGGTGAATTCGGGCTGCAGAGGGAGCAGGAGACTTGTCCCTGTCCGGGGCTCTCTGCCTGGCAGGTAGGTGGGCGTGTCTGTCAGAGACACACTCAGGAGTCCGTGTCCTTGTTTTGCAGATGAGGACAGGCCTGTCCTTCTCAGGCTCGGCCCAGCAGTCCCCGGGTAGGTCCTGCCATGAAGTCTCCACCCTGACCTTGCCTGGCTTTGGGCCCCTCCCTCAGGAGTTAGGGCCTGTCCCCTGTGGGTTTCCTCCTGAAGACCGCAGCTCTGCACCTGGAGCCTCTCGGATCACTGGGAGTCACCCACCTGCAGCTTCAGGCCACACCCTCACAGCACAGCACAGCACTGGGAGTGGCTGACCTTGGTCAGGGGCCCACGGCCAGGCCACTCAGTTTTGCGTATGGTACAAGATAAGTAAGGATAGAAGTTCATTTTGAAAAATACGGATGGCCGATTGTTCCAGCACCATCTGTTAAGGCTGCTCTTTCTCTGCCCAATTGCCTTTGCATTTTTTGCCAAAAATATGTTGTCCTTAATATGTGGATCTATTTCTCCATTCTTGTGTTCCATTGACCTATTTATCTATCTGGATGCCAATTCCACACTCTCTCAATTGTCCCAGATTTATTCTATGTCTCGACATCAGGTACCGTTAGTACTCCATCTTTGATTCAAAGTTTATCCTTTGAATTTGGATGTGAATTTTAGAATCAATTTGTCATTTCTTCAAAACCCTTCTGGAGCTAGATCATAATTCTGTTGAAAATCTCTAGGTCAAGTTAAAAAGAATTCACTCACATCTTAATAATAAGGAGACTTCTAACCCAAGATCGCAGTAAATCTATTCTACTAAGGTCATTTGAAATTTCTCTCAGAAATGTTTTATAGTTTTCAGTGTATAGGTTTACTTACTTTTTGTTAAATTTACCACTGATAATTTTATATTTTTTATATTTATATATTTATATTTCTTATGCTATTGTAAATAATACTGGTTTTTTAAAATTTCAATTTCTGATTGTTCATTGCAAGTATGTAAAAGTGCATTTGAATTTTGTATATTGACCTTATAGCCAGAAACCTTGCCTACTCACTCTAAAGTTAAAGTGTTTTTGTTTTTGTTTTAAGATTCTACACAATTTTCTATGTAGAAGATAGTGACATCTGTGAATAATGACAGATTTATTTTTTCCTTTCCAATGCGGATACCTTTAATTTCTTTTTCTTGCTTAGTTGCATGGGCTGGAATCTCCACTACATTTTTTTTCATAGGTGTGGTGAAAATGGGTCCTTACCTTGTTCTTCCAAGGAAAATCCTTTAGTCTTTTGTTACTAAAGATAATTTGAATGGTACACATTTCATACATGTCCTTTATGAAGATGAGAGAGCTCATTTATATTAACTCATTTAATATAAATGTTTGCTGGAAATTTTATCATATATGGATGTTGGGGTTTGTGAAATGGTTGTTCTACATCTATTGCATTGGTCATCATATAGGTCTTCAATATCATGACTTGCAATGACTGCTTTTTAAATATTAAACCACCCTTGTAGTCTAAGAAAAACTTGATGTGGCTGGGATATGTTTTCCATCTTATATATTGTTTGATTTGTTTTGCTGAAATTTTGTTTAAAATTCTACATCTGCATTTTGAAGAATATTGTTCTACAGTTTTCTTGTTTTGTTTTTGTTTTGTTGGTAACAGGGATTGAACCCAGATGTACTTAACCACTGAATGAGTTACATCCCCAACCCTTTGCAAAATTTTAGACAGGATCTAAGTTATTTAGGGTCTCATTAAGTTACTGATGCTGAACTTGTAATCCTCTTGCCTCAGACTAGGATTAAGTCACTAGGATTCACAATAGTGCCCAGCTGCTAATGTCTTTGCATAGTTTTAATGTCAGAGTGTCTTGGTCTGTTTTTGTATTGCTATAACAAAATGCCTGAGACTTGGTAAGTCATAAAGAATAAATAGTCATGAAGGTTGCAAAGTTCAGTGTGTCAGTAGGTTAGGCTCGGTCTCCCTGATTCCAGGATGACAAGGATTAATTCACTGATTGGTTAAGGCTCTCAGAGCTCAACCATATCACCTCTAGATTTTTCTGCATGGGCTCACATTTTGGGGGACACCTCATATCTCAACCATAATAATTAGAGGTTATATTGTGCATGTTTAATTTATCACCATGAGCCTTCAGGAGATATCATACCACATGGAGTATGATCTGAGAACTCTGTGATAGTATCCTGTGTCTTCTCTCCAGGCTCTTGCTGTTGCTGTCATTCATTCTACTCCTATGTATGTTGTAAACTCAACACTGCATCATTGTGATTAGCCTTCACGCGCTCAGTGACCTTTTAAAAAGATTCAAATAATAGAAGAACATATCTTGTCTCAGCCTGTGTGATACCTGTTTCCAGGGCTTTTCATGACATTGGTGAGATTCATCTTTCACTTTTCTTCTGCCTGAAGGACTTCAACATTTCTCATAGACCTGCTCATAATTATTTCAGGAGAGAAAAATCCATTCAAAAAGACGATGGCCCAAAACTTGCCAATTTAATAAAAACACGAACGCACAGATCCAAGAAGTTCCATAGATCCCCAACATGAAAAGACATGAAAACAAAACTGTACTGACTCACATGATAATCAAAGAACTCAAAGCCAGTCTTCAAAAAAAAAAAAAATCTTAGAAAGAGACAGAGGGCCATGCTGGGAGTTGGGGGGACACTTCATGTCATGTCCACAGGAACAGACATTAGGAAAACAGCAGATTTCTCCTCAGGAAAAATTCCGATGGGAATATAGAAAGAGAGAAAATGTGGGGGGGGGGGAGATAAATAACCCCACTGCGCCTAAAATTCTAAACTCTATGGCCAAGCTAGGGAAACAATCTAGGTGTCCTTCAATGGATTAATGAATAAAGAAAATATGGTATATATACACAATGGAATATTACTCAGCCACAAAGAAGAATTAAATTATAGCATTTGCCACTAAATGGATAGAACTGGAGACTATCATGCTAAGTGAAATAAGCCAATCCCAAAAAGCCAAGGCTGAATGTTCCTTCTGATTTGTGGATGCTAACTCAAAACAAGGAAGGTTGGGGAGAGGAATAATAGAAATAGATTGGACCAGACAAAGGGTAATGAAGGGAAGGGAGAGGGGAGGGGAATAGCAACGAACGTAGAATTAAGTGGTCACAACTTTCCTAGCCTTGTCTTTGTATTCACAACCTGGGACCTCCACACCATGTATGACCACAAGGGAACCTAATAGAACAAGTCATACTTATGTATGTTTATTCGACTGTCGTGTGTAAATAAAAGTAAAAGGTAAACAAAATAAATAAATAAACTGAGACTTACTCAAAAGAGAGAGAGAAGCAAAAACTTTTTAGGAGCACAAGCCTGAGATGGTCATTGGCTTGTGTCTGCCTGATGTCTGTTTAATGGCTATACGTTCGATTTTTCCTTTTTTTTTTTTTTTTTTTTTTTGCTGTTTGAGACAGAGGGGGGAAGCCGTCCCTGTTACTCCGTCTTGGCCAGAAGTAGAGTCCCAGCTACCAATCACTGCAGGTATACAGGTGTACTCGTGTGGTTTTCTCAAGCTGCCGGCTCCAGTCCAGGAGGGAAGGAATCTCATCTGTTTCTACTGTGTCCCCAGCACCCAGCACAGCGTCAGGCACAGGCGGGTTGACAGCTAAATTATCTAAGCTTTCATATGGTCTTAGCATAGTGACTCCCAGAGCTACTGGAAGATCCAGAAAGTGCTTTGTAAGATACATAGAGAGATAAGAAAAGGACAACAACATATGTACCAGGAAGTCGGGAAGGCTGGGAAAGACAGGATGGACCATCTCTTTACCCAACCCACCGTCAACCTCACCCCAATCCCCAAAGCACTTTCTCATACATACCCCTGACTGTGGCCAACCTGCCACTCCCCGCTCACCCCAAACCCAGCCACTTTTCTCTTCTTCCTTTAGTTACAGAATGTCAAAGTGAAGCGGCATCAAATAAAAACTACATTTCCCAGCTTCCCCTGCAGCAAGGTGTAATCACATGACTAATGTCTCCCAATAACGGTGAGTAGTTGTACGTGCAATTTCCAGGATGTATCCTGAAGGGACAGGGCTAAACTGTCCACTTCCTCTTGTTCTTCTTTCCCACTGGATAGAATATGGACATGACATTGAGCTGTGTTTCAGAAAATTAACGGGGTCTATGAATTAGGACCAAGAAGCAAATAAAAGGAAGCACCATGTCTCCAACACCATGGGTCACCTCAAGGAGGACTTGAGGGCGGTGCTAGAACTGTCAGGGGAGGTAACCTTGTCTTACAAAAGTCACAGTCATGTTGAGCCTCACTGTGTGATTCTCAGTCGCACCCAGGTCCAGCACCTGGCTGTTGGCAGGGAAGTTGACAATCCTCAGAAAAACCTAGACAAAGGGCCCGGAAGAGAAACTCTCTGATTTTAATCTGCACCTTGGGCCCAGCACATCAGGGATCTGGAGAAATCTGCTTAGAAAGGGCCTCCGGGATCTGTGCTGTGCTGATTGGAGCCAGCTTCTGCTGGGCTCGGCTGCAACAGAAGACATTAAAGCTGGAGGGAGAGGGGGGCCTGGTGGACGCTGCCCCTTTCCCTTCCCTTCTACGCAGGAGGATCCTTCCCCAAATCCTGAATCTTGCTGAGCTTCGGCCTCTTTCTGGCTCCCGTGTGGACCTAGCCAGTCCACACAGCAGGAAAACAGAGGAGGAGGAAAATTCACGGTACTGCTAATGGGGATGGTGGCTATGAACAGCTGGCTGTCCACTCACTGCCCATCCCACCACTGAGGGAGCCCCAGGGAGGAGAGCTCAGGGATCAAGTGCCCCTTACTGCAGGGAACTCTCTGGGCTCCACCCTGCCTCACGGAGCCATCAAATAAATCCAGCGTTTAGATAAGAGGGGTCTGCAGAGGACACTTTCCTGAAATGCAACGGTAATAAAAGAGAAAAATGGCCAAGCTCGCGCCAGGTAACCCCGCCAGAGCAGTGATTATGCCTGTCCTGAGCCAGGATGCCGGTGGCAGAGGCACCTGCCCAGGTGATCCATCAGCCCCAGAGTTATGGACTCCCCCTGAGCTGCCTGCACATTTCCTCCCCTCTGGCTTACTTGAGACACTTTTATTTAGATTTTGTCAAGGTTATCGATCGTCCTGGCCTCGTCTCAAGCAGAGGAGTGAGCTTCTCCCTGGGTGGCACAATCAAAGGCCGATCTGCTCGCAAAGATCCAGGGGGAAAAATGACCCTCTCAAGGGAGTCGATTGCTTCCAACTGCCCACATCCTGAGTTCCAACTGCCCACATCCTGAGTTCCTGCGCGTGGCTTTTACATTACCCCAGGCGAGGGGAGCGGAGAGCCCCGGGCTGCTGAGGCTGTGCGCATCCTGTTGGAAGAATGGGAATCAGAATCGCGAGCTCCCTAAAAGCAGGGGCCAGGGCGGGTGGTGAGTGAGAGATGGACATCCCTTGTCACCCTCCCGCCCTGCAGTGTCCACGGCCAGCACAGACACCAAACCAGACCAAAGACCCTGGCAGTGGTTTACCAGACCTCCTGTCCATCATCCGGCTTTTGGCTGGGGAGGATCATGTTCCAATTCTGTGGATGCGTCAGCCACGGCTGGGCCGGGCTAAGCCACCTGTCCAGGTCACACAGCAAAGAGGCCCTTGAAGTCCTAGAGCGGCAACCACAACCACAGGGCCACAGTGGCCACGGGACACGCAGGCGCCACAGCCTGGCCGTCCCTCACAGCCGCGGGTCCTGTTTTCTCTTCCTCTTCACCCCAGGTCCAGGGCGGGTCCTGTATTTTCAATTGACTTTAATGGTTTTTCCATTGAGCCTGGTTTCCTCGTTTCAAAGGAAATACATCCTCACTTTAGATGGTTAGATCAATAGAGAAACTCGTTTCGGGTGGGAAGGAAAAGGAGACTTCAGATCTAGCTTCCATCCCGCCCCAGCGTTCACTCCACACCCCTCCCACAGCATCGGGACACCAGTGGCAGGAGCCAGGCTGGGACCTGTGGTGAGGTGATCCATCCAGGGGCAGCTTGGGGCCCGGACACACTGCCCCATCCGCCTGCTCTGGGTGTCCAGGCCCAGCTCACAGCTTTGTGATAGTCTCAAAAACTACCACTCGTCACATCCAAGAGTCCCTTCTGTTAGGGTCTGTAAACAAGTCAAGATGGCGCCTGGCATTTTACAGAGGGAGTGGTTTATGAAGTAACGCCAGCGAGCCATTGGTTGACTGCTGTATCTAGTTTATGTTAATTAGATAAGCTGTGTGGAATGTATAAATACCCCTCCTGTCCTACAATAAAGGGCTCCCACTCCTGCTGTATCAATCTACACAAGTTGCTCGTCACCCCCCGGCTATTTTGCTGCAGCCGGACTGCGGCACCTTTCATGAGTCTGGCACAGTGATGTCAGGGGCAGTAAAAGCAGCGTGGCGGTGGCCTCCTCACTGTCACCCTCCTGGGAACAGCATAATTTGGGGGTGTCTCCCCACTCAGCCTCAGAAAGGACTTGGATCATTTTTTTAATCACAATGTGTAGGAAACTTGGGGATGGACAGAGAGTCTGCCCAAAGGGAGCCTCTGTCCCCCCTCCATGGGAAGTGAGGCCCCTCCGCCTGCCCTTGTCCTGCGTGATCCGGGGGCAGTGACAGCTTTCTGCAGGACTCAGATTGACACACAGCCTGGCATCTCGTGGTAACTGACAGGAGGCTCCAGCCTCCCCTTCAGCTGAGCCTCCAACGGCAAAATGAAGACCCCTAGGGGGGACACTGGGTTCTGCTCCCTCTCCTGACATCGGGGAGGAACTGTGGCCATGGAGGATACGGGATCATGACTCTCATCCGGTCGAAGACGCCATGAAACACTTCCCATTCTAAAACAAAACCTGAGAAGGAACAGACGACGTTTCTGGAGAAAGTCGATTCCAGAAAGGACCCACCAGCCTCCATCCACTCCTGCCTCAGTGCAGGCATGGCACGTTCTGGGGGGTGGGAGGCTCGGGACCCTGCACAACTTTGTACAAGAACAGTCAGTGCCGTCCGCCTCCTCCCTCCGGGAGGGGAAACAGCTCTCCTCCTCTGTCTGAATGTTCGGCAAATGCTCACTGGGCGTCTCTTCTGTGCCAGGAACTAAGTTGGGCGCTCTGGTAACCAGAGACTCCAACAGACGGAATAATTATCTGCTAATCATTAACGTTACGGAGAAGTTAATGCTGCTCTGGGGGAAACAGAGTCCTGGGCAGAGGGTTGGGGAGCCCGGAGAGCAGGTGGGGAACTTCTGCAGGAATCAAGCAGAGGACAGCCAGGGCCTGGGACCGAGACCAGGGAGGCAGCTGCAGAGTGATGAGCAGTGGTTGGCTCTGGAATGTCTTTAAAAAGATCCAGGGGGTTTGCTGACAGGGGTGCCATGGGATGGGAGAGGAATGAGACAGGAGGCTCCAGCCTCCCCTTCAGCTGAGCCTCCAACGGCAAGATGAAGGCCCCTAGGGACTGGGACTGGGTTCTGCTCCTTCTCCTGACATCGGGGAGGAACTGTGGCCATGGAGGATCAAAGCAGATGGCTGAAGCTGCGTTCAGCTTGAGGTGGGGCCGACACTGAAGGACTCCGCTCCTCCTGTCGTGGGAGCAGTGTGCTCCCCTGGGCAGGTCTGGGAGCTGAGCGGGCAGCACTGAGAGGAGAGAGAGGCAGACAGAGGGCCCCGAGTAGGGAGCTGCTGGGTGCTCAGGGGCCAGGGTCAGCTGCAGGCCTGGCGCGGCAGACAGCTCACTGGGCTGCTGGGCTCCAGCCCTCCCCGTCTGGTTAGGACGGTAAGCATGCCACTGGGCAGCTCCAGAGAGGTCACAAATGCTGGGCAGAGACCACAGGCTGGGCACCAACATCTATGTCCCTCTCCTTTCTTATCAACACAACCCTATAGTTTGGGAGAAGATTCCCGGGGACATGGTCACTGCCCAGCCAATGGAGCAGGAGCAGAGGTTGCTTCAGGGCATCCTGGGAAAGCTCTGCAGAAGGGCCAGAGTCCACTGGACTCTGGGGTGGACGAGCCCCTGGGTGTCCTAACATGGGACACAAGGCCCAGCAACGGAGCAGCTGGGCTGTGACCTCATGGCTGTCCACTCACGCTGAGGACACAAAGAGGAGACGAGGAGGCGGCCAGCCCAGATGCATCTTAGGGCGGCTGAGTTTTCATCAGAAGCCACTACCAGCCATATTAGGTGAGGAAAATAAACCCTTCATTTGTTGACACCTCTGTTCGTGGGTTTCTCTTACCCTCCATGGACAAGTGCAGGGGTAGGGCACGGGACACCAGTTTGGATTCCAGGAAACCTGTCCACTCTCTCCTTGCCCCTGGCCAGCTGTGTGTCGGAGCCCGAGTAGCTAGCTCTCTCTCCACCTGATTGCCCGTCTGTAACTAGGGCAACGGTCCCAGAGACACCAGCCTCACAGGATCAAAGGAGAGTAAAATCACAGAAACTCTTTGAAAGTTCCTGATCTGGAACTCAGGGAGGCTGGGGACTTGTCCTGGTCTCTGACAGCTCAGCAGCGTGACCCTGGACAAGCCCCAGCTGCTCTCAGACCCACAGTTGCCCCGTGTTTAAACAGGAGGGTGGCTCCACCTGCAGAGGACGACGCTGTTGGAGGGAGACAGGGCACTACATGGAAGGATTCGTGCTAAGTGGGCGTCTCTTCTGGGCCAGGAACTGAGTTAGGTGCCCTGGTAACAACAGAGACTCCAACAGACGGTGGATGGTTTCCACCAGAGGTCAGGGGGAGGGGTCAGAGCTCACGCAGGCAGCAGGGCCAGCGGTGTGGTGGGGGGACATTTGATTGACAGCCGGGGCCCTTACTTCCAGATGTCTGTGTCTGCCTTGTCCCGGGGCCTCAGTGACCTACATAAGATGCAGGTTTGGAGCCAACCTTTCTGCTCTCACGGGGAGGTGGGGTAGAGAGGCAGAGCTCAGGGTCAGCTGTGTGACCAGGAGTGGGAAGAGCCACCGCATCCTTGGAGAAGGGTCCCCAACCAGGCCCAGCTAGAGGAACAATGGAGACGGCATCTGCCCAGGCTGAGGAGGTGGGCAGAGGGCCCAGGGAGGTGAGCAGGGACCCTTCCCCACTGTCCCAGGGCAGGTGCACTGTGGCCCCGGGGGCTGCCCTGTGTGCCTCTGTGTAGTTCTGCAGCAGCTCTAAGCAATGAACCCCCTGGACCAGCTCTTGGGAAGACCCGGGTCCTCCACTCACGAGCTCTGGGATCTTGATGGACCGTCCACTTTGTCTTCTACTCACGCGCCGTCCCTGCTTTCTCTGGGTTACTCTGTGCCTGGAATGTTCTTCCCCTCCTGTCACTTCCAATCTACGTCAGTCTTCGCCTCTAAACAGTCTCTGGCAGGCAGTGTATTTGTGTTATCATTTTTAATCTATTCTGCCCATCTTTATCTTTTGGCTCCAGAATTTAATCTGTTTTCATTTAAAGTAATTACCAAGAAAGAGGGACTTGACTTCTGCCGTTTGCCTGTTTTCTAGTTTTATCATGGTTCTTTTAGCCTGTATTTCATGCATTGCTCTTTTTTTTTTTTTTTGCATGTATGTCTTAATATTTGTAGTAAAACATTTTATTCTCCTATCCTTTGTGTATAGTCAGTAACAATTTTGTTAAGTCCATAGAGATTATATTTAATATCTAAAGCTATGATACTCTTGGTTTGAATTTATATCAGCTTAACTTCAGTAACTCTGCCTCTGTCGGGCTCCCTCTCTGTGCCCCTCCGGTTACTGATGTCACACACTTACTTCTTTTTACACTGTGTGTCCAAAAGAGACTAATATTCTTCATATATATATATATATATATATATATATATATATATATGTCTTAAATCATGTCAAAAACAAAAAAGTAGAGTTAAAACACAAAGTTACACTCATGCTGGATTTTATAATTGCCATAAACTTACCTTTAACAAGATCTTTATTTCATCCTACAGCTTTCAACTACTGTCTCCTTTCCTTCCACTTTAATCTGAAAAACTCCCTGAACATTTCTTTCAGGGCAGAGCAGTAACACACTCCCTGACCTTTGGCTTGAGGATGTCTTAATTTTCCCCTCATTTCTGGTTTATAGTTCCTTTCCTTTCAGCACTTTGAGTGTATAAATCTACTGCTTTCTGCCCTGCAAGATTTCGGAGGAGAACTCTACTGATATCTTATTGAAAACCTCTTGTTTGTGACAACTTACTTGCTGCTTGTGAAAATTTGTCTTTTAATGGTTTGATTTTGTGCCTTGGTGTGGGTTTCTAAGTGCATCCTCCTTGGAGTTCATGAAGCTTCTCAGAAGTTTCTGTTTGTGTCCTTCATCAAATTTAGAACTTTTTTGGTCATTCTTATTTCTTCAAATGATTTCTCTGTTCCCTTCTCTTGCTGTCTTCCTTCTGGGACTCCCAGGATGTGTGTGGTCAGCTTGTTGGCACTCCTGGGTTTCACTTTTCTTCAGTCTTTCTGCCTCTCAGACTTGATCATTTCAATTATCCTAGATTCAAGTCCGTTGATCCTTTCTTCTGCCTTGTCAAATCTCTGTCTTAGTTCATTCTGGCCGCTGTAACAAAACACCACAGATTATCTGGTTTATGAACAACAGAAATGTATTGCTCACAGTTCTGGAGGACAGGAAGTCCAGACTGAGGCAGCAGACTTAGTGTCTGGTGAGGGTCCTCCGCATGGTTCATATGTGGCCTCTCCTCAATGTGTCCTTACCTGGTAGATGTGGTAGGAAAGCTCTCTGGGGTCTCTTTTTAAAAGCACTAATCCCATTCATGGGCTAGTGACCTCCCCAAAGCCCCTCCTCCAAATACCTTCCTATTGGGAATTAGGTTTCAAGGTATGAATTTAAGAGGGAAAATATTCAGGCAATAGCATCTGATTTTGAATTTCTCTAACAAAATTTTCATTGAAGCTCTACTTTTCAGCTCTAGGGCCTCTTTTTAGATTCCTTTTTTATATTTTCTATTCTCTTTACTTTTATCTTCATACATTATTTTCTTTGCTTTTCCCTTGTAAGTTCTTTTTGCCGCATTTAAATGAGTTGCCTTAAAGTCCGTGTGTAATGCTGGGCCTGGTGCCACATTCCTGTAATCCCAGCAATTCAGCAGGTTGAAGCAGGAGAAGAGCAAGTTTAAGGCCAACCTGGGAAACTTAGTGAACCCATTTAAAAAGGGGCTGGGGATGTAACTCAGAGGTAAAGTGCCCCTGGGTTCTACCCCCAGTACCACCAAAAAGTAAAAACAGAAATTAAAATTAAATTGCATCTAATAATTTCACCATCTTTTCTTTGTCGGAGACGGTTTCCATTGGTTTCATTTTTCCTTGGCATGGGCAATAGTTTCTGTTTCTTTGTATGTCTTGTGGGTTGTTTCGTTTAAAACCAGACATTTGAATTTTGGAGTATTTTAGCTTTGGAAATCAGACACTCTCCTTCTCAAGAATTTGCTTTCTTAAAAAAAAAAAAAAAAAACAGTTGCAGGTTATGTTTGTACCAGGTGCAGCCGGAGCAAAACTGAAGGTCTTCCAAGGTCTTTTCTGAGCCTGCACCTCTGACCGTGTCTGGGCAGGGATTTCCTAATTTCCCCGGACTTCCAGTTACTTTTCAAATATTCGAATCCTTGAATGTCTGCTGCCAAAGGGGGAGAGAGAAAGAACAAAGGAGAAAATAATGGGACAGCACTTTAAGTTCCCGGACCGTCATTCGGCCAGAATGGCAGGAGTTTGCCCCCATGGTGGGGAAGGCTGCCACCTGAGGCTGCTCCTCCACATCAGAACAGTGTTAATCAGCGTATTGTCACTGCCTGCTGTCACTGACAAGGACAATGTAGAGGAGGCAAGGTTTATCCTGGCCCATGGTTTCAGAGGTTCAGTCAATGGTCAGCTGCTTGGGGCCTAAAGGGAGGCCCTGCTGCAGCCCGGCTGGCTGGGCAAAATAACCGGGGGGTGACGAACAACTTGTGTAGATTGATACAGCAGGAGTGGGAGCTGTTTATTGTAGGACAACAGAGGTATTTATACATTCCACACAGCTTATCTTAATTAACATAAACTAGATACAGCAGTCAGCCAATAAGGAATCTCCACACTTAATGGCTTGATGGCATTACTTCACAAACCACCCCCCTGGCATTTTGCCAGGCGCCATCCAGACTTGTTTACAGACTCTAACACCCTTCCATCATGGCGGAGCAAGGTGGTGAAGGACGGCTGTCCACTCAGGCAGCCAGGAAGCAGAGAGAGCTAGCAAGGTGGTGCCAGGGGCAGAAATCAACCCAAAAGGCCCAATTCCAATGACGTACTTCCTCTAATCACACCCCACCTGCCTGAAGTCACCACTTTCAAACTGTTAACCCATCAAAGGGAATCATCCACTGATGAGGCCACCGCTCTCAGGAACATTGCCGCATTCTCAGCAGATTTGGGGAGACATCTCCTACCCAAGCCGAACACAAGAGGCAATCAGCAATCAGAGCCCAGAACCCCGATATTTGGAGGACTGGAGGCTCGCGGCTCACCGGGTCCCGCCAGCTACGCAGAAGGTGCCCAGGAGCACTCCACAGCTGCCTGTCGCAGGGATGAGGGTGGGAGACGGGCAGCTGCTACCCACCAAGAGCTGAAACCGATTGGGATGATGCGCCAAGCGAATGGACTTGCAGAGTTCCAAAACAGTGACAGCGACAGGTTTTGCCAGCAAAATTGTTATCTAGCTGGGGAGATGGATTCCGTGCTTCCTACCCGGCCGTCTTTCCCCTGAGCTGTGTGACTTTGATAAAGTCACTTGGTCTTTCTGGGTCTTTGTTTTGCTGCCTATGAAAGTTAAGTTGATTTAAGTATCATCATCACAAATAATGGGTGAAAACATGTATCTGTTAATTAGCTTGGTTCAGCCATTCCACAGTATTCACATATTTTAAACAACGTGTGGTACACCATAAGTAGACGCCATTTTTAGTTATTTCTTTAAATGAATAAATAAGGAAGCGAGGTTGGACTGATGGAGTTGGAGATACTCCCAATTCAAACACCTGGATTCTCTAGCCAGGGTCACAGCAGCCCTATCTCTGTTACTGGGGAAATGACATCATCAGCCATGACCTATACATGCTTGCGCTTCCCCTCCTCTTTGACGTCTGTAGTGTATCTCTTCCCTTGCTCCCCAGTCCAAACCCAGCAGAGGCACCTGGGTTTCTGTGGAATGATTCCCTCTCTTTCTCCTACTGATAAAGCAGCGCCCTCTGACCAACTCTCAGCCCATGTGGCTTGCGAAGGGCCAGCATCACCCAAGGGACAGACCCTGGTTGACCTAAGTCTGTTGGTACAGTCCAGCCCTCTGTTCATTCCCATGGTGCAGGCACAGGGTGTGGTTCGGAGCTAGTGGCCTGGGACTGTTGACCACCCAAGAGCTTTATTTTCTACTGGGCACCAATCTGGATGGCCACCATCTGGCCACTAGGAAGAGGGACCTGAGAGTGGCCTTGCATGGGAGAGAAGTGCTAAAGGATGAAGAAAGAAGAAGCAGGTCCTGCTGGCCTCCTTTGAACCCCTGGGTCGAGCTGCTCCTGAAGCCTGCCTTGTTCTCTGAGCTTCTGTTTGTATGAACCAATTAACCTTCTGGACTCCAGCCAGGTTACACTGAGGTTCCTGCCACAGGAAATGTCCCCGTTCAGCCTCGAGGTCTCCATGCTGAGAGAAGCGCAGAACTGCTGCCTCAGCCTCCCTCCTGGTGTTTGGGTCAGATCCTCCTCCGCTGCCCCTCCCCCATCTTCCTTCCCACAGAGGAAGCTGCCGAAGCCACCTTGTGATGGCACCTCGGAGGGCGAGGGCACATTAGGCTCAGACTCTCATGGACCGAGCAGCCCTGTTACTGCCAGATCCAGAGTCACACAGTGACCTGAGGAGGGAGAGATCCTGGGGCCGAGTCGCCCTCCTCTGCAGGAGGCACCTGCAGCCGGGAGCCACACTGAGGGGCAGGGGTAGGAGGTGGGGGAGGACCCCAGAACCAGCCAGAGCCGTGGCCTGACTGCGCTGAGAGGGGCTTTCGAGACGCCCTGGGCAACGCCTCGCTCTGCAGTGACGGCCATGCCAGGTGGCCTGGAGACCCGGGTCACACAGTGGTGCCGAGGCAGAGGCAGACCCCACGACCCCCACTTCCCCGACCACGTTATTCACTCCCCCCGGGGGGGCAGCTCTGTGCAGCTCAGCCCCACTCCCACCCTGTCCCCCTGTGCCCCAGACTCCCCCCGGAGCCCGTCCTGGGACCACTGCAGCGAGCCTCCAGGGGCCTCTGAGACCCCTGCACACCAGCACCCAGCTGCTCCCCGAGTCCGGCTCCTCTTCCTTCAGAGCCGCCCTGGAAACAGGGTGTCGTGGGCCTTGGATGGGCACCAGGAGCGTCCCAGGGCCCTCCGCACTCAGGCCCCGTCCTGTCCCCAGACCTCAGGGTGCCGTCCCCACCCCTGGCCAGGGTCCCCCTCCCCCCCCAGCCCCAGGCTGCCCCGAGGCCCCCGCACTCCGTATGTTTAGCTGCTGGACCCCTGGGCTGGACCTTCTGGCTGTCACTCACCTGCCCCCAGTTCCTTCAATGCAGAGTCCTGTTTCCTGTCACCTCTGGCTGGGGCTGTCCCCACAGCCTTCTGATCTATTTGCGCAGGAAAGTCCACTGCCCACATCCCTATCCACCCCTGGTCCAGCTCGATGTCCACCCACCCTCCTGCTGAGGGCCCGGGGCATCTGAGACCCCAGCACGGGGAGGCTGGAAGCCAGGTGCCACATCACCACCCCCCCACCCCAGCTCAACACACATCTGTGCCCCCAGCGCAAGTGACACAGCAGCTGACTCAGCAGCTGCCGGGAGCTCCCTGGACCTGCCCCTGGGACCCTCACAGCTGCCCCGTCCCAGAGGGCTCCTCAGCTCTGCCTCCCACGTGGGAAACTGAGGAGGTGAGAGGTCAGTTTACCCCCCAAGGTCACCCAAGGAGCACCCAGGAGCACATCCCTGGTCCAGCCTGGGCTCACAGGGTGGGAGGTGAACACCAGGGGACGCTGGGGCCACTCCAGCCCACACGTCACCCCAAGTCCAGTTGACTCACCCGTGGACTGGGGCTGCCCCCTAAGACCAGCCTGAGAACTGAGCCCAACCTGGTCTGTCTCTAGGGGGGACAGCGAGCAGGACCAGGGAACCTCTCTATGTGGCTGCCACTTCTAAGCCTGGTGGGGGACGGGGGGCGCCGCCTCTGACGGTCCAGCTGTCTTCCCAGAGCGAGCTGGGCTCATAGCAGGACCTCGGCGGGTGCCTGGGAAACAGGGGTGCAGACAGGCATCTCCGCCAGCCTCTGCCAGCCTCTGCCAGCCTCTGCCAGCCTCTGCCACCAGCACAGGGCCCCAAAGAGGGTGAGTGCATGAAGTCCCAGAAGCTCTGGGGTCTCCGCCACCCCCAACTCAGCCCCTGACACCCCCGCAGGCCGCCCTGAGCTACCTCCTCTGGCCTGTTTTCCCTGCGGTGAGATCACGGCTCACGGGTCCAACCCACCGGTTCGGGAGACACTCTGAAATCAGGGCTCAATCTCCTCTCTGGTCCAGGCTCCGTGGCTGGGTCACCTCCACCCAGGGTCACTCCCCACCCTGGAGCACTCTGAAGTCCCTGAGCAGCTTGTGCTGGTAGCCCCTGTCAGAGGGCGGCCCTGGCCCTAGTGACAGCTATAATTGTCACCCTTCCTGGACCCCATCCTCAGTGTGGCCTGCGTGTCCGTCGGGCACACAGCCTTCCGGAGCTCCTGCCTGCCCGTCCTCCCAGTAGGAAGGGCCACCTCTGCTCTGCCCAGTGGCTCCAGGGCCATTAATCACTGTCAAGGCCCATGAGGGTGGAGGCAGCAGGCGGGGGAGGGGAAGAAGAGCAGGACCCCTCCCCAAGGGGAAGCGTCCCTCGCAGGAGGATGACAGGCACTTCAGCCGACCCTCCCCCCCGCGCCCAGCACACAGCGGCCTGTTGGCCAGATTGTTCCCTCTTTGAGAGGGCGACTGTCCTGTCTTGACAAGAGGGTGACACATTTAAGAGTCTCCGGTGACTTCTTCATTTCTCCCACGCACATTCGATATGCAAAGATCAATGCCAAGAAGTTCTTAGCCTCAGTAGCAAGAGCGAAGCGGCCGGTCACCAGACCAAGGGAGGACTTCAGCTAAGCCCAGGAGAAGGTGGGACTGTCCAGGCCGTGAGCCAGGGCGGAGCAGGGCTCTCCGGGGTCAGCGGAGGTGACGGAGCTCATCAGGCAGCTCAGCACCCTGGGCAGGGCATGGGGGCGCCATCCTCCCCCTGGGGGTGTGGTCACCAGGATGTCAGGGGGGCCTTCCGGTTCCCACGTCCCCTTTTTGTGTGAGCATCGGTCATCCCACAGCTGCCTGGGCAGCAGGAGGAGGACCCCAACACCATCTCAGCACTCCTCTCCCCACCCGGCCAGGAGGCCAGGAGATTCTGACTCAGCAGAGATCTTTCCCAGGGACCTGAGGGAGAAGGCAGGGAGGCCCTGCACCCCTACAACAGAGAGGCCACAGGCAGGCAAGGGAGTAGGTCCCCAGGGCCACCCAGAGGGCGCCTTCCAGAGAGGCCCCTGACGCCACAGCGGCCCAGCAAGGACTGAGGGGCAGCTGATGTTCAGGCAAAGTCCCCAGGGGTGCTCCTGCCTGTCTGCCCTGTGATTCATTGAGCTTGGCAAAGCAGCATTTTGCTGGAAATTTAATCATTTCTGATGATAATGGAGTTGGAAAATAAATTGCAAACGTCAAATAACAGGACGTTAGGAGGGGTGCACAAGTGAGGCGGGGGGCCGGCCGCCTGGCCTCTACTTTGGGGGCTCTCCAGGCCTGAGACATTAGGCAAGTTCTCTTTCTCTAATTGCAGGTTCAAGAACCAGGGGCAAGGGGTGACCGGCGTGGGGCCGCCGTGTGCCGGAGCCGGCTCGAACCAGACAGAGCCACAGACGGTTCAGGAAATTGTATCAGCCAGTCTTTGATCACAGGCCCTATTAAAAATTAAATTATGGTGACTCACAATGAGATAAATTACATTGAAACAAAGGCAGTAAACACTCGAAACTCATCAATTTCTAATTACTTTATAATAGTTCACAACTGCGTGCGCCCTGGAGGTTATTCACGCATATGATATCCGAGCGGTGGAAATATTCCAGCGTGGTATGTCCTCGGCATCGCTCCCAAACCCAGCACCCAGGGACCTAGCACTGAGGGTCTGGGATGCACCTGGTGGGAGTGTCCCCCCAGGGACGGTACGTACCCCAAACTGGGGCACTTGCAAGCAGTTTAAATGGGGAAACTTAATATCAAGAATCATCAAGTACAAAAGGGCATGAAGCCAAATGCTTGAAAACGTGGACATATACAATGTTGAGGGTGGCTACTGACTCACTGGGGCTGAGAAAGCTGGAAGAGGGTCACACTGTCCAAGACCAAGACTTGGGTATTGCTGGAAATGGTGGGACCCCAGGCCAATGGGTAAAGGAGAGTGTTACGGTGTGGATGCTGAATGACCCCAGAGCCCATGCGTGGCAGCTGGTCCCCAGATGGCTCCGTTGGGAGGTAGAGAACCTTTAAGAGGCGGGGCCTAGTGGGAGGTCTTTAGGTCATTGGGGGTGTGGTCCTTGAGGGGGACTGTGGGACCCCAGCCTCTTCCCTTTCCCTTTGCTCCCTGGCCCTGAGATGAGGGGTTTTGTTCCACGTGTGCACCTGCCTCGAGGTGCTTCCCCACCCAAAGCAGAGGGGCCAGCTGAAATCAGCCTCTTCTCTGTTTAGGTTGGTCATGTCGGGTATTTGCCACCGTGACAGAAAGCTACCTGGCCCAGAGGAGTCCCCTGCGGTGCCACAGGCTGGAGTGTCCACCCACAGTCAGTGGGTATTGTGGCTTAGATCTGAATGTCCCCCAAAAGCCTGTGTGTTGAAGACTTGGCCCCAGCTGTAGCAATGGCCATGGGCTGTTGGGAAATGACCGGTCAGGAGGGGCTCTCACCTCATTAGTGGATCAGCCCAGTTGATGGCTCAAAATTCTCGGATACACTCCCGGGAGGAGGAGGGAACCGCAGGCGGTGGGACGAGACCAGAGGAAGGAGGTCACGGGGCAGTGCCCTTGGGACTGTACCTCTGTGCCTTGTCCCTGCCCCTTCCTTGTGTTCCTCCATGTCTGTCTGACTGCCCCCTCTCTCTCCCCTCCGCCCCAGGTGCTGGGCAGCTTCCCCTCACCACGTCCTTCCGACATGACGACTCTGCCTTGGGACTGGCCAGACTTGGGATGAATCCTCTGAAACCAGGAGCCAAGCCAACCCTCCCCCTCCCGGTTGTTTGGGTCCATATTTGGGGCTCAGAGATGAAGTGCTCACTCACACAGTGGGCCAAGGCTGGTGAGCAGGAATCTCCCCCCGGTGACCCCAGAACTCGCTGGAAAGCGAGAGTCCCGGGTGACTCTAGTGCCACCGTCAGTCCTGCCAGCGGAGCCCAAAGAAAAGAAAACCAGAACCTGGATTGGGAGCCGCAGCCTCCCCCGCAGCCTTGCAGCGGCTCTGCTGCGCCCCCCACTGACAGGGCCTAACACTGCACCCGCTGGCGGGAGAAACCGAGCAGGACCAAGGAGAGAGTGGACTTTGGGCTAGTAGAGGGCACAGTCCCCTGATTCTCCCAGCAATGACAAAGGGCTCTTTTCTAAAGACACTGAGTATCAGAAGCGAGCAACGCTCCAAGCTCCATCCAGTGCTGGAACCCTCTCAATAAACGTAAAACGTTGATCGTACAAACCAGACTGTTGTGTTTGCCGACCCCAAGAAGTGGGTGGCTCTCCAATGGCTTTTTACAGATGAGAAAACTGTGGGTCACAGGTGCCCCTGTTTGTCCTGGAAAACATGCGTCGGCTGTCATTCAGAGCCAGTTCACCCAGGGCTCCGCCCTCAGCAGGTCGCTGTCAGCCGCTTGCACACGCATGCGTGTGGGGGACCCTTGGCCCCTCGAGGTGGCCCTCCACCTCAGGACAGCTGTGACTGTGGGGAATGGCTGCCGTCAGCCCCCCGAGGGGACATCAGCCCCTCTTCTGTGGCTGAAGGCATTTCCCTGGTCTGGGCAGGGGTAGGTTCCGGCGCGTTCCGTCCTCCCAGGTCCTTCACCACGGTGGCCTTGCTTTTCTGACCGAGCTCGAGTGTCTGTCTCGCGCTGTCCTGCAAAGGTGGAGGTGGCCCTCCAGGAATGGTCCTCCCGCGGGGCCCTTGTCCCGCCTCTGCCCAGCCAACCGAGCCACACGGGGCTCCCATCAAACAACCAGGAGAGGAGCCTGGAGCCTGTCGGGTACAGACAACTAGGCCTGGCTCACTGACACCCCAGTCCCCGCAGGCAGAGTGGGAAGAGACTCCCGTCCCCACACCCAGGTCTGGCCTCCGTCACTCTTCTGGAGGCCAAATGCCACTCTTCCCTTCTTGGGATCGACAGCCAGCTCCGTCCCAGGGAGGGGACAGCCTGCCCTTCCTCTAGTGCTGGAGGTGCCAGGTCTCACCAGGGCCAAGGCTCACGGTGCGGCCCCTCTTCCCTAGCCCTCCTCCCCCTCCCTCCTGCCCTCCGTCAAGGACCCCACATCCTGCAGCAGCCGAGCGCATCTTGCAGAGTTCCCCATGGCGGGCGGGTCCCCCCAGGACTGCTGCGCCTTCCCGTAATGACGCCCATTACTCCTCCTGACATGGGGTCGCTCGCTCGGGTTAATACGTTCAACTGGTGACGCGTTTGTTTTCCTTTAGAAAAGCCCCGAAGAGGCACGTTGGCTCCTGATGGTTCAGCGGATGAGCAGATGGAGGCTGGGCTTGAAGCAGCTGATTAGGAAAATGAATCTGACCAACGTCTTCCTCGTCATCAGACACGGCTGCCCTTAAATTCATCTGTGTGAGGCGCCTTGCTTCTGAGACAAAGGAACAGGAGGAAACCTCACGGGCTCTGAGGTCTGTCTCCCACCTGCCTGTTTAATCCCTGCCCCCACCCACATCCCATGATCAAGGACGTGAAAACCCCCAGGAGCAGCATGTGCTGAGAGGAGGGGGAAATGTCCATGGGGAAGTCAGAGCACGAAGCAGAAGCTCAGGTGGGGCAGAGCACACAGCCAGGCGTTAGTTCTGCTGGGTATCCCACTGCCCCTTTGCTACATTTGGGTCTTCGGTGCCCCCAAAGCCCATGTGCTCAGATTTTGTCCTCCTGGTGGCCCTACTGAGAAGTGGCAGGTCTTTGAGAGCTGGAGACTTCCTGAGGTCCTCAGGCTCTTGGGAGGCAAGTCCCTGAAAGGGATTGTGAGACTCTGGCCCCTTCCTCTTCCTCTTCTGCTCCTGACCATGAGGTAAGCAGTGTTTCACCACCATACACTCCCGCCATGATGTGCTGCCTGGCCACAGGCCCACAGCATTGGGACCAACAAATCTTGAATTGAAACCTCCAAAACTGTGATCCAAAATAACCTTTTTATCTTGATAAGTTGATAATCTCAGGTATTTTGTTATAGTGCAGAAAGCCAACTAGTACCACCATCTGAATCAATTACCAGCTCTGTGGGGTTCACCACTGTGCCCAGCACCCAGTGGGCACTCATGGGTATGAGGCTGAATGAGTGCACTTTTCTCCCCCCAGGAAGGGCTGCTGGGCCACGACAGTTCAGTGCCTGTCCGCCCTGAAGTCACACCCTTTCTGTTTCCATCCTGCCTGCTCCATAATGAAACTGTCCTCTGAAGGCCACAAACAGAAGGCACAGAACATGTGTGTCCTTGCCGGGGCGGGGTGCTGTGTGCATGGAGAGGGCACAGGGAAGTCTCACTTCTCAGCCCTGCGCTTGCTGACCGTGATGTCAGAGCTGCCTAATGAGCTGCCCCACGCCAGCCGCTCACGGCCTCACTTTCCCCAGGGGAGGTTCGAGCCCAGCTGAGCCGGGTTCTCCACGCAGGGCCTCTCAGGGCCGAGGCCAGTGTCCTCCAGCCCCGTTCTCATTGGCAGGTTCAAATAGGGAAGAATCCAAGTTCCTCGAGGCGGCTGGCAGCAGCTACTTCCTTGTGGCTGTAGAATCCATGACAGCTCACATCTCCAAAGCCAGCAGTGAAGACACAGCCTCCAGGGCTCCGAGGGTCTGATGTACAGATCGGCTTTAAAAGGTTCGCCTGATTAGACCTGGCCCACCCAGTATAACCTCCCCTTTGATTAACTTATAGTCAACTAAGGGTTTCTTTCCTTACGTCTGCAAAGTCCCTCCACCTTTGCCATGTTATATCAGTAGCACAGGTCACACACACATCCTGTCCACACTCATTAAGGTGGGATTATTTGAGGGGATGGGTCATTTGGAGTTATCTAAGATTCTGCCTGGCACACTGCTGAGAAACTGTGGGCAAGGCTCTCTCCCGCAGAGGTTCCATCTGCTCCACTGTACGTGGGGCTGATGCTGTTTTAGAAGGGTTTGTGAAATACTAACGGTGGCTCAACACAGAGGCCCTCAGTGATGAGAGATGCACGTCACTCAGGCCATCTGAATTCTACCTCCTGCTCTCCTTAGATCTGATCACTGCTGATCTGTCCTTTAACACCAGGAATCTGGGATTGCCCCGTCTTAATCCATCTGTGCTCCTGGAACTGAAGGCCCGAGACTGGGTGTTAGTCAGCGTTTTGTCACCGTGACCAAAGCCCCCGCTGAGAACAAGTTGGAGGGGAAGTGTTTGTCTGGGGCCCACAGTTGGGAGGCTCAGTCCACGGTCTACTCTGCGCTGAGGACAGGCAGAGCCTCATGGCACAGGAAGCAGAGAGAGGGACAGAGACTGAGGAGCCAGGGACAAGATATCCCCAAGGGCATGGCCCCAGTGGCCTACTTGTCCCCCCCACCTACCATCACCACCAGTAGGACTTTCAACTGGAGGTCACTGCTCTCATCCTCTCTCGAAGCCCACCTCGGACCTTTCTGCATGGGCACCACTTTCAAAGCATAAGCTGGATCCAGACCCTAGCGCTGGGGACTCACAGGTCACACCATCCCGGAGGTGGGGTCCAAGGTCAAGGGTGGGTCCTGTGCGTCTAGAGATGGCGACTCCTCGCAGCACAGGGCAGAGGACCAGAGCGCCAAGATGGCGTCCCCAGCCCTGTCCTGAGGCGCTCATCCACTTGAGAGAACTGAACTGGTGACTCATCACCTCCACAGTCCCCACCTCTCCACACACGATGGGGATGTGTCCAGCACGGACTCTGGAGGGGGCACATTTTCGTCACAGTCCCCCCACATTCTGGTGGCTCCCCTTCCTGGCAGTATCTGCTCACAGGGGCTCAGCGACTGGCCCTCCCTGGGCTCCTTTTGCCTAACCTGTCCAGCACCTGCTGAGCGGGCACTGGGCTCTGCCCGTTCTCCCCCATGCAGCAGAGCGAGCCTGGCGAGCCCCGCACCGTGAAGAAGGAGGGTCATGGCCACAGGGAGGCCCTTAGCTTCGTGTCTTGTGTGTGTGCGGCTCCAAGCTAGCGTGGACACAGCCACGGGCCTCGACGGGAGGACCACATCCAGTGGCCACCCACGGCCCTTGGAGGGCCCTGTAGACCTGTGTGCACAGTCCTGTCTCCTGGGACGCCTGTCTTGGGTAGTGTCCCAGGCCTTGGGAGGTGGGCAGCTGTGGGCAGCAGGAGGGTAGCGGGAAGACTGACCCCAGGAGGGATGTTCGGGGACCAACTGGGACTTCTCCCTGGCCCCCAGTGCCCTGGAGCAGGGCTGCTCCCGGGGTCCCCTGGGCACCACCAATGGTAACCAGGCAGCCTCCGGCCCAACCTGTGCGTCTGGGCTTTTACGACTCAAGGGTTGGGAGACCAGACAGAGGGTCGCTGTGTCCAGCAGTCCTTCCCCTTACAGTTAGGAAATCCCCCGAGTCGAAGTGGGAAGCAGAGAAGTGAGTCTGCTCCAGGGCCTTGGTCCCTTCCCTTCTCTGGGCACAGCGCTGAGTCCTATGTCTCCAGGTTGGAGAAGCCACACACAATGCCCCAAACGTCACCCTGAGTTGGGGCAGGTTGGCGGGGGTGGGGGTCAACAGGCCCCGAGCCCAGTGACCTCCAAAACGACTTTGCTTTTAACCTCTTACCCTTCGGCGCTACATTAGCTGTAGTTTGATGAGAAACCTCTGCCCTCGGGACTGCATTGATCAGCACCAAAAAAAGAGGTTTTGACAAGAGCGTCTTTATCAGGGATGTACTGAAACACGTCAGTCCTCCCGTCCAAGGGACAGGTGCCTGGATTGTGTCCCTGAGGCCAAGCCTCTCACCACCATCCCATCATTTTTATCAACCACAGATGAGGTTGTGGGTGTTCAATCTGTTCTCCCCCCTCTACTGGGTGAATTGATCCCTCACTATTAAAACCTATCTCGTCTCCTAACTTGTCCACGGCCCTCACTCCATTTCCAGTGCTTTCTCTGAGATCGACAATATACACACTTCAGGGGAGCCCACCGTCTGGTGACATAAGCCTCTTTACACGTCATCATATAAATGACTCACAATATCAGAGTCCCAATTTCTCCTTCGCATTCTTCATGTGAGTGCTGTCATCGTTTATTTTGCATATTCTCTACACATGATTTTGCTTTAAACAGTTACTTTTTAGGGCAACTAAAATTTGTGGGAAGGGGGCGGTTGTGCTTCTTGTGTTTAGAGCTTCTTTATTTCCTGGCCTACGTTCAAGATTCTGCTCAGCCTCATATCCCTCCTGCTTCAAGAACACTTTTAGCATTTCTGATAGAGCACTCTGCTCAGAAAATTCTACATATTGTGTTTGAGAATTTTTTTTTTTAATTTCTGCTTCTTTTTTGAAACGTGTTTTTCTGGTGTAGCATGAAGAATGAACAGTTTTTGGTTTTTCTTTCAGCATTTCAAAGAGGTCACCCATCCTCTCTGGCTCCCGTGGGTCCTGCCGAGAAGTCGGCTGCTACTCTTCTTCCTCGTTCCTTCTTTTCCCCGTGTTCAAGGAGGTTTCTGCCTTATTTTCTCCAGCAGTTTGAATATGATGTGTCCCAGTGCCGGGGGCAGCGGGGGCGGGGGGTATTTATTCTACTTGATGGTCTCTGAGTTTCTTGGTTCATTAATTTGGAGAAATTGTTGGCAATGATTTTTTTTTAATACTCTCTCTGCCTCATTTTCTTTCGCCTTGTTTTTTAACTCCTATTTTATCCATGTCAAACTGTGGACATGGCCCCACCTGTCTTGGATATTCTTTTCTGTTTATTTTTTCCGTTGCTCTTTCTTTACATTTCAGTGTGGGTGATTCCTATCAATCCATCGCCATCGATTCTCTTCTCACTTGTTCCAAGTCTGCTGAGGAGTCTGGGGGGTGGGCAATTTTCATCTCTGTTACTATTTTTATTTTATTTTTTTACAGTGAGCTTTCTCATTTTTTTTCTTGATTTCCATCTCTCTGCTGAAATTGCCCATGGGATCATCAAACCCATTGTCCTTTACTATTAATTAGAGTTATTGTAAGTTTCCTGTCTAATAGCTCCAGGGTCTGTGAGGTCTGACAGTTTTCCTGTACCAAGCATGCCCCACGATGCACCTGCTGAAAGACGACCTCTGGGCGGGGGTAGTGGGGCCTCAGGAAAGGGGTCCCCCCCCACCCCGTGTTGGAACAGGACGAACCCTTTCTTCTGCTCGGCCTTTAGCGCTGGGTGTGAGTCTCTCCAGCTGGCAGTTGGGCTGGGCTTGAAGGCAGTTGTTGCTATGGTCACCGACAGGCACCAGGCTTCCAGGGCCTGTGGCAGGACCCTGTGTTCCGGGTGGCGATGGGTTACCAGCAAAGCCTCTTTGGTGCAGTATCGTGGCCTTCCTTTTGCCCTGGACCTTGGAGGGGTCTCTGCTCTCTTCCCCTCCCTGTAGCATTTTTGACTTGCTCATCTGTGAAGCCTGTTGACTTGGGGTGGGGGGCACTGGGGTGTACTCTGGGTCCTCTGATTCAGTGGGTCCTAGGGAAGCCCGTCCACCTGCATCTCAGGGTGAGGACTTCTTGGTTCTCCTGTCCCTCCTCCTCCGAGGCTCTAGACCTCCCCCAGGCCCTGCCCACCCAGGCCCCGGGCGGTGGTTCCTGTCCCCTTTCCTCCTGGATTCAGGCTCTTGCCCCTTCCACAGGGGACAGAGACCTGGGCAGAGTCTCTGCAACTCCTCCGCATCTGAGACAGAAGGGACACGCCCTTCAGGACTCTTTCTGACCTTTCCTGTGAGCATCCCCTGGGGGCAGAGAGAGAGAGAGAGAGAGCGAGCGCCTGAGACTGGCACAGACCCCCATCTCCATGTGCATCCCACGGCCTGCCCCGCCTGCCCCTGCCCTCACCAGCTGCTTGATTCTGACTGAAGTCCCCTTACCTGTGTGAGGTGCACCTGCCCCAGGTGAGGGGTGCCCCCTTCCCCTGCAGGCTGCTCTCCGTGCTCATATTTAGGGTGGGGATTTGTTCCTTGACCTCAGCTCTTTGGTGGGTCTGGAAAACATAATGTGAAGACCTCAAGTTAGACAGCATGTATTCATGTCAAGGGCGGCGTGTCCTTGGGTTGAGGCACTGTGTCACATCAGTGGTGAAGCCTCATTCTGTCTTTTAAGATCAAGCCATGGTGGCAGATCCCCGTGACGGCTTGGAAGTGAGGCGTTCCCCAACGTGCAAGAGGGTTCGAGGAGAAATGACTGGGTTGGGAGAACCTCAGCCCACTCGTGAATGACTCCCCTGGAGGGATTAACTGGGTGCTCACTGAGTGCTGGGGTTCGGCTGGAGGGGTGGGAGTTGGGCGAGGCTTTGGGTACAGATTTGTGTCCTTGTGTCTGCAGAGTGGAGTCTCTCTCTGCTTTCTGATGGTGATGTGAGCTCTCCCCTGCACCACACTCTCCGCCATGATGTCCTGCCTCACCCCAGCCCCAAGGAATGGAGCCGGCCTTCTATGGACTCAGACCTCTAAACCGTCAGCCCTCAGATAAACTCTTCCCTCTCTACTGTTGTGCTGACGGGATCATCTAGTCGCAGCAGGGAAAAAGCTGACAGAATAGTCCCACTTCTCTGAGTCAGCGGAAGAGCCCAGGCTCATCAGCGCAACCTGGGCAACTCTCTGCCCACACTGGGCCTCAGTTTCTTCCGAGTTTATTTAGTGGATTAAATGATGTCCAGGACCTCCTAGTGCTGGACATCCTTTCTTGGTTCTCCCGTCCCTCCCCCTGTCCCTCCAGCCCCAGCGAGCCCTGCCTGGCCTTGACCCATTTAGAGAACCCTGCAGAGGCCTCACTGTGCACCAGACCCTGTGACAGGTGCTGGAGGAGGTCACCTGAACTAGTGACCACACACAGTGGACCAAAGCCCTGAGCAAAGTCAGCTTCGGGCCCTCAGGAGAGACTGGCGCCCCGCACTGCAGCCTCAAGGCCCTCCCAGCCCCCGCCCCAGGCCTTGGACCAGCCGCCCTCTCCCAGCCTGAGGTTCCATCTGCAAAATCCAGCTCCCAGCCCCAAAGCCACCTCCTCCACGAGGCTTTCCCAGGACGCCAACCCGGTGTCATTACCCTCCTGCCGTCCCTCCCCACGGTGCCAGACCCTATTTGATATCATGTCATTGATGCGTTGACTAATTTTTGTGTGGAAGGCCTCGTCCCACACACACCAAATGAGAGCCCCGGTCCATTCACACACTGTGTCCAGTGTCCCGGGAGCTCACCGCCACCCAGAACGCGCCTTCTCCTGGGGACAGCCGGCAAATGAGGTACAGAAGTCAAAACATGGACTGTGCCCGAAAGTGGCAAGTGACAAGGCAGGGTGGGCAGAGCGGATGCCGGTGTGAGGAGGGGTGCAGCTGGACAGGTGGTCAGCAAAGGCCTCTGAGAAGGACTCACTCCAGGACAGCCCTGCTGCTGCAGGGCGGCCACAGGGCCCGGGGTGGAGAGGCCCGGCGGCAGGAGTGTGCCCTGGACTGCTCAAGGTTGGCAGGGAGGCCAGTGGGGTGGAGTGAGGGAGCGCTGGGGAGGTGAGGTCAGAGGTCACGGGCCTTGGGGGCCAGTGAAGGACTCCAGCTCTAATCTAGGAAGATGGAGCCACAGGGCTGTGAGCAGAGGCAGGAAGTGGTGACCCGGCCATTTTTAAAGGCTGGGTCCTAACACTCTGCCCAAGGCTGGGGCGTGGGGGGTGGGGGGACAGAGTGGAACGGGGCAGGTGATCGGGTGTCCCCGCAAAAGTCCTGGCAGCGGTGATGGTGCAGGGGGTCAGGATGAGGGCGTGAGGGCTGGGGAGGAGGCATTTCCTGGTGCATGTGGGCACCCAGGAGAGAAGCTGCCCAGGGAAGGGGCTGGGAATCCTGGATCGGAATCTCCCAGACGCCTGGCCTGAGTCCCCCTCTAGGAAGGGATGGAGCCTGACGGGGAGAAGCCTCCAGGGACAGAGAGCCCCCAGGAAGCTGGGCCAGGAGGAGTCTTGCACTGGGGGGGCGGGAGGGCAGGATTGGGTAAGTGTTAAAATGCTAACATTTCACACGTTCGACTGGAGCTGGAGTCACACTCGTTCAGCGAGTTCTTAGGGGAAAGGTAACCTTTAAAAGCTATTTTCTTTCTCATGGTTAAAAATACAGATATAAAGGTTAGAGGCAAATGATGTAGCTCGAATTTTCCCAAACCAAACCCTTTCTTCCTGAATCACACTCACTCAATGGGACTTTGAGCTAGACGTAATGCCACATCGTACGGAGGACAGAGCCCATGGTACAGAGTAAGTGACAGTCACTTTAGATTTTTTTTTTTTTTTGAAATATGGCTTTTAAGCGATGGAGGCAAAACTAGAAAAAAAAACACACGCACACAGTAACTCAGCCTCAGGGCAAAGGAGCCCAAGGAGGAGTCCCCTGTCCTGAGGTGCAGCTTTTGATCTTGAGAGTGTTTGGCAAGGAATCCCAGGGGACAGGGTGGGGACACAGGAGCCGAGGGGCGGTGGGCAGCTCTACCACTTGTGGCTGGGTCACCCTGCGCCCTGTCCTTCTTCTGAGCCCCAGTTTCCCCAGTGTTTAAACAAGGGGGCTGGACGGGTCATTGCCAGGGTTCTTCCCCATCTGAGTGTCTAACCAGTCACACATCCGAGGACAGGAAATGGGGGCAGTGGGGGGAAGTGGCACCCGTGAGTCTGGGACTATTTCACTTAAGGAACAAAGTGAAGCCACCCACCGCCCTGGCTTCCCCGCAGCGGAACGACAGCCAGGGACCCCGGATGATGAAGTGATGCGTCTCCCTGTCCCGCCATCCCAGGTGGCACCAAGTGGAGCCTGGAGACCCAGAGGAGTGACAGGGCCTGCCCGAGGTCCCCTGTCAGAACCAGGACTAAATCCTACCCAAGATCCAGGTTCTTTCTGCGTCCTGGAAGCAGGGAGAAGGGCCCCGAGGCTGGCCTGCCCCCTCCTGAGCGGCCCCAGGGGGGGCAGAGGAGGAAACCAAGTTGTCTGAGGGGACCCCTCCCTCTCAGCTCTGGGCATGACCCTCAAGGCTTTGGAAAACTGGTACAAAGTCCCTGAGGAGATTCTCATCTGGGATGCAATAATAATACTACCTACAAACATCGGCGGCTCCATAGGATCAGATCCAGAGTCGTATCGTAGGAAGGACTAAATGGCACTGACTGCGCTGTTCTCCCAATTACGTTGCAGATGATCACCTATTATGTAGGAACCAGCTCGACCTTAATAATCTCTATTAATAACACATTTCCACCTTCTCTACAAACTAACCTCCAGAAGCCTCATGAATGCCGGTGTGGGAAGGTCCCCCTGGGGCTGGGGCAGGGGCAGGGGCAGGGGAGGGTGGAAGTGTCTCTGGGACCCTCCTGTGAGACCCTGAGGCCAGGAGGGGCCGTGGACAGAGCTCAGGTCTGGGGACTCGGAGGACCTGGGTCCAGGACATCAGCCAAGCGGCTCCCCATCTGGGCCTCGGTCACCTCCCCTGTAACCAGGATGGTCCCCCAGGTCCCCAAACTCACCAGGACATCAGGAGGTGTCCAGGCCTGGGCTGGGGTCAGAGTTGGTCACAGCCCCCCTCAACCGAGGCCAGAACAGTGTCCGGCTCCTCGGCAGGTGCTCAGCCCAGCACGGTGCCTGGCTCTCGGCAGGTGCTGGGCCCGCGTTGGCACAGGGTGACGGCCTCAGGCCACTGTGTGTCCTGGGAGCTGCCTCAGGCCCCTCAGGACTCTGTGGCTGATGGACAGATGGTGCTCACCACGTCCGTGTCCCTGTCCCCACGCCCTGCCTTCCCACGCTCCTCCAGGCTGTCACCTGCCCTGTCACTCCACAGTGCCCGCCGTCCCCACCTGCGCTGCTTGCTGTGCGCTGCACCCGCATCTGGGCCCCAGGAGCAGGGAGCACTGGCGCAGGGTGGGCGAGCCTGGTGGGCTCCGGGGGCCAGGGCTCTGCTGAGTCAGGTCCAGAGCAGGGGACGTCTCCAGGTCTCCACGCTCACCCAGACACACAGGTGGCCCTGATGATAGGTCAGCACTGGGGGCCACAGCGGGTGGGGACTGGCTCACGCCCCCAGGAAGCACCTGGAGGAGCTGGGGACCTGGGGACCTGGTGTGGCCCGAGTGCTGTGTGGGTCTGTGCTGTGGTCCTGGCCCCTCCTGCTTCCAGAAGTCCAAGGAGCCCGGCTCCTTCCACTCCTCTCTCCAAGGACGGGAAGCCACCCTGGCTCAGTGCCCCCGCAGGGGTGGACAGTGCACTGTCCCCCTGTGCACGTCCCACTCTCAGACTCTGCTCACCCTCCTGCCCAGCCATCGGGGTGGCGGCCTCCCCCCAGGCCTGCAGGAACCCGCCCAGACAGGGGAGGGAAGAAGCCAGTGCGACAAGGAGGCAAGAGCCACTGCCCAGGGCCCGAGTGCCATGGAGGGGCAGGGACACCACCCACCAGCACCCAGGACCCTGCAGGGAGCACGGTGAGTTCCCGGGAGCCAGATGGGGCAGCACTTTTTTCCAGGGATCCAGGAACCTAGAGGTGACCCTGTGGGCCCAAGGAGGCATGTGACCTTGAGTTCCCTTGGGGTCCGTCACCTGTAGAACCTCCAGGGGTTCCAGGACCTGTCTTCCCTGCTCAGCCAAAGGTGCTGGGCACAGATGCTCAGTGACTGTCCCAGCTGGTCACTGGCACGGCTGCAGGCCATCCACCATGGACTCCTCCTCACCCTCTGCCCTCCTGCGACAAGCGCCAGGAACCGGCTGCGGGACCTCTGCTCACCTCATGGACAGCCATGGTGGGGGACCACAGGTGGGGACACAGTGGGGCACCTTTACCCCGGAGGTTGTCGGGTAGTGGAGGGGCTGGATGGTCCCGGGACCTTAAGGAGCTAAGGAACCGAGAGCTTCAGACCAGACGGACCTGGGTTTGAGTCTCAGTCCCACTGCACCCCCCTTTCCTCGTGTCTGAAGCGGGGACGACACCTGTCTGGCAGGTGTAAATGAAGGGACCAGGTGGCACGGCCCGGGATGCCGCAGACATTCAAGGTTGCTGCTGTCATCACCAAGATGAAGGACAAAGAGCAGGGTCCTCTCCGGAGTTCAACCCTGGCCTCTCGTCCCCTGGGGAATTCCCCTGGTGGCTGCTTGAGCCAGCGGATGATCCCTCGTCCCTCTGACATGAAGCTTTGCCTTAGCAGAAGGAGAGAAAGGAGGACGCTCACTGCGATGTCCGTAAACCCATTTTGTTTTTGCACCAAGGATTGAACCCGGGGGGCTTCACCCCTGAGCCAGAGGCCCAGCCCTTTTTAGTTTTTATTTAGAGTCAGGGTCTTGCTGAGTTGCTTAGGGCCTCACTAAGTTACTGAGGCTGGCCTCGAACTGGCAATCCTCCTGCCTCAGCCTCCCAAGCTGCTGGGATTACAGGGTGGGCCACTGGGTCTGTCTGGCCTCATAAAACCACTGCACTCTGGCAGCAAAGAGCTTTCCCTGCTCATGTCACCCTGCACGGGGACCGGGCAGGCAGGGTCTCATGATGTCCTCAGGTCAGCTGCAGGGGCTTCCTCCATGGTACAGCCGAGGAAACTGAGGCTCAGAGTAGTGATACTGCCTCCATGACGGGTCCCCGAGCACCTGACACACAGAGCCCAGCACTGACAGGACGCACCCCTGCTCTCAGACAGCTGCCATCGTGCCAGGGGACGCGGGTGAGAAGAGGTGAAGAGGCCGCGCATGCAGAGGGCAGCGAGTGCCCGGGGGACACTGAGGCCGGGGGGTCGGGGCCATGTCCTCCCCCAGGAAAAGCTCGTCTCCGTCCTGACTGCCGGTTTCTGAGCTGCATTCTGCTGGGAGGCTCCTCAGCCGAGCATGGTGGGGACAAGGGCCTGAGCCCCAGGACCCGAGGACACTGCTGTCACCCAGCCCACCCAGGGCTCCCACTGCAGCCGGGGCCTCCATCTACAAGTCAGCCCGACTGGTCAGGCCATGGACCTCCAGGCCTCTCCGCCTCCTGCCCTGTCTGTGCAGCGAGGAGAGGACCACCCCCACCACGGACCAAAACAACAGCAAGACCCCCACTCTCCCACACCCTTGTCTGCCCAGTCTCCTGTCCACCCAGCCTCCTGACTGCCCAGCCTCCTGTCTGCCCAGCCTCCTGTCCACCCAGCCTCCTGACTGCCCAGCCTCCTGTCTGCCCAGCCTCCTGTCCACCTAGCCTCCTGACTGTCCATCCTCCTGACTGTCCATCCTCCTGACTGTCCATCCTCCTGACTGCCCAGCCTCCTGTCTGCCCAGCCTCCTGACTGTCCATCCTCCTGACTGTCCATCCTCCTGACTGTCCATCCTCCTGTCCACCCAGCCTCCTGACTGTCCAGCCTCCTGACTGCCCAGCCTCCTGACTGCCCAGCCTCCTGACTGCCCAGTCTCCTGTCCACCTAGCCTCCTGACTGCCCAGCCTCCTGACTGTCCAGCCTCCTGACTGTCCAGCCTCCTGTCCACCTAGCCTCCTGACTGCCCAGCCTCCTGTCTGCCCAGCCTCCTGTCTGCCCAGCCTCCTGACTGCCCAGCCTCCTGTCTGCCCAGCCTCCTGACTGCCCAGCCTCCTGACTGCCAAGCCTCCTGACTGCCCAGCCTCCTGACTGCCCAGCCTCCTGTCTGCCCAGCCTCCTGTCTGCCCAGCCTCCTGTCCACCTAGCCTCCTGACTGCCCAGCCTCCTGTCCACCTAGCCTCCTGACTGCCCAGCCTCCTGACTGTCCATCCTCCTGACTGTCCAGCCTCCTGTCCACCTAGCCTCCTGACTGCCCAGCCTCCTGACTGTCCAACCTCCTGACTGCCCAGCCTCCTGTCTGCCCAGCCTCCTGACTGCCCAGCCTCCTGACTGCCCAGCCTCCTGACTGTCCATCCTCCTGACTGCCCAGCCTCCTGTCTGCCCAGCCTCCTGACTGCCAAGCCTCCTGACTGCCCAGCCTCCTGACTGCCCAGCCTCCTGACTGCCCATCCTCCTGACTGCCCAGCCTCCTGTCTGCCCAGCCTCCTGACTGCCCAGCCTCCTGACTGCCCATCCTCCTGACTGCCCAGCCTCCTGTCTGCCCAGCCTCCTGACTGCCCAGCCTCCTGACTGCCCAGCCTCCTGACTGCCCAGCCTCCTGACTGTCCATCCTCCTGACTGCCCAGCCTCCTGTCTGCCCATCCTCCTGACTGCCCAGCCTCCTGTCTGCCCAGCCTCCTGTCTGCCCAGCCTCCTGACTGCCCAGCCTCCTGACTGCCCAGCCTCCTGACTGTCCAACCTCCTGACTGCCCAGCCTCCTGTCTGCCCAGCCCCCTGACTGCCCAGCCTCCTGACTGCCCAGCCTCCTGACTGTCCATCCTCCTGACTGCCCAGCCTCCTGTCTGCCCAGCCTCCTGACTGCCCAGCCTCCTGACTGCCCAGCCTCCTGACTGTCCATCCTCCTGACTGCCCAGCCTCCTGTCTGCCCAGCCTCCTGACTGCCCAGCCTCCTGACTGCCCAGCCTCCTGACTGTCCATCCTCCTGACTGCCCAGCCTCCTGTCTGCCCAGCCTCCTGACTGCCAAGCCTCCTGACTGCCCAGCCTCCTGACTGTCCATCCTCCTGACTGCCCAGCCTCCTGTCTGCCCAGCCTCCTGACTGCCCAGCCTCCTGTCTGCCCAGCCTCCTGACTGCCCAGCCTCCTGACTGTCCATCCTCCTGACTGCCAAGCCTCCTGACTGCCCAGCCTCCTGACTGTCCATCCTCCTGACTGCCCAGCCTCCTGTCTGCCCAGCCTCCTGTCTGCTCAGCCTCCTGACTGCCCAGCCTCTTGTCCGCCCCGCCTCCTGACTGCCCAGTCTCCTGACTGCCTAGTCTCCTGTCCGCCTAGCCTCCTGACTGCCCAGCCTCCTGACTGCCCAGCCTCCTGACTGCCCAGCCTCCTGACTGCCCAGCCTCCTGTCTGCCCAGCCTCCTGACTGCCCAGCCTCCTGACTGCCCAGCCTCCTGACTGCCCAGCCTCCTGACTGCCCATCCTCCTGACTGCCCAGCCTCCTGACTGTCCATCCTCCTGACTGCCAAGCCTCCTGACTGCCCAGCCTCCTGACTGTCCATCCTCCTGACTGCCCAGCCTCCTGACTGCCCAGCCTCCTGACTGTCCATCCTCCTGACTGCCCAGCCTCCTGACTGCCCAGCCTCCTGACTGCCCAGCCTCCTGACTGCCCAGCCTCCTGACTGCCCAGCCTCCTGTCTGCCCAGCCTCCTGACTGTCCATCCTCCTGACTGCCCAGCCTCCTGACTGTCCATCCTCCTGTCTGCCCAGCCTCCTGACTGCCCAGCCTCCTGACTGTCCATCCTCCTGACTGCCCAGCCTCCTGTCTGCCCAGCCTCCTGACTGCCCAGCCTCCTGACTGTCCATCCTCCTGACTGCCAAGCCTCCTGACTGCCCATCCTCCTGACTGCCCAGCCTCCTGTCTGCCCAGCCTCCTGACTGCCCAGCCTCCTGACTGTCCATCCTCCTGTCTGCCCAGCCTCCTGACTGCCCAGCCTCCTGACTGCCAAGCCTCCTGACTGCCCAGCCTCCTGACTGTCCATCCTCCTGACTGCCCAGCCTCCTGTCTGCCCAGCCTCCTGACTGCCCAGCCTCCTGTCTGCCCAGCCTCCTGACTGTCCATCCTCCTGACTGCCCAGCCTCCTGTCTGCCCAGCCTCCTGACTGCCAAGCCTCCTGACTGCCCAGCCTCCTGACTGTCCATCCTCCTGACTGCCCAGCCTCCTGTCTGCCCAGCCTCCTGACTGCCCAGCCTCCTGTCTGCCCAGCCTCCTGACTGTCCATCCTCCTGACTGCCCAGCCTCCTGTCTGCCCAGCCTCCTGACTGCCCAGCCTCCTGACTGTCCATCCTCCTGACTGCCCAGCCTCCTGTCTGCCCAGCCTCCTGTCTGCCCAGCCTCCTGACTGCCCAGCCTCCTGACTGCCCAGCCTCCTGACTGCCCAGCCTCCTGACTGTCCATCCTCCTGACTGCCCAGCCTCCTGTCTGCCCAGCCTCCTGACTGCCAAGCCTCCTGACTGCCCAGCCTCCTGACTGTCCATCCTCCTGACTGCCCAGCCTCCTGTCTGCCCAGCCTCCTGACTGCCCAGCCTCCTGACTGTCCATCCTCCTGACTGCCCAGCCTCCTGTCTGCCCAGCCTCCTGACTGCCCAGCCTCCTGTCTGCCCAGCCTCCTGACTGCCCAGCCTCCTGACTGTCCATCCTCCTGACTGCCCAGCCTCCTGACTGCCCAGCCTCCTGACTGTCCAGCCTCCTGTCCACCTAGCCTCCTGACTGCCCAGCCTCCTGACTGTCCAACCTCCTGACTGCCCAGCCTCCTGTCTGCCCAGCCTCCTGACTGCCCAGCCTCCTGTCTGCCCAGCCTCCTGACTGCCCAGCCTCCTGACTGCCCAGCCTCCTGACTGCCAAGCCTCCTGACTGCCCAGCCTCCTGACTGTCCATCCTCCTGACTGCCCAGCCTCCTGTCTGCCCAGCCTCCTGACTGTCCATCCTCCTGACTGCCCAGCCTCCTGACTGCCCAGCCTCCTGACTTTCCATCCTCCTGTCTGCCCAGCCTCCTGACTGCCAAGCCTCCTGACTGCCCAGCCTCCTGACTGTCCATCCTCCTGACTGCCCAGCCTCCTGATTGCCCAGCCTCCTGTCTGCTCAGCCTCCTGTCTGCCCAGCCTCCTGTCTGCTCAGCCTCCTGACTGCCCAGCCTCTTGTCCGCCCAGCCTCCTGACTGCCCAGTCTCCTATCTGCCCAGCCTCCTGTCTGCTCAGCCTCCTGACTGCCCAGCCTCTTGTCCGCCCAGCCTCCTGACTGCCCAGTCTCCTGTCCGCCTAACCTCCTGACTGCCCAGCCTCCTGACTGCCCAGTCTCCTGTCTGCCTAGCCTCCTGACTGCCCAGCCTCCTGACTGTCCATCCTCCTGACTGTCCAGCCTCCTGTCTGTCTTGTGCACTCACAACAAACAGTTCCAGGCCCCCAGAGATGAGGGTGGCCGTTCAAAGTCATGGGGTCAACAAGTGGCTTCGGGGTCAGAGGAATCCAGGCTGTGCCCAGGCTCAGCCATCCCCCCTCAGGGTGACATCTGGGGCCTCCACCTGGGGCCTCCATTTCCTCATTAGCAAAGTGAGGAGGACAGTGGTGTGTGACGGGGTGCACTTGGACACACCGGCAGAGCCATAGTGATGATGACTTGGGCTTCCTGGGTTGCACCCTCTTAGCTGGAACTTGCTCTTGGCACAGCACCCTCTCATCCCAATGGGCAGGTGAGGACACGGAGGTCAGAGCAGCGACGTCACAAGACATCTGCCCACCATCGCACACAGACGTGAAAGGCCGACGCTGCCTCTTCGTTTTTTTTTTTTTTTACTTTCAACTAGGAGGATGTCCCTGTTTGCTTTTGCTTTTTATTGTATGTGTGTTGGTGTGTGCGTGCGTGTGCACACGCACACATGTTCCTGGTTCCCTTCCTGCTGCCCACTCCTGTGGACCAGGCTCTGTGTGTCCCCTCTCCCCTCTGCTGGCGTGGGAACTGCACTGTCTGCTCCTTCTTTAATTGATCAGCTTTAAGATCATAATAAACGCACTTGACTGAACACACGCTAAAGCAAATCAATCTCCCTCCCTCCCTCTGAACCGCGGACACTTTGAACGTGTTCGCTTTGATCTCTCTTTCCCTCTTGATTTCCAGAGGTCCAGGCCCCCTGGGGCCGTCTTCCTTCACGTCCCGCGGTGGCCGCTAGCACTGGCTTGGCTCATCTCCTCCCGTTGGCCCCTCGTGTCCACGGTCCACGGTCCATGGTCCCCGTTTTGATCCCCTCCTTCTCTCTGGGCCCTGCCTTTCTTCCTGAGTGATTGATTCTTCTCTGAACAAGACTGTTAAGGTTTGGATCGCAAATGTTCCCCGAGGGCCAGGGGTCAAAGGCTGGGCACCATCCTGGGCCCTACTAGGATATGGAGGAACCTGGTGGGGGTCCTTGTGGAAGGAAGTTGGGTCGTAGGGGACCGCTCACAGGGGCCGGGCCCTGCCCCTTCCTCTCTTTTGCTTCCTGGCACCTTGAAGTGCACCGACCTCCTCTGCCAGCCCCTGCCACTCTCCCTCCATGATGGGCTGCCCCACCACAGGCCAAAAGCAACCAAGGACCCCAACTTCTGAACCACGAACCAAAATAAACCTCTCCTCCTCTAAGTTGTTTTTCCCAAGGTATCAGAGAGCGGACAACACATGGAGCCTCAAGAGCTTCTGAGAGTGGGTTTGCCTTAAAATGTCTTCTTTCCTTTCTCAATTTCAATGACAACTCAGCTGGGTCTAGAATTCTACTTTGGTCTGGTTTGGTTTGGTACCAGGGATTGAACCCAGAGGTGCCTAGCCACTGAGCCACATCCCCAGTCCTTTTTATGTTTTATTTTGAGACAGAGTATTGCCAAGTGGCTTGGGGATTGCTAAATTGCTGAGGCTGACCTTGAATTTGGTGATCCTCCTGCCTCAGCCTCCTGAGTTGCTGGGATTACAGGCGTGCATCAGAACACCCGGATACTTTGCTTATTTTGTTTGACACTAAAATTTGATTCCCAGGCTTTCTGTCCACCATGTTGCTGTGCAGAGTCAGCTGCCTGTCATCCTGGGGTGGCACCTGCCTTCTCTCAGCCACTCTGCTTGGTGTCCATGTCCCCCTCGAGTGTTGGCAGAATTGTGACTTAGTTTACCTTGCTCAGGACTCACAGAGAAGCTTAAAGCGGGAAGAGCCACTGGTCCATGTGTTGGGAGAAAGAAGTTTGCTTAGTAGTATCCACATGCTGTTGATATTAATGTTGATACTGATTATATTTAACAAGCATTGGAGCAAACATGTCTGAGGGCCTTCCCTGGGTCCAGCACTATTGTGTTTAGTCAACTTATTTCATTCTCAAAGGACCTCATAAGGAGAGCACCAATATTGTCCCCGTACAGATGGGGACACTGAAGCACTGAACCGGCGAGTTCACCAGAGGAAGGGAATTGGGGTGGCCCTGGGGTTGGCATGATTCCAGATTCAGACAAACGCACATCTCCGGCCTTTCCTTAGCCGTGTGGCCTGGAACAAGGGACTCCATACCTTGAAGCCTCAGTTTCTTCTTGCATAAAATGGGGGAAGGACATGACCCCATGACCCCTGCAGGATGTGGGACATGGTATGGAGTCCACAGTATCCTGTCTTCCCCTGAAGCTGGGGTCAGCACCCAGGCCCTGCCAGCCAGCTCTGGGCACACTCAGGCTGGGGTCACCAGGGCAGGAGGATGGTCCCTTGGTGAGAGGAGTTGGCTGAGCTGCCTTCTGGGAATCGCCCCCAGGTCTTGGGCCACCTCTGGGTTCCATGCCCGAGCAGCAGACACTCAGAGCAGGACCAGGCCCCTGTCAGCCGAGGAGCTGAGCTCCCACAGGGGGGACCAGGCTCCCGGCGTGCGGCCCGCTTTGATTACTTCCTAATGAAAAGCATGTTTGCGTCCAAACCGAAATTATATTGTCAGCACTTAATTATCACTTGTCAAACACGCGTGGGTCCAGATTGTGGGTCTGATTTCCTTACCGGTTTGCAGAAGTTTTGTTCCTTTCATTTGACGAGTCCTCACTGAATGTGACGGAGAGATCCATCACGGTTGGAAGGAGTGCTTTTTCAATAAAGCAGTTTCTTGAATACACAGATGAGCTGACCAGGGAGGGAGGTCCAGGGGGCCTGGACAGCCAGAGATTGTCCCTGTCCCCTGGTGTCTGTGCACCTCCAAGAGGGACCAGCTGAGAGCTCAGACTCCAAGCAGCCAGGGCAGGTGAAGTCCAGAGAGGACTGTCCCCTCAAATTCGCCAGACTCCTCCTGGCAGTGGGCGGGGGTCTCCTGGCACTCTGAACGTCCATGCGCCCTTTCTGGAACACTGAGCCGCGTCGCACCGCCTGCGAGCTCCTCAGGCAGCGCTGGACCCCGCCCTGGACCCTGGCAGAGCCTGGGGGGAACCCCAACCCAACCGCTGACTGGGACGCCACCCAGCAGCTGCGCCTGCTGTGCCTAGGGGCCAGATGTGGCCTCTGGAGGACCGGGTCACCCCTCACAAGCACACCAGTGCTCCAGCCCTCCTGTTCCAGCACCTCCACCAGGTGCTGCTGCCGCCCAGGCAAGACACACTCTCCTGCGCCCGGCCCAGGCTCTAGAAGGGCAGGAGGGCGCCTGGTGGAGGGCTGCGGGGTGTGGACGTTGCCATGAGAGCTAGAGAAGGACCAGGGGAGGGTGGGAGGGGTCTCGGGGTCACGATGGTCAGAAGGGGTCCGGGAGGGGCCTCAGCAGGTGATGTTGGGCAGCACCCGAAGGAGGAGGCGGCTGGAGGGGGGCCACAGGGGAAGCCAGGAGCAGCCACATGGGTGCTCGGGGTCCGGGAAGGAGCCTAAGGCTGGAGGGGGCGGGGCAGGGCCACCGTCAGCGAGGACAGTGCCTAAGTGAAGCAGGAGCCTGGCCCCGCCCCGGGTCTCCCAGGGGGACTCCCCTGGCTGCTGCCCGGGTGAGAAGCCAGTCAGGAGGTGCCACCTTGGACAGGGTTCGAGTGTGGCCCCCAGGGTTCAGGAGCTGGAAGCGTGGTCCTCACTGGGACCACACAAGAGGCCCTGGAGCCTTTCAGAGGCGGGGCCTAGTGGGAGGCCATTAGGTCTTGAGGACACAGCCCTGGGGAGGCACTAATGCTGGTCTCACTAAGTGACATAATTAAAAAAAAAATTAATAGAGCAGGACAGGCCCCTCCTCACTCTGTGGCTCCTGTCTGGAGGTGTGACCTCTCCCTCACACACCCTGCCACCAGGATATCATCTGTTATGCTGTGACAGCCAAGGGGCCCTCACCAGAGGCCACACTAACAGGTTTGCCTGATATAGGACTTTCCATTTCTAAACCTTTATTCTTCATAAAATATCAGCCTGAGGCATTTTGTTTCAGCAACTGAAACAGCCTAAAACCCGAGCATCAATCCAGGCATGATGACGGTGGGGACCAGTGGGAGCCTGGAGAAGCTGAGGAGGCGTTGGGTTTGCGTTTATGTTAAGGTGAAGCAAACTGGGACTTGGGGACTGTCTGCTCCATAAATACATAATTTTTATTTACTTATTAATTTTGTGGTGCTGGGGATGGAAGAGTTTTTGAAACGTCACACAACTTCCCTCGACATCCCCGGGGGGAGCCTATTCCAACCTTTCTTGTTGTGAGGGGTTGTTCGTATTCTCCTGCACCCAGTCACACCTCTGTGAAATCCATTTTATCAGTATAACTGACTTATCCAGCTGGATGTGAGCAGGATAAAAAAGAAGGAGTAAAGGAGGCACCAGGTGCCGTCTCTGAGAGGCAAGACGCGAGGCCCTGTACCCCGTCTAGTGTAAACGTCAGCGCTTTCCGGATGCGGCACAGTGAGGACGGATCCCCCAGGTTAAGGGATTCCATATGGTGCGGGGACCCTGGGCCTGGCGAGGCCGACCGGGACCCAGGCTGGGTTCCCCCCTCCTCTGGCTGCTGGGACACTCGGCCTCTGTCCCGCCCAATTAGCTCTTTATTATGGATCGTTTTGTTCTCTGATTGTCCGCCCTGCGTGATTTAGCGCGGTCAGAGAGTGTCTGGTTCCCGGGCGTTTAATTGCATTTCTTGACTCTAAGCGCAGCCATGGCAGAAAGGAAAGGCGCTGGTGCTCCCGTGGCTGGGCTGGGGACGGTGAGCCTGGCGTGGCCCTCAGGGTGCCAGGGCCTGTGCTCAGTTCCTCCCTGTGTGAGCTCACTCGGTCCACAGCGGAGGCTGCCGCTGGCCCCTGCCCCTTCCTCCTGCTTCACAGATGAGGACACAGAGGACAAGGCGATGACTTGGGGTGTCTGTCTGCAAGCAGGAAACGATAGCCCTGCCAGCCAGCGGGCACTGAGGGCGTCCTGCCCCAGACCCAGCACACGTTAGCTCCCGGGCCCCCACGGCATCCTGCCCAGCAGAGACGGCCACAGTCTCCATGTTACAGAGGAAGATCTGAGGGGCTCAGGGGACCCATGTTGTGTGCCGAGTCCCACCCCAGGTTGCGCCCTGGGAGTGTCAGCCTCAGTGGATGTGCCCCCAGGAGGCCCTCGGGGTGGGGACACGTCTGCCGGGCCCATCTCACAGAGGGGAAGGAGGAGGAGACTCAGGGAGGTCAAGCCACCTGTCTAAGTCACATGCCGCGTGAGTGCTGCAGGTGGCAGCCCTAGTCTCCTCGCTGCTCCCTGACGAGGGCCCCCCCCCCCAGCCCGGCCTTCTGCTGGCTTTGCCCAGCCCGGCCTTCATGGCAGTGACCTTGGGGACACAGAATCACCTGCCCTGACACAACAGACCGCTGGTAACCGCAGGGCCCCCCTGAGCTGGCTACATTGTTGCCACAGGGGACCCCAGCCCTCTGTCCTCTGTCATCTCCAGCTCCCACGCAGGGGGCTGAGCTCAGAGAGCTTTATGGCCTTTCCCAGGTCTCCTGGAGGCAGTGGAAGGGGCAGGGCTGGACGCCAGGGTCAGCCAAAGCCTGTGGTCTAAAGAGCGGGCCGCACTGTCCCCTCCCGACCTGAGGCTTGGGGACCAGGACTCGGGACTTGGCTGCTGAGGTGACTGACGGGTGGCCTCCTCTGCACGCGAGGCCCTGACTCACTGCCAGTCCCCATCAGCTGGAGTTTATCACCCAGCGTAATTGTTCTAATTGCCATTGTCACGGCTGATAACATGGGACAGGCCATAAACTCCGAAGGTCTGAAGTGGGCTCCAGAGAAGCGAGAGGCCTGGGTGGTTTAGACAGGAAGCAGCGGGGTGACTCAAAGCTTTGGAAAACTGAAGCTGGGGCAGGGGGCGGGCGGAGGGGACCGGCTGCCTGTGCTAGGGCAGATGTCCCTGTCACCGAAGGCCCCACCACAGAATGAGGGTCAGAGGGTGCTGAAGCCCAGGGGAAAAAAGGAAGGTGGTGACCTATTTAGAAAGCAGTGAAGGGGGCACCGTGCTCAGACCATCTGCCAGGGTCACACAGATGTCCCCAGCACACACCCGCTGTGTCTCCAGCACTCAGAAGCAACAGAGCCTGGCACAAAGGAAGCTGGGAAACCAGCCTCGGTTTCCCCATCTGTAGAGCTGACCCAGGGCCTGGGGTCTATCCAGGTTTGCCTTCATCCTTCACCCCCAAGGCCATCTCTCTGCGAAGCCGGGAGGGCGTGCGGGCTGGGCAGGTCTGTGGGCGCAGCAGCCGTGACCAAGGTCTCCCTGGCAGGGCTGGCTGCAGGCCCTGTGTCACACCGGGTGCCCCAGCTTGAGCATGGTGCTGGCGAGGAGCCTGCAATGGTGACGCGCCTGTGGGTGCCTGACTGTGGGAAGCAGGCTCTGCAGACTTGGATGCATCTATAAATGGGAGCGGACTCTCCAGCATCAGCATATGCTTATTTTCTGTGCTGAGCGTTTAGAAGAGATATTATTCCCCCCAAAGAAGGGCTGTAGCCAAGAAGCAGCAGCCGCTGCGCATGTGCCATGCTTATTCATCAACGTGGAAAGGGAGGACGTGACTTCCCACAGCACAGGCGGGTTCTGGACCCCGGGAGGACAGAGAACAAGGGCAGGAGAGCGGTCAGCCCAGCCACCAGGCAGGCTCAGGTGACAGTCATCAGAACAGGCAGGGGCCACCTGGGCACCTACTCTGCTGGCTTTGCCCAGGCCCTGCAAGCCCCAGCTCAGTGGCTGGAAAGTGACCCTCCTGGGCTCCTGCCCTCACTCCACCCAGGGTCCCCTCCCTGCTCCTTGACGGGGTCCCCTCCCTGCTCCTTGACGGGGTCCCCTCCCTGCATCTTGGCGTCCCAGCTGCCAGCAGGGTGACAGGCCTCCTGGGGAGGTGGGAGGGTTCGGTGAGGGCCCCAGCGATGCAGGAAGTGTCCTGCTGTGTCACCCAGGACTGGGACAGAGTGGGCTCCGGGCCCATTTCACGGCTGGCCTGAGCACTGCAGTGGTGGATAGCGTCAGCCCCCAACACTCCAGGTGCCTGCACATGACCTGTCACCGTCACCTCCCCAGCTGTAGGTACTGTCAGGTCCCCACCCCACAGGGGCCACTGTGCCTCAGCAGATTGGTCATGTCCAGGATCACATGGCCCTTGGGGATAGAGGCTCAGAGCAGGGCTCTCTGTCCCCAGGACCTGGGCTTGGCTACCACCCAGACCCCAGCTTGCTGGGACACTCATCAGGAAACACTGGGGACAAGGCGGGGACACAGGAGCCTGCCCCTCCTTCCCTCACTCCTGAACCCTGGGCTCCTTCTTCAGCCACAGGCTCAGACCTGGGGCCTCCTCCTGCCCTGGGGTGGAGCCAAACCTCGCAGCCAGCCCTCTTCTCCAGACATTGCCCCCTGAAGTGTGAGAGCCAGTTCCCAGGTGGAAGAAATGCTTCTGGGAAAGGTCTTTTATGCCTCACCCCACAACCTACTTCTCAACTTGTATGCTGTAGTTTGGAGCTGCAGCAGCCATCTTGAAACCATGAGGCAGTAAGATCAGGATAAAAAAAAAACAACACAAACAAGCATGGTGCAGAGAAACAAAAAAGAGAAGGAGCCCAGGTTTTTGTTGACATCCCTCAGCATCTGACCAAGCTGGAGTCACCTCTTCCAGATGTCTGATTATTTGAGAGCATATTAAGTTCCGATCTCCAGAGTCACTACTGTCCAGCTCTCTATTCCATGCTTCCCAGCATGTCCCAAGTGAGGGCAGTGCCTACCATGTGCCAAGCACAAATCCACCATCACCTTGGCCACACAGGGTCACAGCCATGTGTCCCCTACCTGGACTGTAGAATCCATCAGGTGAAGGATGCACCTTGTAGGTCTTTGTAGCTCCCAAGCATTACACAAATCATGGCCCACAGCGAATCCAAAGGACCCTGGATTGACAATAGGAAGAAAAGGACAATTGATAAATAAGTGATCATCATGAAAGTGCTTTGCAAACTGTAAAGTGCTGGGCTCAAATGCAGGATTAGACCCGGCAGGAGGAGTAGGGTACATCGTGGAAAGCAGGGACTGGAGAAAGCTTGCAGCCCCTGGCCCCTCCTATCCCTCCCCGCGCCCATTCCCATGCCCCACTCCCCTCCCCCATGCAGACACGAAAGACAAAGCTTTGTGCTCCATCACTTCACCCTGAAAAATTATCCTGAGAAAGCAAATGCAGCATCATGATGCAGCCACATTCCCCCGATGCATTATTTTATGGGGGAGGACAGGGCACCAGGAGGGGGGTGTGGGGAACGGGAAGGAAAGTGTTCGGGGTGATCAGGCTTCAAAATGTCAGCTCTGGGTTTGGCAGGGAGGTTGGATTAAAGGATCATTTCAAATGAATTTTGCCACCAGAGTAAGAGATCTATCTCCCCAAACACTTTATTTTGACAGTTGGCTTCAAAGAGTTTGACGGAACTCGTTTTTCTATCAGACAAGTGAGATCAAGGTATTAAACAAAGCACCGTCCACCAGGAGCCCGGGCCTGCGGCTTACTTAATAGAGGTGAGAGTCTGGGAAAATGGGGAATCGTTTCCCACCCAGGAAAATGTCCTGTGCTGGGAAGTTGCTGGGCAGGCAGTGATACCGCTGTTGACCGGTGACGAGTCCTTGCTTCCCCAGTGTTGAAGAATAACACCAAAGAAGCACGCCGAGGCAAGGTCAGAGTAGAAATTAGAAGTTTATTAAAGGACAGCAGAAAAGACTTCTCCCAGGTGAAGAAGGGGACCCAAGAGGTGGAATCCGTGGAAATGCGGTTGTTTCCCCTTTTTATAGTTTTGGTAATGGAATGTAGGTTGGAAGGCCCGAGGGGTGGGACACAGGTGGGCCAAAGAAGTAGTCTGAGCAGGAAGGACTTCATTAACACTTCTTTGGGATGGACTTTGGCCTAGGGCCTTTTCAGGACTTCATTAACATTCCATGAGTTGTCCTGCGTTTCCTGGAATCATTCTCAGCATGGCCTCCATTTTAGATTTCACTCGGTATTAGACCCGGTTTACCTAACTACACTGACTACCTAACTTTAAATCTGGCTTCAGCAGGACCCACAGTGGAGGTGGCCGAGTCCCTGCTGGGTCCTCCCTGGTCCCTCTGCCTACCCTGGGGAAGCTGGCCTTGGAGCCCTGCCATGCAGTCCCCTACGCCTCAGGTTCAAGGCTGCCTTCCTGCTCTCAGGGCCGCCAGGTCCCGTCCATCCCGTGGGAAGGTGCCCCTTCCTGTAGACCTGCCATTTCTCAAGAGGCAGATCCTGTCACTTCCGTCATCCTGCAACAGCCCTCAAGTGCTCATAGGAGCCTGAGGCTGGCCTCCAGGGCTCACCCACTGGGACCCTCAGGGTCCTCCTCTGCGAAGACCACAGGCCGGATGAGATTTAGTCCCTGGAGGAACTGCAGGTCCTTGAACCCACAGATGGGAGGACATGCAGGAGTCCCTTAGCTGACAGTGGTCCCAGGAGGTTGCATGGGGCGGAAGGAGCCCAGGGGCTTTGGGGTCACCAAAGTGAAAGGCTCTCTCTGGTTTTCAGCGGTAGGCAGCCATGCGGCCTGGGCACCAGGTGACCCGGATGCGCACCCCGACTCCTCCACCCACCTGCTCTGGGCCATCCACAGTCCTCTCGGTCCCTGTGCCTCGGCTTCCCCATCTGTGACCCGGAGTGATGGCCACATCACCTCCCAGGACAAGCACAAGGTGATACCCACTAAGGCTGGGGAAGACGGTGATGCCACAAGTAAATGATGGGAAGCAGGGCGGCGCGACAGTGATGGTGGCCATGACAGCCATGGCGATGACGCCATGGCGATGGCGCTGATGGCTCTTCCCCAGAAAGGCCGCCCTCATGGGAACACTAGCGCAGGCAGAGGCTGCACCCGTCCACCCCTCTGTGCTCGGCCTCCAGCCTGCGCACAGGTGCAGTTACCAACGCTTCACCGCCTGCCCCTGCCGTGTCCCCACGTGCGAACCGCCCTCCGCACCCGCCTTTGCCACGCCCTTGCCCGCTGTGCACATGCGCAGTGACGGCGCCTTGGCCGCTCTCCGCTACGCACATGCGCAGTGACGGCCGGCAGACCAGGCCTCCCAGCCCAGGCTCAGGGCCCCACCCCAGCACCCGACTTTAGGGACAGCAGGTGAGAGAGCCATACAGCACCCAGCGGGGCAGCCGGCAAGTCCCTAGTCTAACCTGTCGCCCTTCCCCTGTGATAGGGTGAAAATAGCTCGGCTCCATGGGCCTCAGGGTGCTGTGAGCCTGGCACACAGTAGGGCCTCAAGGAAAAGCCAGTTCCTCCCCACCTCGGGGTCCTGGAACCCACCCTTGACTCAGGAGGCCTCTGGGTTGGGTAATGAGCGCTGAGCCTGGGCCGTCAGTGCGCATGTGCGCAGGGGGGCCTGTGATAGGGACACCCCACGCTGGCAGAGCCTTCCTGTCCTCAAAAAGGATAAGAACGATATGTGGCAGCTTCATCTCTAAGGACATCACATCCTCTAGTGTCATCATAGATAGGTCCCCTCACTCCCAGCCAGGGGTTACGCATGTGTGTGTATGCACATGTGTGTGTCTACGTGTGTGCACTTGTGTGTCCAGGGCCCATATGCTTCAGGGCCTCAAATACCACCACCTTCTGGTGCCATCAGGGTTCTCCCGGCAGCCTGGGGACAGGGTGACAGGAGGAAGATGAGACCCTCATCTAACACCTCCAGCATGGGTCCCTGCTCCCATGCACTCTGCCGAGCCGGGAGGAGCCAGCTCTTGAAACAAACCTGGGACTAGCTGGCGAGTCACTCCTCCGGCTCTTGATGGATGTGCTGGTTTATTCAGTGTACATGTTTAAGTGCATCTCAGTGTCCGGGACTCTGTTTCTGCATTTCTTCATTTTTTTCTGGGACCCAGGCCACAGGAAGAGGCCTGGGCTGCTCTGGGCTCCAAGAGGCAGGAACTGGTGGGCAACACACAGGTGAGGAGGACAGGCTCCCGGAGTGGCGTGCCCTCCCCGGGCTTGGTCTTGTCCTCCTGCTTCATGGGAAGAACAGTAGGAGGCAGGAAGGGAAGGACAGGGGAGGAAGCTAGGTACAGCATGGGTGCCCGCCCTCCCCACTGGTAGGGCCAGGGAGAAGCCATGCCCACCTCCCCAGAGCCCAGTCCAGAGCCAGCATGCAGTGGACCCCCAAGAGATTTTGTTGGGTGTGTGAATCAGGGGCCCTGGAGGGGCCCCAGGAGTAGGTTAGCATGGGACAGGATGGCTGGAAGCAGAAATCAGAAGCCATGGTTGGGACAGAGCACATGGGTTAATGGCAGTGGTCCTGAGTCACCCTGGGCAGGCCTGGCCGCCCACAGCTGTCTGTCTGTGTTCCCTGGGGTATGCAGCCGGGGCCCCACACTGACCTCCGGCAAGGAGTCTCTCTGGCCGCACACTCCCAGGCCCTGCCCACCTCCACTCCTGTCAGCAGGTCTCTGGCCGCCCAGCCTGTCCCCTCCTCCTGAAGTGTTCTGTGGCAGGTGGTGAAGCTGTGACTGTGCTGTGCTCCATGGGGGACATGTGGAGCCCGAGCATGGGCCAGGCCAGCAGCGCTGATGAGTGGACTACCCACAGCCAGTGTGGGACCAGCACTCCCTGGCCCCTCTCAGATTTGGTGAGGTCCTCAGAGGCACCCCACCCTGCCCAGTCCCCTACATCAGCGGCCTGTCTCAGGTCAGTGAATGGACCCTCCAAATTTGCATTAGTCCCTAAAGCAGGATGGTGGAGCCACCTGGGCTTCGCCCTGGGCAGCCCCTGTTCACCACTTCAGGGAAAACGGCGTTGACTGAGCCCTGATCCCTGGTGCAGTATGGTGCTGATACTGCAGTATCGCACTTGAATAGCCGGGGAGGTACGTCTTTTTAGAGAAGGACACAGGTTCACAGTGGTCAGCAGGTCACCTAAGACAGAGCCCCTCTCAAATGCATCTCAGCTCCTTACCCCCACCCGAAGCTTCTCTGTAAACGTCACCCATGCTCCATGCTGCTTTTGTCACCTCAGAGGTCCCCTAGTCCTACCCAGTGCTGTCAGGACCCCCACCTAGCAAGCCATGTCCTGGGGTGGCTGCTATCCAGCACATCTGCCAGTTCCCAGAGAAAGTACCGAGGGTCTATAAGCAGGAGACTCAGCATGAGTCAGTGTGCCACAGGGTGACAAAGGAACAGAAATAATTTATGGTAACAGTGGCCATTGTGTGCTGAGTCCCACCAAATAGGAGTGTGCTGAGCTCTTTGCCTGTGGAATTTCAGTTCATCTTCCCAATAGCCCATGAGGTCACCTGACCAAGGGCACCTGAGCAGGGCGAGGTGGAATCAGGATTAGAACCAAGGTCCGGGTCACTCCAGAGCCTGTGCTCATAACCACTGTGCCGCTGTGTAGGCAAACTGCAGGGAGACCCAGGGCCACTCAGCTCCACCCCCTGCACAGCAGCCCAGCTCCTTACGAGGAGTCCCTGACCATCAGAGCTGGGGGAGAACTGTCAGCCCTGTGCTGTGTGTCTGGTAGCCACTGGCCACCTGTAGCTGCTAAGCACTGGTGACATGGAGGGGCTGGATCAAGATGTCATATAGTGTAAGAAACACACCAGATTGTAAGATTTACTAGGTAGAAAAAAACTCAGTATTTCTATTTTAATACAGTTATCCTCCTCCTCATCCAGTGTTGGGCAGGAGTACCCCAACAATTACACAAGGTCCCACTTTCTCTGGTTTCAGCTACACATGGTCAACAGCAGTCCAAAATATTAAGTGAAAAAGCCCCATTAAAGTATTAGGGGATGTGGCTCAAGCAGTAGCGTGCTCGCCTGGCATGCGGGCTGCCTGGGTTCGATCCTCAGCACCACATACAAACAAAGATGTTGTGTCCACCGATAACTAAAAAAAAAAAGAAAAGAAATAATGCTTAGGTCTTAAGTTGCATTCTATTCTAAGTAGCCTGAGGAAAGAAATCTCATGCAGTCCTGTTTCATCCCACCCAGAATGTGAATCTGTCATCTGTCCAATGTATCCACACTGTATATGCTTCCTACCCATTGATCACTTTGTGGCGTCCTTTATTATTAGATTGACTGTCCTGCACAATGCTTGTGTTTAAGTGACCCTTACCTCACTTAATCATGGCCCCAACACACACAGTAGTGACGCCCGCTCTTGGGATTTGCCAAAGAGAAGTCATAAAGGACTTCCTTTAAGTGAAAAGGTGAAGGTTCTCAATTGATGGAGAGAAAATAAATCATATGCTGAGTTTGCGGAGATCTAAGATGTGGGAGAGTAAAACCTCCAACCCCCAAATACACTTCTTTGGTATATTACCATTTGATTATTCAGAGAAATTGCAGACTTTTGCAGACAGGAATGTCTGTGAAAGGCTGTCCTTTGTTAAAAAAAAATAAAAATCAACATCTATCTGCATTAGTCAACGGAGGATGCAAACAGCCTTTCCCATCTGCCACCCACCCCGTGTCTGCCTAGATGATGAGACTGGGGGACTGACCGTCGCCTGCCTGGCTCAGATACGGCCCACCACAGGGGTGTCACTGGGAGACTTCATCTGTCTCACCAGACAGCCCCTGCTCCTAGCACCCCCCACCTCCCTTCCCTGCAGAGCCCACACTGTCCCCTTGGCATGCTCTGTGCAGGTTGCAGCGGCCGTGTCCCCTGAGCCTCTCTCTGGGTGTCTGACTCCCATGCTGATTAAACACCTCATGAAACCTGTGTCTTCTTCCCTGGCCAGTCTGCTGTCAGCTAACTTCACAGACTAAAGCGAACTAACCTTCGGGGGAAGGAGCATGTTTAAAACTTCCCTCTAATGTTAAGAAAGAACCTTTTATCCGTGAAATTGTGAAGAAGGAAAATGACATCCGTGCTAGCCTGGCTGTCACACCACAAATGGCAGAAGTGGCCGCCAAGGTGTGTGGAATGAACTCCGTCACGGAGTGCTCTTCATGCCCACGCACAGGCCTGTCTCTGTCATCGGGAGCAGGCAGGGACCATGACAGAAGATGTTTGGAGAGAGAGATCTCACGGGCTGTGTCCACACATGCGCCACCCTGCCAGGCCCGGCTCGATGTGCAGTTCACTCCTGATCCTCGGGGCCCACCAAGCGCCCGGCCTCTGCATCTCCTGAGTGTTCCTGGTGGGGTCCCGCCTCCTGTCATCACTCCACTGAACAGATGAGGAAACTGAGGGTCAGGGCATGGACGTCCCCACAACTGCAGAGTCGTGGGCCAGATTCAAACCCTCTAGGATCCTGGGTCTCCTAGATTTAGACAGGAGCCTCCTAATGGCGCCTTAAATCAGAACCACAGAATCTGACTCACTGGAGCATGGAGGAGAGCAGCCAGGGTTCCCTCTTGGCTTCCCAGAGTCTCAGACATGAGCAACTTGGACTCCAGAGTCCCACAGTCAGGGCGTCTGGGAGTCTGCCAAGCTCAGAGGGCCGTGTTTCAGACCCACAGACCCCGAGACACAGACTCAGGAATCCTCCAGCCTCACCCGGGGCAGGCGCTGCACCCACAGGGGCTCAGGGGAAGCCTCAGGAGCCCAGGCCCTGCAGGAAGGAGGTGGGGGTGAGGCTGGCCCTGAGCCTGCCTGGGGTCCAGGGGCCTTCGGAGCCCTCACGCCTCTTCTGATGGAGCCATGGCTCCAAGGAGGTGAGTCAGGAAAGAGCAGCCTCCAGGAGGCAGTGGGTCCCTGGGTTGGGGACACAAACTGTTGTAGGGACAAAGAAGGCAGGGCACCAAAGACGGCAGGAAACAGTTTTATTTGGCTGCAGCCAGGCTCAGAGGGCACAGCTTCTGCTGTAATCAGTTAATCCCCTGAACCCCGAGTTCAGGGAGTTTCAGAGTTTTATACCCAGCATGTAAGGGGAGGGGCTCAGAAGTTCACAGTCTGCAGAAGTTCACATAAAGCAGCTTTTTCTTTCACTGTTCTGGGCAAGTTGACCCTTCAAGGACAACACCTGGGAAGGGGAGAGCTTCTTCTCCCCTTCCTTTCCTCCCCCTGCCAGCTGTTACCATGGAGCCCATTTGTAACTTATCTTAAAAATGTAGACATCTCTGGGAAGCCCAGCCCAAGGCCAGAGGCCTTGTGTGCACATTTCTTCAAAGTACTATACTTGATATGTTTGTGAAAAACTAGTAGGGGGGTGTCCAGCACTTGGAGTGCTGGTATCTTCTCGGCCAGTGGCCAAGTAAACAGGGCGACACGAAAACAGGAAGTTTATCTTCATTGGACTCTTTTGCAGAGACTCTTTTGCAGACAGTCGTAAAGTCAGCCATGGGGAAGAGGGCTTTTCTGTGGAGAAAGGGGGAGGGGGTGCCACTTTGGAACTTCAAGGGGGAGGAGGGCCTCTTGGCCGGGGCCTGCTGAGGGGCTTCCTGGAGGAGGAGGGGTTGGAGCCGGCTCCAGAGGGGAGTGGGTTAGGCCCTGGGCTCATGGACAGGGTGCCCGTCGGGGTCAGTGAGGAAGACAGTGCCACACAGAGCGCACAGCACCGGGAAAGTGTCAGATGTGTGAGAAGCCGGCTGCTCAGAGCAGGGAGGAGGTGGGACCAAAGAAGATGGCGCTGAGGGGGCAGGCGAGAGGGCCAGGAGGGCCAGGCTAGAGCGCGGACTGTTGATGCCGTCTAATGGCATCCGGGGGCTGCGGTGCCCGTGACATTCATGGAAGTGACATGTGGCTACTGTTTACAGAGCACACACCACCAGCCCCCCGCCAAGCACCTTGCAGGTCCTCGCGGGTCCTGGGACCACCGTGTGAGGAGGTGCCATTTGAGAGATGAGGAACCAGAAGGTTTTAAAGGACTTGACACCCAAACTCTGCAGTTCACACAGCCAGTGACAGACGCGGCCGTGACGGGATCGAGTCTCCCCACCCCAAACCTGGCTCTGAAATGGGGCCCACATGCGGAGAGGGGACGGAAAGGGTGAGCCCTGAGGCATGGGTCACCAGGGAACCTTCAGATGTCCAAGGGGACATGAGCAAGAGGCAGACAGGCGGGGGAGGGTCAGGAAGGGGACTCAGCAGAGGAACTCCCGGGGGGGGGGGGGGGCTGTGGGGAGGTCAGGCTCACATCTTCTGGCCACCAGAGGGATCCCCTAATGGACTACAGACGTTGCTGGGTACCCAGGGAAGAGTCAGGAGGAGGGGATAGAGCCAGTTGGACAAGCTGGACCTCATGAGGACCAGTGGCTACTGCCCTGATCCCACCCATGGGATGCACCTGACCTGACCAGGACGGCCCAGCAGGACCACAGCCACAGGGGGACCGGCACCCCACGGGGCTGGCCCGGGTTGCCAGAAAGACGGGGACGTTGAGGTCAGGCAGGCCGGGGTCCCTGTTCTGGTGTCAGCTGAGTCTCAGCCTAGTGCCCTCGTCTGTAAACTGGGCTCACAGCAGCATCAGCGTGAGAAGGTGCCGCTTCCCAGCCCCGGCGGGTCCCAGCAGTGAGGCCTCTGTCCCTTCAGGTCCCCTCACTGCCCCAGCCAGGAGGTCCACAGGCCCCGCAAGGGCAGGGGCCCACAGCATGGAGCACGCACAGAGCCTGCAGCCGAGCTTGGGAATCAGCAGAAACCCGTGGCCTGGAGATGGTGGGGTTTAGGAAACAACCTCCAAGTGCCCAGGTCACCCAGCTCAGGCTACAGAGCCCGTCCCTGGCCTGTGTGCAGCTCAGATTCCTGTTCATAAGACTCTCTATAGGGATTATAGAGGAGGAGTCAGGGCCTCCGCTCTACCCCAGGAGCTGCACTCTAGGGAAGAGGTGGAGCAGAGACCCAGGAGTCTGACCTCAGGTCTAAGACAGCTGCCCAGGACAGGGCACGGCCGGGGCTCAGGTGGCTGCAGGAGAAGGACCTGGGCCATTCCCCTGCCCGGGGGCGTTTGCTCCACAGACATCGTGTATGGACACCTCTGTGGCCAGGCCCTGTGCCGGCTCCGACTAAGGCTCGGTGTCTCATGGGAGATGTGGCGGTCACAGTATCTACCCCTGGGGCCCCATCAGGGCCTGATGGGATCAGGAATCTCGAGACATTGCTGCCCAGCACCCGGCTGGAGGCCAATGAGCTCTCTGCTCCGAGAGCCTGGGCCCTTGGGGACAAGAAGCTCCCTGGAAGAGCCAGGTGGGCCGTCCCGGGAGGTCCGCAGGACAGGGGTACGGACTAACCCTTGGGAGGAGTGGGGGGCCTAGGGATGGAGGGCTCAGACCCGAAGCGCAGGGGCCAGGACGCAGCATGGACAGAACACAGGTTCCCCCCTCCCCGAGTCCACCCTCTGCCCTCCCCTTCTCCTCCGCTTCCTGCGGGGCTGGAAGGAAGGTTGAGACAGAGGTGTCCCAGAAGCTCTCGGGTGAGACAATGCAGAACAGTCCAGAGGTGGACTGACTGGATCAAGGAGGTGTGGCCTGATGGGTGGATCGTTGTGCTGATGGAGTAACTGGGTGGTGACTCAGGTGACAGCAGGTCCCTGGAGCTGTGCCCGTGTGTCCCTGGAGCTGTGCCCGTGTGTCCCTGGGGTTTATATTCTCCTCCGTGAGGGCAGCTCTCTCCTTCCTTCCCTATTGCCATTTCCTGAGCTGCTTCCCCCACCCTGCCCTTCCCCCATGACGTTCCGCCTCCCCTGGGCCCAGAGCTAGGACTGGACCTGGACCAAGGTCAGACTGTCCTCCTCTACGTCTTACTGGCCAGGCCTCTGAGTGACTCAGAAGGCCTGGTGGGGAGGTCACACAGAGCCATGCCCCTTTCCCTGCCAGCCCAGTGTCTGGTGTCTCGGTCCCCTGACCAGGTGGCCTGGTCTCTGGACACCCTGCTAGAGACAGGGAGCTCCCCAGGTCCCGGATAGGGCGGCGGGATGACTGGAGAAGGTGGACATGGCGCCCTGGGCAGCTGGTGCCCCAGCCACGGCGCGGCCTCCCCACCCGCCTGGCGGGCACAGCCACCGGGCCACAGCCTGAAAAGGCCCCGGGCAGCAGGAGCCGACTCCTCAGCATCCCAGGCTGCCCCGGTGGGAGGGCGCCTGCGTGTGACAGTGTGACAGCTGTCAAAACTGAAAAACAACAAAGAACAAGGGAATCTGTCATCTCCTGGGAAGACAGGACCTATTTGTCAACTTCTCGTTGAACTTTCTGAGGGAACAACACCGGGCACTCAGGGCTCCTTGGTCATCGGCTCCGGAGATGGCGGAGCAGTGGCCCTCAGCCTGCAGGTCGGCTGAGAAAACGGCCGCCTCGGGGCCCTGAAGTCCAGCAGGTGAGGGAGAGGCCGGATGGGACAGGAGGCCCTGCTCTGGGGCACTTCTCAGGTGGCCTGCGTCCCTGTGTTGGGGGAAGCCCCACCTCTCAGGGCTCCTCATCCTTGTCCCCCAGGCGGGCCCAAGGGTCTCTGAAAGGATTTCACTCTGAACCACGTTCAGGAGCCCAGGGGTCTGGGAGGAGCAGAAGGACAGGCCCTTTGCCACCTGGAGCGGGGAAAGAAAAAGCCTCAGCGGCCCAGCCGGTGACCACGACACTGTCCCTGGACCTGGCTCCCCAGTCCTGACTGAGCTGGGCCTTCTCTCCACCAGGACCTGGGAGCCATCCCCACCCCTGCTGCCCCTCCCCACACCCCACAGCCAAGCCACCTGCAGGGTCTCGTCCCCACGTTGCTGGGGTCCCTCCTCCCTCTCCAGCTCCACAGCCCTTTCCTGCCCCATCACCTGCATGTGGACCACCCCATGGCCTGCTCCCAGCCTCCTGTCCCCTCCTTCCCCATGGTCCCTCCCTGACCCAGCCAGAGCATCCCAGTGCGCCTGAGATAAAAGCCGAATCGCTCTCCCATGTTCCCCCTCCCTCTGCAGCCTCATCTGGTTCCTCGGGGGACCACCACTCAGGCCTCAAGCTTCCCCACACCCACCGTGGCCTGAAGCACACACCCCCTCCTCTCCAGTTTCCTCCCTCCCCTCTCAGACCTCAGGGTGATTGTCCCCTCCTCTAGGAAACCCTCCCAGTTTCCTGACAAGGCCAGACCCCAGCACAGTCTCCAGAGCTGTGGGAACCTCGTCCTTGGCATACTGATCCCCGGGAAGGGCCTGGGGATTTGGTGACCGTCTGAGCCCCTCCTGGGCTGGGGTTGCTTTCTGGTCTGTTCTCAGCTGACCCCCAGAGCAGTGCCAGGTATACTGTAGGTGCTCAATAAATCCTGATGGGAGGGAGGAGTATCGATGGAGTCTGCTGGGCTCAAAGAAGGGCGCAAAGACCCAAACACAGGGACACACGAAGGCAGGGAGCATAGGGGCTCTGAGCCACAGCCGGAGGACTTGGGGACACTGTCTCTAGCTACGTCTCTAGTCCCCGAGGCTGCAGCAGGGACTGTATGGAAGGACCTGCCTCTCTGACCACATCCTCCCCTCTCCCCAACCATCCATGGCTCCCCAGCACCAATCCAACAGCTCCAAGCCCAAGTTCACTGTGCTCTTGCCCCACCCACCACCCTGCCTTGCCCCCTCCATTGGTCCCCACCGTCCAGTGATGAAGGTTAAATGAGGTCATGAGGGTGGGTCCCAATGCCACAGGACTCAAGGTCCCCAGGAAGAGAAGAGACACCAGGTGTGTGCCCAGGGACGGTGAGAAGCCTCCCTCAGCAACCAAGGAGAGGGGCCTGGGAAGGGCCCAGCCCCGTGAGCACCGTGCCCTCCACCCCTCAGCCAGGACTGCAAGACGGCCAGGTCCGTAGGGTGTGGTGGGCCAAGCCGGAGTGGACTAAGAGGCCAGCAGCAGGACCCATGGGTGAGTCTGAGCCGAAAGGCACCCAGAGAACCAGGACGGCCGTGCTGAGAGCAGGTGCACCCAGGTGGGTCTTGGCACCTCCCCTTCCCTGCTGGCCCCCAAGTGTCCCCCAGGACCCCAGCCCCTGGTCGAGGAGGGAGGAAGGCAGGTGCCTGGTTCTCCCAGGGCAGCAGCAGCCTTTTCTGAGAAACAGGCACAGAAGGGCCACTAAGAACCCCAGGAGCCAGAGAGAGGGGCTCCCCAGCCACCAAGCACACCGCCAGCCCACCGATCCCCTCTGAGAAGACGCAGAGCAGCGGAGCAGGTGGGCTGGGTGGCCAGGCCTGAGGACCAGTCGCTCTGAACAGCCTGGCCCCGCCCAGCCCAGGATGGCACCTGTTCCACCAAGCCCGGAACCCCAGCAGCCACCATCCACCCGCCACCCTGGGACCCCTGGGAAGCTGGGACTGCAGGTGAGCGCGGGAACACAGAGGGCCAGACCTGAAGGGAAGCGCGCAACAAGGGTTAACCAATCACAGTCGCGCTTTTCCAAAGGCTGATTAGCATAAATCTGGACTGACTGCCTGCTGAATGCCACGCTAGGAACCTTCCGCGACCTGTGTCTGAGTGAGGCCTCACCCTGTGGCCCCCTTACAGACGAGGAGATGCAGGCGGAGAGAGGCTCGCAGCTTCCCCGGTCTCCATTGCGAGGGGCTGGGCCCTGGATCTGGACCCAGCCGGGTCTGGGCACGTCCTGCTTTGGTAAATACAACTATATTGCTAGCGACAGAAGCATCGTGAGGTCTCATCTTCAACAGCAGAGCACGCATCTTGGTTCTCCCAAAGCTGTAGGATGCTCCCAGAGTCCAGCTATCACTGTGGGGCTGGAAGCCTCCCATGGTTTCTGAGCCTTGGCAACCAGGTGCCCCTTGCTGTCCCCGGTATTGTGCATCAGCAAACCTAGGTGGGAGGGGACTTTCTACCTCCAAGGCACAGACGCGGAAACTGAGGCTCAGAGAAACTAAGGGACTTGGCCTCCCACACCTGGAGCATGGCAGAGCAGGGATGATACTGAAGTGCTGGCTCCGAGGCTCTTCACGGGGTTCAGAGAGGTGAAGCAACTGGCCCTCTGACACTTACAGAGCCAGCCACCCAAGAGGACCAACTAGAAATGGCCACTGTCAGTATGTACAGTCCCCATTTCTTCTTGCCAACAGCAGGGTCCTCTAGCACCCTGCTCTCTGCCCCTACTTGAACCATGTGGGTTAGCATGGTCTAATATATTCTCAGAACAGGAGTGAGGGCGTCTAGGGCAGACATCGTAGAGTGATCTGAAAGGGCTGAAAGTATAATTTTTAAAAAGCATGCCAAACATTCCTAGTGTTAGGTTTAGATATGAGGTGTTTCCCAAAAGCTCACGTTCAAGACAATGCAAGAGAGTTCCGAGGTGAAATGACTGGCTATGTGAGTCTTAACCTAATCCGTGTATTAATCCACAACCGGGGTTAACTGGGTGGTAACCATGGCAGGTGGGGTGTGGCTAGAGAAGGCAGGTCACGGGGTGCACAGAGCTTTCTCTGCCTCCTGATTTCCATGCCCTGAGCTGCTTTCCTCCTCCACACCCCTCCTCCGTGGCCCAGCACCAAATAAACTCTTCCTCCCCTAAAATTGTTCTTGCAGGTCTGTTGGTCACAGCAGGGAAACCTAACTAAAGATGGGCACGGTGGCATTTGTTGATAATCCCAGCAGCTTGGGAGGCTGAGGCAGGAGGATCACAAATTCAAAGCCAGCTTCAGTAAAAGTGAGGCACTAAGAAACTCAGTGAGACCCTGTCTCAAATAAAATACAAACAGGGCTGGGGATGTGGCTCAGTGGCTGAATGCCCCTGAGTTCAATCCCTGGTAACAAAACAAACAAACAAAAAAACCCACCTAACTAAAACCCCTAGGGTTAGGATGGGTAGGCATAATCAGAAAAAGGTAACACAAACCCCAAAAATGTCCCATCCCAGGAAAGCCCTTTTGTACCCAGGGCAGCAAGACAATATCAATAGCTTTTCCCATCAAGGGATCTCTCAGCCCTAGGAAAGTCTCATCTATACACCATCAAGGGACCCAAAAGAGCCCTACACACCCAAAAGGACCAGTGGGGACCAAGATGGTGCCAGATAAACTAAGTAGACTCAAATAACATCTCTGACAATTAAACTTCTAGGAGAACCAGTGCTCACAAGAGCAGGGAAAGAATGAATGGGTTCATCCCAAACACGGTGATGCCTATTAAAATGGAAGATTTAAGTAGCCCCCAGGCTCTCTTAATGGAATCAACAAGAAGTCCAGGATGCAATAAAACACTCCCAAGACACAAGAAAACCTCAGCTTAAATGAGCAAAACCAATCCAATGATGCTAAAAACCCAAGATGAATCAGAGCCTGGAATTATTTGACAAGGTTCTGAAGAATTCATCATCAAATGATTATAATCAATTCAAAGTATCTTAAAACAAGTGAAAAAAATAGATAATCTCAGAAAAAAAAGAAGTTATAAAAAAGGCGCCAAATAATATTACAGAGCTGAGAAATAAAGCATTCTGGATAGGCTCAATAGTAGAATAGACAGAACAGAATAGAATCTCAGTGAAATTAGAAATAGAACAACAAAATTCAGTCAATCTGAACAACACAGAGAACAGAACTGAAAAGTTCAACAGAACCTCAGGGACTTGTGGGACAGGAAAACATTCAACATTCATATCCTCAGAGATGGAAGGGGAGAGCGGATTTGAAGGAGCATTTGTAGAAATGATGGACTGACTGTTAACTTCCCCAAATAGTGAAAGACACCAACCTACAGACCTGAGAAGCCGAGTATCTGGAAGGAAGACACACACACACACACACACACACACACACGCACACACACAAGATACACAATGATTAAACTTTTAAAAATTAAAGGCCAAGAAAATAAACTTAAATGCAACTAGAGAAAAAGGACACGATTACCTAATGGGAAACATGTACTCAAATGTCAACAGACTTCTTGTCTGAAACGTTAAAGGCAAAAAGGACACTGCACAGTATATTTAGCTGCAGAAAGAAAAAACTCAACCACAAAACCTAGATGCTGTGAAATTATCTTTCAGGAATGAAAGGAAAAATAAAGACTTCTCAGACAAAAGAAAAACTGGAGAATTTTTTATGAACAAACCTACCCTTAAGATGGACTGAAGAAAGTTCATCAATCGGAAAGGAAATGGAAAAAAGAAAAATTCTTGCCACCTCAGAAAGGAAGAATCAGCAATGGAAAAACAGATGTGTGGCTGGGCATGGTGGCACACCCCTGTAAACCCAGCAGTTCTGGAGGCTGAGACAGGAGGATCGTGAGTTCAAAGCCAGCCTCAGCAATGGTGAGGTGCTAAGCAACTCCGTGAGACCCTATCTCTAAATAAAATACAGAATAGGGCTGGGGATGTGGCTCAGTGGTCGAGTGCCCCTGAGTTCAATCCCTGGTACCCCTTTCCCCCAAAAAACCAGATGTATGAAGTATGGATACATACAATAGACTAATCTTTTTCTCACAAATTTTATAAAACATATTTGATGGCTAAAACAATTATAAAACTCTTCAATATTCAAGACAATGATGGATAAAAGTGGAAAGGTAAAGAGACCTAAATAGAAATGAGGTTTGGATATTTAACTTGAAGTGGTAATATTGTTGAAGCCTATTGACAAATTGTATTCAGACTTATACGAGCAACGACTATGGAAAAAAGCCACTATACAAAAAGATGTACTCAAAAACGATAAATAAACAAAGTAGAATCCTAAAAACTGTTCCTACAGGAGGGCAAGAAAGGAAGGAAAACAACCAGAGTAGAGACATAATAAATTAGCAGACTTAAGTGATGATGTATCAACAATTACTTTAAATGAAAATGGACTAAATACACCAATGAAAAGACAGAGACTGCAGGAAGATAAAAATCATGACCCAACTACATGCTGTTCAGAAGAACTCAATTTAAATTCAAGGATACAGCAGGCTGGAAGTGAAGGAATACATGAGGAGAGAAACCCACCAAGAAAGCATAACATTTTACCTGAGTATGCACCAAAACAGAGCCTCAAAAGTGCAGGAAGCAAAACTGACAGTACTTCTCCTCAAGTTGACATGTAATTATAGCACAATTCCTATCAAAAACCCAAGTAAGGTGTTTTGTAGATACAGACATGCTTATTTTAAAATCTACATAAAAAGGCACAGGCCCTTAAATAGGGAAATCAATATCTTGACAGAGAAGAATAAATGACAGGAATCACCCTACCCGATGTTAAGGTTTATGGTAGAGGCACATGAATAAAGACAAATATGCTCAGCTTATTTTGAAAAAGTTGCAAAAAACAGTCCAATGGGGCCAGGGTGGTCTTTTACCAACAAATAGTTCTGGTGTAATTGGACATGGTCTTTTACCATCAAATAGTTCTGGTGTAATTGGATATCTCTGGGCGAAAATGAGCAAGCTAAGCCTCAAACCCAAAAGTTGATTCAAATGAAGTTCATATTTAAATAAAGAAACATACACCCATGAAACTTCCAGAAGAAAACATAGGAGAAAAAACTCTGGTGTGGCTAGGAAAAAATGTTCTGAGACTCGACCTGAAAGCATTGCTCATCAAAGGAAAAAACAGGACAAATTTAACTAAACCAAAATTAAAACACCTTTGCTCTATAAAACCTCATGTGAAGAGGATGAAAAAGCAAGCGACAGACTGAGATAAAATACTTGCAAATTGCATGCATAACACAGGACTATTATCCAGAATCTACTAAGAAAAAAAAAAAACCTCTCAGAACTCAACATTAAAAAAAATAATCATGGGGAAGCTGACTTCTTCCCCGTTTGGAAGTCCTCACTTCTGCCCTCGCAGTGAGAGGCAAAGAAAGCTGAGCAAACGGAAAATCAATAACTTTTCTTAAATCTATCAGAGAACTCAGGTCTCCAAGGCCAGCGGGTGTCCTGAAAGCTGAAAAGCCAGACAGATTCTGATAACCTGTCTCAGGAGGAACAGAGGCCCCCGTTTGGGCCAGAATCCACAGGAACACTTTAAACCACAGTAATGAATGGCGGGAGGCTCAGGGTGGTCCCTCTAGACAGCTATAAACCCCAGGCTGCCAGATTCGGAGGGGCCGGCCCACTCCTGTGGGTCCCACTGCCAGGAGCTCCATAAGATTCTTGGGGTGAAGATAAGAGGAAATCTCCGTCCTGTTCATGACAAGGGACGGGAAAGGACAATTGTGGAATGTGCCCATAGCACTGTGTTCTCTTTAGCGGGGCCAGGGGCAGGGAAAAGTCCAACTCAAACTCACTAAAGCACCAAGACCTAATTACAGGCCCACAGAACGGCCAGCCCGACACCGCTGCCCATCCACAGGGCTACTGGACAATAGTCCCAGGTGGAGGAACGCCAAGGTACAGACGCCATGTGAGGAGTCTCTGATAAAATCCAGAGACAAGAAGAGAGACCAAAAGAGGGGCAACGAGGGGAATCTCAGCCTCTGAGCCGCGGCCTCCACAAACAGCAACCCCAGCTGAGCTCCAGCTGACCGACCCAAGACCTCATCCTGGAGGCTTCCCACCCACCAGCGGGGCCAGAGAACCTGTAGGAAATTACAGAACAGTCTGCAGGGAAAGGCACAGCCTGAGGGACTAGGATCGCCTCCACAGCAGGTACGGCAATGTCCCCAGTGAAAGCTCGGAGGAGACACAGAGCTGTCCCCAGTGAGGACCAGGAGGAGGCGCACATCTGTCCCCAGCAAAGCCCAGGACGAGGGCACAGATGATGCTGTTTTCACAGTGAGACAGGCCCCGAGCCAGCCGCCCCCACCTGGTGCTCCTCACCGAGGGGCGGGCTCCCCACTCAAGGGCACTCGGAGCAGCATTTCCGCCTGGAAATCAGTGGAAAGAATCAGCAGCTAAATAAGGAGGACGGAGACGTCGACAGGACTGCGTGAAGGATGAGGAGAGACCCAGCTGAGCATGGGCATCGGAACTCAGTAGACCTGCAAGTCGGGGAAGGAGGGGGGACCAGCCAGCGGGACAGGAGGGACCCTGGGAACCTGGAGCTGCCCACCTGAGCATCTCCTAGCGCAGACGGTTCCAGAGGCCCCTGCAGCGGGGGTGAGGCTGGTTGGCTCCTCCCCTGGCCCCACCCCTCCGGGCTGCTCCCAGGCCCGCAGTGGGTCCCCCAACACCTTCTCTGTACGAGGCCGCCCAGGCCCACCCTCCTCTCCATGCTCCGTGTGCAGCCCACCCCAGGAAGTCAGCCCGGTGACCCCAGGCCCCACCGTCCCAGGACGCTGAGCTGGCCACCCTCCCCTAGACCACAGGTGGTCACAGCAGAACCCGAGTGTAGAGCGCAGCGTGTCTCTAGGTTCCCTTCCTGTGCCACCTGGCATTCCCACGGCACTGGCCAGCTGGCAGGGCCCATGCACCCCAGGGGGTCCTCAGAGCAACCCCAAGAGCAGAGTAGGAGCCCTGGAGCCGGGTCCCTGGGTTCAAATCCCACCTCCATCAGTCCTGGTCGACTCTGAGACACGTATTTCCCGTTTGCCTCGGTTTCCCCACTTTAAACCAGGACTGAGTGTCTGTCTCGTAGGGTTGTGGGGAGGAAGCTCGGGAGACAGGAGCCTGGCAAGTAGAGCCCCTACCACCTTGAGGTCCTCATCATCCTCTCCCAGGACAGAAGAGGACACCGAGGCTCTGAGTGGCCTCCCTGGGTCCCCACAGCAGGTGGCACTGCAGGGTCTGGATCCAGACTCCGCTGTGCGGCTTCCTCTCCACAGCAGTTATGGGGGGCTTCGTCCCCAACTCTTCAACACCGACATGGGAGGATCTGAGCCCCTCAAGCTTGTCCCTGTTGGAGCAGGGCCAGGCCTACAGCCTCTGCCGCAGTGACAGTGGCTGCCACGAGAAGGGTCAGTAAAGCGTCCAGTGGTAGCTGGCCACATGCTCAATAGGGTGCCGGGCGCTGGGCCTGCACTGTCCCTTTTAATCATGGCAACAGCTCTATCCCCACGTCATACTGGAGCAGACTGGGGCTCCGGAGGCTGAGGCCCGAGGCCAGGATGACACAGACACTGTGAGTGTCACCTCTGTACGTCACGTCTGTCCATGTCCTGGCCTCGTGTCCCCCACCCTGTGCCCAGGGCTGTGCTGCTCCTGTCCCACACCCCTCCCACCAGCTCCCCCAGCCGTCCCCAGAGGGAAATCTCGTCTCCCGCTTCACAGGTGAGACACGGAGGCCCAGGCTGGGCATGGAGCTCACCTGAGGCCCCACAGCCACTGAGGAGGGTCCCTCGAGTTCAAGCCCAGGGCTGACCGCTCCCACCCCACGGCCACGGCGGGTCCCTCCTCCCTCCCTGGGTCTCGCAGGCTGCCAGACATTGATGGACAGTCCTGCTGGGGGTGGGGAGACTGCTGGGCCTGCAGAAAGGGTGTGCTGGGCAGCCAGCCTCCAGGTCTCCAGAAATCACCGGATTTCTGAGGTTGCCACATGTTTCACACGACTTCCATCCTGTGCAAAGCCAGAGCTGCTCTAAGAGCCCGGGAGGAAAATCTCATTTCTCTGGGTCCCTCCCTTGGCGTCTGCAGCGCTGGGCGACGGCATGGAAAGCAGACGTCCCCTCTCCAGGGGCCTCAGGACGAGCCCCACAAAGATGGATTTTTCTGAACCTCATTATCCTTCCCTCCCCGGGGTCGGAGGTCACATCAATAACTTCCAGCCGCCGCCTCCCGCGGAGCCTCAGCGAGGCCCAGACCTGCTTCAGCTGTAAATCCCGCTTCCTTCCCCTGGAAATCGATGGGAGACCAAGTTGCTAAATCCACCCTGAATCCCGGGTTCATGAATCAAAGGCCTGTGTGGGCGCGGGCGGGGCCCACAGAGGCCCCAAGGAGACGCCCTCCTGGAGTCTCTGTCTCCCGGGACCCAGCTCCTACCTGGGGCCAGGGGAGCAGCAGGCAGCCACAGGCCTAGAAAGCCCAACCCGGTGAGCAGCTGCTGTCCCAGCTGGCCTGGGCCACTCTCAACCCTGGAGTGATGCCTTCCCCATGGGTCCCAGGAGGGGAAGGGAGGCCTGGGGTAGCAGAGCAGCTGCTGAGCCCAGAACTGCACGCAGGGGCCGCAGGACAAGGACCCGGGAAGGTGCCCTCCAGAGCGCGCCCGGCTCTGCAGCCCCCAGGAAGCTGCCTCCGCATCATCGCTTTGCGGAGCCAGAAGGCTTAGGCAGCAGCTCCTGCAGAGAGACACCGGGAGGGGCAGCCAGGCGGACCCATCCCCAGGTTTCCTCTCCCTGTGGCGTCTGGGTGGTGTGGTGCCGCTGGAGAAGGCTGGGAACTGCGAGCTCTCAGTCTGTGCAGGGCCATGCACCTCCTGCTGGGGGCCACACAGGGACAGAGCCCAGGTCTGTCTGGCTCTTAGCAAATTCTCTAACCACCTACCTACAGTCTGTGAGTCCCAGGGGAGTTTGGATGTGCCGCAGGGTGGAGACCAGGGCTGAGGCCCTCAACTCCTGGGACACTCCTTTGTCCCCTTCCAACTATGTAGGCTGGAATGGGGACAGGTGGGAGCCACCACCCCTCACAGCAGAAGCTGGGACCCGTCAGTGACCCCCAGCAGTGGAGACGTTTGCTTGGTGTTTGAATCAGCTTCTCTGCAGCTGTGACCAAAAGTCCTGACAAGAACAATTTTAGAGGAGGAAAAGTCTGGTGTTCAGAGTTTCAGGGGTCTCAGGCCATCGACGGCCGCTCCGTCGTTCTGTGCCCGAAGTGAGGCAGAACAGCGTGGTGTGGTGCCAGGAAGCAGAGAGGCCACTCCGTTCTCCAGGGACAAGATATAAACCCCAAAGGCACATGCCCAGGGACCCAGCTCCTCCAGCCACACCGACCTGCCTGCCGTCACCACCCAGTTGATCCCTGTTGGGAGTCTCCCTGAGAACTCCCGGGCCTTTCAGATAAGGAGCCCCTAATGCAACATGGCGGCAGGCAAGGTGCCAGTGGGCGGATAACAAGTTGTTTTGAAAATTTTCTAATTGGTCCTCCCGTCTTCCGTGATCGTGGACAGCTGGTGCCCCCCATGAATCTTATGCGGGGTGGACGTGCGTGCACCGTAGGTGATGACCTGACCTTTACTGTGATTGGCCCCGGGAGCTTCCTGGTTTAAGATAACTGACTCTCACTTTCTATATAAGCTGGAACCAGCTGGCAGTAAGGTGCTTCATCTTTGTCACTGCTGTCTGTGTGTGTGCGTTTTAATCTCCGACGGCGAACCTTGGCCCTCAATCCCTATCCGGGGGTTAATGCACTGATGGGGTCAAGTCATTTCACCTCTGAACACTCTTGTGTGGTCTCATGCATGAATTTTTGGGGGTCCCACGTATCTGAACCGTAGCCCTGGGACAATCAGCGGGGCAGTGGGCAGAAGCCAGCGTGCCTGACCACAGCAGTACAAGATCGGGGTCATCGGGTGGAAATCTGGCAGGGGAGGAAGGGGGGAGCTGAGGCTCTGAGAGGGCAGGGGATTTGCCCAAGGACTCACAGCGAGTTCAGAAGAGGAGGGTCGGATCCAGGTCTGTCTACACCTCTTAGTGCCTCTCCTGGGTCAGGACTCCAGAGCTGAGGACAGGACCCGGACAGGAGGGGGAAAGCCCTCCTGGTGGAGGATCCAAAGGCCAGATCCCAGTGTGTGCAGCGGGGCCAATAGCCGACTTGTCTTCCCTCCTTTTTATTAAGCGCCTTCTGTGTTCCCAGCATTTCACAGGCTTATCTCGGCTCATCCTCACAGCGAACCAGCTGGAAGGTGGTGACTCTCCCACCTTACAGATGAGGAGACCAAGGATCAGAGCAGGCAAGTGACTTTCCCGAACTCTCACAGCAGTGTAAAGTACCTGAGTATGCCCTTTATCAATTATCACCTCTTCGCCCCTAGTCCGTCATTATCTACAGGTGAACCTAGATAGTTCTTCCCTGCCACCGGAATGATGTTAAGTTTTGTCAATGGTAAGGGCTGGAGGGCGTTCCTTTTGGGTCCCAGTATGCTCTTCTCGGTCTGTCCCCGAGTTAAGCAACGGCCAGGGTGGCTGAAACCCTGTGGAGTTCACACCCAGGGGTACTGTCAGCCAGCCCCTGTGTGTGGCACCTGGGCTGCCTCTCCCGCACCCCAGCCAGCTCTCCACCTCCCCGTGGCCCCACCACACGCTCTCTGACAGAACCGGGGAGCTTGGCCCCGGTGGTGCTGGCAAAGAGGGGGAAGGCCATTCTGGACCTGTTCCTGCCTTAGGAAGAAGCCAAGGGCACTCCTTAGAATGCTGCCTCCACCTGGTGGGCACTTCTCTATTACAGTTAATAATCATTCACATTAAACGTCCACATCATCCCCTGCTCAAGTTCAGTGAGTCTCTTGCCTCTTCTTTGGACCCTGGATGAAGGAGCTGATGTGATTCCAGGAGGTGACCCACCAAGGTCAGGTTCTTGGGCCTGGATTGGCCGTGGCCTTGGGCTTGAGCTCAGTGCTGACTGAGCTCCGTGGGTGGGAAAGGGGGTTAGTGTCCCGCGGCATGAGTGGCAGCACGACCAATCTAGGTGTCACCTGTGGCTGACTGTGATGGAGTGTCAAGAGAAGCCAGTGGAGAGCCCCGGGCTGCCCTTGTCTGTACCGCAGTGACGTCACTACGGGGTCGGCGGTGGGTTCTCCCGAGTGTACTGGGGCATTTAGAATAAAAATTATAAGCTCGGTTCTTTAGCCCCCAACAACGAAATCCCTCCACAAATCTCTTATTTCCTGTAGCCTCAGGATACTCCCCGAGCAGCAGATGCAAAATTAATTGTGCAGGTTGCTGAATTCCAGCACCCGCTGAGCTTGGCGCCTGGCCAGGTTTCTCATGGGAACGTCAGTCACTGGGGGGTTTCTCGAGGGAAAGGATGGGCTCCTGAAACCTGGAATGGAGTTGGCTTAGACCCTTATGAAACCCAATCCGAAGCTCCCGGGTCATCAGGGTGTCCCTGGACAGTAGAAATGGCTTCCCTCTGCTGGCACATCTTGTGACGACCTCACCTGCGGCAGGTGTCTTTAAATGTGACGCTCACTCCCCTCAGGATCCACCGGGTCCCGCCCCCCCTGCAGCCACGAGACCCATAACTATGATAAAACCTCAGCATGATTCATAGGGACAAATGCAAAATGGCTCAGGAGGAAATAGCTCACACCATAAAAGCTAGACTTGGCTGGTGTACGTGGAAGCAAACCTGGAAATACGGAGAGGAGTGAATTCCATGGGTCTTATTAGTGCAAGGAAGAATTATAACACAGGATTGAGCCAGATTCACTGATAGGCGTGCACCTCCCAGAGATTCCAGATTTAATGTGTGAGCTTGCACAGACGGAAGGAGCCGCCCCAGCTGGATCAGTTGGTCGAGCCAACTTTGTATTTGATCGTGGTCTGAGGGGGGAAGCCGGAGCCTTCCTGGGGTGCTGTGGAGGGGACTCCACCTCCTAGAGGGATGGGAATGTTAGGAGTGTTTCTTCACGAGCAACCTTCACCCCTGAGCCCCGTGCTCTACGAACACCCAGGAACTCAGGAAACCTATTAATGGAGGAGTCCTGGAAAATCTTGGGGGTCATTCTCCTTATGGAGCCAAGAACGACCTGGGAGAACACTGCTGTTGAGATGGGTTCCCCAGGTTCAGGGGGATGATGGGACTTAGAGGAGCAGAGACCAGGGGACGGTCCACTGCCCAAATCCAGGTGGTCACACCTGCATCGGCGGAAAAGGCAGGAGGGAGCACAGAGGCCAGTGCCTTCTGCAGGGGCAGCTGCAGCAGCTGACCGTGGTATCCCTGGGGGAGAATGGACAGCCTACTAGAACGTTCCTTGGTCTAACAGAAAACCAACAAACCGCATCCACAGGCCTTGGCTGGGGGCTCGGCACTGGAAGGGAATTCCGTTCCATCATTGCAAGGACTGTCTTCCTCCTCGCTGCTCCCAGGACCCCTGGCCAGGTCTTAAATATGCCCTGGGAAAGGGGATCCACTCAGGCAATTAGACACTGAATCTGAGTTGACATTGATCCCTGGGGTCTCTAAATGCCACTGTCATCTACAAGGTTGTGGTGGCTGGTGGCACATGGACCCAAGCCCCACTCAGAGAGAGCCCAGTAGGTCCATCCCCACACTGGTGTCCCTGCACCCTGGCCTCATGGTTGTAGCCAGTCCACTCATTAAGCTGTCCCCGGAAGCAGCAGAGCCGTAACTGGGCAGGAACCCTTCAGGGTCATTCTGAATGCAGTTTTGGAGGCTGAGCGTGGACCAGCTTGGAAGTGAGGAATCCAGGGCATCAGAACCAACAAAAATCTCCCCCTCCCCCTTGTTCTAGGAGGGAGAGGGAGAGACACCATGGAGGAGACAGTTCAGACTCTTCTCCACTCCAGGAGGAAAGGGCCTTATGGTGATGGTGGGCAAGGAATTCACCAAACCGCACCCAGGACCTCGGTCCCACTACAAACGGAGACCAAGCCCAACCCCCTCCCCACAGCTCACTTCCCATGGACGGAACTCTGGTGCAGTGACGATGACTTACAGCTGAAGTGACATGGGACAAGGACCCCATCTAAGGAGGGGTACTTAAGGATCTGAGAGGCATCGAAGAAAACAAAAATAAATAAATGCATAAATAGAGTAATTTCAGCCACCAGCAGCTATGGTCAAATGTTGAACACACTAAACATTTAAATAGCGATCGATTGAGCGCTCCCCCTGAAGTTTAATTTTTTCGACCTCAGTGTCTATTACTGGACATATTATGTCCGACTTTGAATAAAAATTACAAGTCACGCTGGAAGACACAATTATGGATCTAAAGAGACAAAGGAATCCTTAAGGATCAGGCTCAGATAAGACGTAGGTTTCAGGACTGTCCACAGACAGAGTCTAAACAGCTGTGAGGAATATGTGAAGAGATCCAACAGGAGAATCAGCAGTAGGCGAGAACAAGTGGGTGTTGTCCTCAGGGACGACAAAACTCCAAGGGAGCATCAAAAGGAAATGCCCAAAATCAAGAACACGGAAAGCGACGGGAACGTGATGGTGGACCATCAGTGGACAGGACACATCCTGGGAGAGGGCGGAGGAGCTGGGAAATGAGACAACAGAAACTTTAAAAACCAAAACGCAAAAGGGGGAGAGGAATTAAGCAGAACACGACACACAAGGGGCAGATGTTTCAAAATGGGTGATGCACATGTCGTTGGAGTTACCAGAAGGAGAGAGGGAGCAGGAGAAATATTCAAAGTAACAATGGCCAAGAATCTTCCAAAATTAGTGACTGATCTTTGACAAAGTTTCAAAAGCAAGTCAATGAAAGGACGTCCTTGTGCCATTGGTAGTGCTGGGACAATTGGACATCGTGTTTTTAAAAAATGAACCCTACACAGCTCTATCGTCTTTCATGAAAATGAACTCAGTGTGAAACACAAAACTACAAAACACCCAGAAGAAAACATAGGGTAATGTGTAGGTGGCCTTGAGTTTGGAGATGGGTATTTATATACGACACTAAGAAAGCCTGATGATCCATGGAAGAAAAACATTGTGTTGAACTTCATTAAAATTAAATGTTTCTGTTTACTTTGAGGCAGCTGAAAGAATCAAGTCACAGCCTGGGAGGAAATGTTTGCAAAACACATACCCGGGAAAGAACATGGTCCAAAATATAGAAATAACTCTCAAAATTCAACAAATTTTTTTCCCAATTAAAGGATGGGCAAAAGTTTCAAACACACTTATCAAAGAAGACAGAGGGGAAATTAGCACATGAATAGACGCTCAACATCATTTGTCACAGGAGATCTGAAAACTAACAAGAGTCCTCCACAAACCTATCAAAACAGGTAGAATAACAAATAAGGAAGTTGGCAATACCAAATGCTACAGGGTGCAAAGCAAGGGCAGCTCTCACTCACTGGTGGCGGAAGGTGAAACGGTGCAGCCACTTTGGAAGAGTCGGGCTATTTCTCCCAAAGCTACACAGAGGCTCGCCCTGGGATCGCGCTCCTAGGCATTTACCCAGAGGGTCTGAAAACTTACGTTTACACAAAAACCTACTCACAAATATTTACAGCAGCTTTATTTGTAATCACCCCAAACGGGAAGCAATTAATAAATATGTCCTGGAGTAAGTGAACGAAAACCGAGTGGTACCTTCATACAGTGAGGGTGATTCAGAGATGAACACATAGATGGCTTCCACCAGCCACCCCAAGACGAGGGTCACCCTTAAATGCGTCTGCTAGTGGAAGAGGCCAGTCTGAAGGGTGTACGTCACGTGCGATTCCAGAGAAACAACATTCTGGAGATGTTAGAACCATAAAGAGCAGTGTTCGCCCAGAGGTGGCCAGGGGAAGGCCAGGCCGGGAGACTTGAGGGCAGGGAGGCTGTTCCGCGTGACTCCCCCAGGGCCGGCGTGTGACACTATCCAGTCGTCAGAACCCACAGAACTCGGCAGCACCCAGCAAACATGAATGAACTTGGATTTTAAAATAGCACTAAGGTGATCAGAGGATCCCAGGGAGGGACACACTATGATACAATCTGTGTCACAACTGGGCGAAACAAGGGCAGGGGCCAAGGAGAGGAAGCGGCAGGTCCAGGCAGCCCTGGGCAGGATGGTGCCTGAGGACTAGGCACACAGCCACGTCACCACGTCACCACCGTGCTCTGATCCAGGAGGGAGGCTGTTCCGCCACCGTGTGAGTGAGCGGTTCTGATGCCAGGCTGCGTGTGGGTGCTGGAGTTGAATAACTAAGTCACTGGGGGCAGACGGTGGGAGCCGGGTCCTCACAGTTGGGCCAGGATTCTACACATCAGCAAGGACAGGGGCTGCAGAGGTCCCGCGGTGAGCTGGATTGGAGACATCTGCACGAGGTCGTGATGCAGATCGAAGCGGTGCCAGCAGCTATCTCTGGAATGCTTATGGCTCCAGGTACGGACGCTGGTGAGGGCACAGCACCGCCCCTCTCCAACAGTAATGCCTCCGTAGCCAGAAACACGACTGCTGCCCGGATCTTGGTCTCTCGTGTGCAAAGAGTCGGGGCTCCTTGGAGAATGGCTGACTCCGCGACTGAGACGGAAAACACTGGATGAGCCCAGGACCCCCTGGACTGCTGGACAACGAGGAGTGAGCTGGGCACTACAGGCTGAACACAAACCCTCGGGGATGGAGGTAGGACAGAGGGACACAGGGACGAAGCAGAGCAAGAAAATAAACAAAGTGGCATTGGATTGCACTAAAGTCCAAAATAAGCATCCGGAGGCCATGCTGGAGTAAAGGACGGAGTCAGTTAATAAGTGGGCGGGAGGAATCTCCCAGGAAGGACTCAGGGCTGTGTCGCGCCCCACCCTCTCCGAGGACAGCCGCGCCCCCATCCTGCGCTCCCCCAGAGGGCACACTGGGGGACCCGAGCAGGGGACCCTGACTCCGTGGTGGAGAAACCCCAGACACCACCTCAGCCAACACCCACAGTGCTGAGCCAGCCCATGACCTGGGCCCTGCAGGTGCCTTGTGGGGAGATGACACTTCTCCTCGGTGGCCTTGGTCCCCACCCCAGGACCCCAGTCCAGCCGTGAGGAAAACGTCACACACACCCCAACCCCAGGCCGTCCTACAGCATGCCCAGCCACACTCCTCCAAACCGTCAAGGTCAAAAACAAGGACAGTGTCACAGCCAAGAGGGGCTAAGGGGACACAAGGAGTGTTGGGGTTTAGATATGAGGTGTCCCCAAAAGCTCACACGTGAGACCGTGCAAGGAAGCTTAGCGGTGAAGTGACCGGTTCCGAGAGCCTTGACCTCAGAGCGCATTGACCCACTGACAGGGATGAACTGGGTGGGAACCTCAGGCAGGTCGGGTGGGACCCAAGAAGTAGGTCACTGGGGGTGTGCCTCTGGGGCTTATATTTTGTCACCAGCGAGCACAGTTCTCTTGGCTTCCTGGTACCATGTCCTGAGTTGCTTTCACCCTCCACGCCCTTTCGCCATAATGATCTGCCTCATCTCCAGCTCAGAGATCTGGACTCGGCCGCCTGTGGACTGAGACCCTGAAACCACAAGCCAAAATAGACTTCCTCAGCTGTTCTTGTCAGGACTCTTGGTACCAGTGATGGATGGATGGGTGGAAAGCTGACTGAACAAAGACTAAACATAACCTGGTATCCTGGACGCAATCCTAGGAAAGAGAAACGACACCAATAGTATCTGAGGAAATCAGAATAAAGCACGGGCCATGGTTCATAGGAATGTGTAAATATTGTTTATTAATTATAACAAATAAACCAAACAATACTAGATATTAATAACAGGGGGAAATTGGATGCAGATCATATGATGACACTCTACACCACCCTTTCTTTCTTTCTTTTTCTGAGTCAAAAGCTGTTCAAAATAATAAAGTATGTTTTTAAGAGAAAAAAATTAGTTAAAACTAAATTTTAAAAAATGTGCATTCTCAACCCTTCTAAAACAACCGTTTCTGAAAACTTTGGTTGCTTCTACCTCCCTTTCTCTCTCGGCTTTCCGGACACAGTTATTATCGATGTGTGTGTATAATTTCGTGTCCTGCGGTGTTTTTGTTTTCCTTCCTTTAACATGACATTACAGCATTAAGCAATCTCCATGTGGCTGTGTGTGTAATCACTGTTTTTAGTCACTGTGGAACATTCTGCCAAGCGGGTGAGTCAGTTTAATTAACTGAATCCCTCTGTGGGGTTGATCTGGATGTTCTCAAATCGTGGCTGTTCTGGGTGACCTGGGGCCTGCAGCTTCCGGGGAGAGTATACAGGACTCCTCAGACCTCGGTTTTTTGTTTTTTTTTTACTTTAAAAATATGCAATAAATATGTCACTGATTCATTGAGCCGAATCCGATGGGGCACAAACAGGAGATGGGTGTCACCTCCTCCAAGCCTGTCTTCAACAAGTCTCCCCCGAGCCCTCTAGGGACATGGGGACTGAAGCGGGCCTGTTTTGGCCCTGCACCGTATTCCAATCACTGGAAAGGGTTTTGCAGAAGAGGAAGTTTGTTTGCAAGGCCGCCCCACATGGGGAGGGAGACCCCAGCCTGCAGTCTGCCTCCCTGGAGATAGGGTTAGGGGAATCTGTGGAGTAAAGGAGGGGATTTAAGATCTGAGGAAGGGACATTGGAAGTGGGGGAACAAATGGCGTGCACATACGTAATCCAACTTCGTGGCTCTTTGTGGGACACCTGTTCAAAAACGGAGGCACTGGCATGACCCGAGGGTGATTCAGCCTCCTGATGTCGAAAGGTCACCCATCAGACACACGAGCAGGCCCAAGTGGGGCTGGTGGTCTCCAGTATCCGAAAAGGAACCAGGCACCGTCCTCACCGTGACCCTCAAGTCAGAGGTGTTGTCTGGACAGAGTGGGAGACTGCTCCGGTGGACAGCCACGGCCAGCGTCCACCCACCCTCTGGCCTTCCACGTTCCCCAGGCCTGGGGACCCCAGGGACTCTGCGTCTCAGTGTCAGATAACAAAACGGAGGCACAGAGAGGTCGAGACCAACCTGTAACAGAACCCACAGTTGGCTCCTGGGGAAAAAGATTAAACAGAGAAGACTGATCAGAAAGAAGAAGGGAGTGAGAATAAACCACCCATATGACAGAAAAGGGAAATCACTGCAGAAATTAGAGACAAAAGTAATCTGGGATTGTAGCTTTCTAGAAAAATACAGCTACCAAAATGGACCCCAAAAGAAAAATTTTAAGTCTCCATAATTTTACAGCCATTAAGGAAAGTAAATCAGCAGTAGAAATCTTCCACGGATATAACGCCCCATCAGGGGTTTCCTGAGTTCTCTCAAACATTAAAAAAAGAAAAAAAGGGGGGATCACGAAGACACTTGCACTTGGGAGACTAACCAAACCTTGGATCCATAGTCAAACCCGAAACGGAACACGGGAGAGCACGCATTTAAAAACGCAAAGAGCAAAAGTCTTTTTAAAATGTAGCATGAAAATTCCAGCAATGAACAAATGGGATAATAAGAGGGTGAGCGTGTTGTTGTTTTCCTAGGAAGGTGATGTTGGTTTAATATTGGGATCTTAATTAATGGAATTCATCACGTTGGAGACATTTTCAAAGCAGATGATCCTCTGAGCAAATGCAGAAAAAGCGTTTGATCAGAGTTGGCATCTGTTCATGATAAAACTCTGAGCAAGCTAGGAAGGAAAGGAATAAAAATTCCAAAAATTTTATTCCAAAAAACCCAAAAAAGCAAAAAGGTCTGGCCAGCATCATATTTTGTAGGTGAAACATGGAAAGCTTTTCATTTGAGATCAGGAACAAAGTCAGGGTGGCTGTCACACCGCTGCTGTGTGAGTGTCCACTCTAGACCACCAGCCAGAGAAAGAAATGAGAGGTATGTGGGCTGCAGAGGAGCAGGCAGAGTCTCCTTACCCACACAGGCTGTCTTTGGAAAGCTCAAGAGTGTACAGATAACGAGGGGGCTTTGAACACGTTTTCTAGATTCAAAATCAATAGAAAGAAAGAAGCCATTTGCAATGGGAAAAAAAAATGCAAAGTTTCTAAGTCAAATAGTAAGTCTCACAAAAGCTTCAAATCTCTCTATGCAGAAAATGAGCGTCCACCCTGATTGTGACCTCGGCACCAGCACGGGTGTGCTCCTGTCTCCCCTCTGCTCTGTACCTGAGGTCTGTGTTTTCATCCTAAACAAGAGACACTATGGGATTGGTCAGGATTTTTGCCTGTTGAGTCTGACTGACCCAGCATTCCTTGAAAGATTAATATTTGCATAATGCATTCGCCAAACACTGTTAGGCTCGCTATCTGTTTCCCAAGAGCCCAGAGAAATGCATAATAATCTTCTCATTTCCAGTGGCCTGCAGGATGCAGAGTCTAGAGTCAGGGCTGGGTTCCAAGATGCCTGCCCTGGGCCCGCTGACCTGGGAAAACTGCAGAGCAGGTTCAGGGGCGTCCACTGAGCTCATGCCAGGAGCCAGAGGCATGGTGACATGCCCAGTGGCACTAAGCTGTCCCTTTTGGAGTCCTGCTACTAGAGAATCCACCCAGACCATCATGCGACTGGATGTTGCTGAGCTCAGAGGAAGGGAGCCCAGGCTTCCTGGAGGAGGCCGTGTTTGATTGCCAGCCTGGAGGAGGGTCGTCCAGATAAAGAAACCTGGAGTGAGGATGAGCCGGGAAAGAAAAAGTATCCACGCCGAGGAGGCAGGACTCGGAGCAGGGAGGGTGTGCAGGGGTGAGGTGTGGGAAGCCGGGAGCTCAGAGCTGGCCCTGCAGAGCCCGGTCACCAGGCTCCTAAGAGCAAGGGGCAGCTGCTGAATCAAGGCAGTGACAAGCCAGCACGTGCTTTGGGGCGCAGAGCTGGCAGGATGGAGTGTGTGGCTTGCAGCTGACTCTGAAGTCTGCCTTGGGGGCCACGTCACAGGGCACCATAGTGCACATCTAGAACTCTCACAGGCTTAATCCCAGCACCCTTCAGGACCCTGCACAGCAGAGACAGACCCAGTCCAGCAGCTGAGGCCTTTAACAGGGGGACAAGTGGCCCAGGTCTGGGGAAGAAGCTGGGGATCTCTTGGGCAGAAGTGCCAGGGTCTCGGTGCCCAGGACTTTATCTTTCCGCTCTACCTGTGTCTACCCCTTTCTGAAAGGTGTTACTCCACCTGGAGCTGGCCGCCACTAGAGCAGAAAGGGAGACCCGGCTGCTAACTCCGACCCCATGATCCCCAAAGCAACAGGAGCTTCTGCTGAGAACTCCAGAACATTCCAGGGAAGGAGCCACGCAGCTTGCGGGGGACACTGTGTCCAAACAGCTCCCCCTCCAGGAGATCTTACCTCTTTTAGAAAACACAAGCACCAGAGGAGTTGGCTGAGTCACCAGGAGCCGTCCAGGAACATGGCCCCCAACAGTGGACTATTAGCCAAAGGACGGACCCTGTCCCCTCCTGTGCACACAGCCCCCTGAGACCACAGCCCAGATCCACCCCTGCTCTGGTGGCTTCAGACAAGCCCTGGCCTGGCAAACCCTTCAAGGCAGCCAGTCCACATCTAGGTACTGACCCTGACCCTGGAGAAGAGCTGTCCCTGTGCCCAGGAGAGAGGCACAGGATGGTTTTGAACCATAGGGATGTTTATACCGGAAACAACCTCCGTGTCCACTAGTGGGGAAATGGAGATGGCGAAGGAGAGAGGAAGGGGGACAGAGCCGGAGAGGGAGAGGCAAAGAGAAGAAGGGAAAGAAAGAGGGGGGCTGAGAAAACCCCAAACCTCTAAATACGACACATGGTTTCATCAAAATCAATGAGGTTCCCCAGTATGTCCTGAGGTGCAAAGATCGTCTCTGATACATTGTTAAGTGGCCAAAGAGCAGGCTCACAGTATGATCTCTTTAGTTTTTAGATACACAGAGTGCATGTGTGCGTGCACGTAGGCTCAGAGAACGGCCAGCCTGCTCCGGGTGACGCTGAGAAGAGGGCGACGATGGCAGCGGGTGGAATCTGGGGACAAGTTGTTGGGAAGGGTGACACAGAGTATATTATGACTACATAAGAGTGCCTGCATATAGCACTTGTATAATAAGCAATAATTTTAAATGAACGAGGGAATAGGAAATGGTAAGTAATATTGCTTTTAATAGAAAAAAAAAGCCATCAAAATGCTAAATGCAAATACGTCGACAGGGAACCGACTAAAATAAATGATGGAATCTGCTGTGATCTATCACCAGGCAGCCACGGAAAGACGGAGCAGACTGACAAAGGGAGAGATCCTCAGATGAAAAGCAAAGCGTGAGTTAGTAAGGACCAAATTTCCCTGTTTGGTGAGAGAAAAGAAGAGGCTCTGCCCAGTAGGATACCAGGCACGGGAAGAGCGTGGGCCTTGGCATGGCCCAGGCCTGGGGTGAAGCTCGCTGAGGTTATCAAGGGTCACGAGAGGGTCATGCCACTGCCCTGGGCCGTGGTTTCCCCATCCCGAGAACCGCGTCTACCTCATGGGGTTGGTTGGAGAGTCTGGGAAGTAGGTTAAGAGATCAAATACAGGAACCAGTCGTGGGATTTTTTTTTTTTTTAATTTTTATTTTTTTGGTACTGGGGATTGAGCCCAGGGGCACTTGACCACCGAGCCACATCCCCAGCCCTTTTTATATTTTATTTTGAGACAGAGTCTTTCTCAGTTGCTTAGGGTCTCGCTAAATTGCTGAGGCTGGCTTTGAACCTGTGATCCTCCTGCCTCAGCCTCACACGTCGCTGAGATCACAGGCGTGCGCCATTGTGCCTGGTAGCAGTTCTTGAATTTCTAACAGTGAGATCTCCTTACTGTCTGCTGCGGGTCCAGTTGTGCCCCCACCCACCCCACCCTGCCACACACACACAGGAATTTCCTATGTGGAAGGCCTGACCTCCAGAGAGATGGTGTTTGGAGATGGGGTCTTTGGAAAATCATTAGGTTTGGGGGAGTCAGTCTGGTGGGGTCGTGCGATGAAATTCACTCCCCTATAAGAAGAGGCACCAGAGAGTGTGCTGCCTGCCCCCTCCACGGCCTGAGGACAGAGAGTAGGCGGCCTTCTACAGGCCAGGGAGAGGGGCCTCACCAGAACTGGACCACGCTGGTGCTCAGAAAGTGGACTCCCAGCCTCCGGAAATAGAAGCAATCATTTCTGTGGTTTGTGCCTCCCGATATGGCGGAGGCTGAGCAGACCAAGTCACTAGCAAAAATGTGGAACAATGTACTTGCAAAGTTTTAAAAGGCCATCACCTGTCCCCTCCCCATAACCGGAGTGTCTGTGCTAATGGCTCTGCCCTGGCCCTGCCCTGCAGGAGGGACAGCACAGGTGGTCAGCACCGTGCCCAGATGGCCCCTCTCAGCTTGAGAAATCACTCCTGGTGCCACATAAGTGACCGGAGAAGGCCGAGGAACTGAGCCAGGCCCTCCAAGCTCCGTGAGATGAGAAACGATGGTCCCCACGGCCAGAGGCCTGAAGCCTGGGGAGGGCGGGCAGGAGGTGGATGACGAGTGTCTCCTGTCACCTGCCTGCATCCTGTGACTTAATATAGTTCCACGTGTCTCCAGCTGAGTGGCGGCCCCGGGGCTCCAGCCGCATGAAATTGGATGGATAAAAGCCGGAGCAAAAGGCACGGGGACCTTGACTCACTCGCTGTCACTTTGCCACTGGCTTCTCCCAAGACCAGAGGCGCATTAAGCAGCTGAAGTCAATAACGAAATGGACCAGGGCTGAAGGAAAAGGAAAGACAGAGGATCCCACAAAACTGCTCCTCCCTGAGAGTCACGCGGTCTGCTGCCGTCTCTTGGGGAGAAGGGACCTGAGGGAGGCTCCATCCAGCCGTGCAGAGGAGGCCCAGCTGCTGGCAGTGGAGGCCCAGGGCTCAGTCCCCAGACCCACCATGCCCCAGGCTGAGATGGGCCCAGGGACACTGCAGTGAATGGGACAGGCGGGGCTCCTGGCCCAGGGACAATCACCTTGATGATACAGGCTGAGCATCTCTCCTCCAAAAATCTGAAATCGGAAATGCTCCAAAATCCAAAACTCTCTGAGCACCTACATGACACCACAGTAGAAAATTCCACACCTGACCTCATGGGACACGTCGGAACCAAAATGTAGGCACACTGAAAATATCGTATCAACTTACATTTGGGCTATGTGCACAGAGTGACCTGAAATGAATGAATTTTGGTTCAGACTTGAGTCCCATCTCCAAGATATCTCCACACATCTATGCAGATATTCTCGAATCCAAAACACCTCTGTGCATTTCGGATACGGGGTCCTGAACCCGGCAGCTAACTGCAAGCCAGGCACCGTGCTGAGTGCTCTGTCCTGTCACTCGCACCCTCACACCACCAATGCGGTAGGACTAGTATCGCCCCAACTGCTGAGGCTCAAGACAGGCAAGTCATCTGTGGAAAGGCAGGGTCAGGACTTGGCCCCTCTGCACAGTGTGGCGCTGTAGCATCCACTGCAGAAGATGCTAGACTGGTGGCCTGTGCGCAAAGTCCCATGGGAGTAAGGAACAGACCCCAGGTGAAATCCTTTACACACACCCCTAGATGCACGGGGTGCAGATTTAAAGTGCCTCCTGAACCTCCTTCAACAATTGGTGCTGTGTCCAGCCCTCCCCCACCCCGTGCCCCTCGCTGCAGCCACACAAGCACAGGGACCTTTTCAGTCTCATCCGAGGGGACAGCAGGGGGGCTCCACACGTGGACCTGGAGTCCCACGGGTTGGGCTGGCTTGCTGAGTCCCGAGGCAGGTTACTCTCCTTCTATGGTCCTGGGCCTCCTTAGTTCCTGTAAAACAGTGACCACCATCACCTTGCCCAGGGTGGATCACCACCCACCATGAGGATGGAGTGAGACCACAGGTGGAAACCTCTGGCACAGGACCCGGCACGTGCTGTGTGCAAGGAATATGGATTGCTATTATTAATGATTATATTTATAAAAACTGCTTGAACAAAATGTTACAGCTGAGAACATTACTTCCTTCTGTTCTGAGGTTTCTGTTCTGTTTGCCTGCCCTCCCCTCCTCCCACTCCCTCTCATCCTCCCCTCCCTCCACCCCTCCCTCTCCCCCTCCCTCCCACACACACACCCACCAGGCACCTCCATGGCCCTAGCAGCCCTGAGCCCCAGGACTACAGCCATGAAGACAGACGGGCCCTGCCCTCCTGGGACAGACATCCCAGTAGCTACAGTGACAATAATCCAAGAAACCCAACAAATGAATTAGACCATTACAGGATGGGACAAGGAAATTCGAGAAAAAGCAGGAGGATGTACAAGAGAATAAAGTTCCTTCTGAGAAAGTTCCCTCCCACGGGTGAGAATGGAAACCAAGTGAAGGGGCCCGCATCAGGCAAAGGCCAGCTCCTGGTAGCCATTAGCTGTCCCCTCCTGTCTGGCACCTTGACTGCCCTCCCAACTCAGCCGCGAGCTCTGGAGGGCTTCGCGGCTGCAGCTTCTCTCTGGGGCACCTGCCTCTGGCCCCGGGCCTGCCGTGCTGACCCGTCCCTCTCCAGGGCACGTCGCCCTGGGCTCTCATTCAGCGGGGCCCAGAATGGGTCCTGGCAACCCCGGAGCGCTGAGGCCACGCCCCTGCTCATAAATGATGGGACTTGGGCAGGTCACAGGACCCAAGGCAGACCATCAGATTTTGGGTGGGGCCTGAGCGACCACCTGGTCACCCCTGGTAGCTAGAAGTGGAGGACAGACCCTAGGCTGGCCCCCAGCCCAGCCCACTCTGTGGACCTGGGGAGGGTGCAGCTGGGATGAGAGAAGAGTGGATTGAAGACTCCTTTCCAGGGCCTCCCTTCCTTGGGGCTCTGCCCCTCCCCACTCAACCAAGCTCCCCAGCCCAGAGCTCCTGGTCTACCACTGAAGCCACCCTGGGTGGTCCTGCAGCAGCCCACCGCAGACCCTGGAGTCCACTCCCCTCCCTGACCAGGCCAAGTCCAAGTCTCCCTTCCCCAAGACCCCTCTGGCCCCAGAGCCCCTCTGCCTGTGCTCTGTCCACAGGGCCCGGCTTTCAGCAAGCCCCCAGCCATGTTTGGAGAAGAAATGAGGAGATGGGCAAGTGACCAGCCGAACCTCCCAGGCCACTGTCCCCTGAGTGTAGGAGCCAGGGCTGATGGGGGACTGGCCCTTCCTGCCTCCAGATTCTCGGCCTGATGATCGGCCTCCCTAAGCCTCCACCTGCTCACCTGTGGCCTCCACTTGCCCACCTGCAACGCGGAGGCTGGGGCATGACAGGTGACATCGGAAATGCTTGTCAAACAGTAGCTCTCCAGATAGTGCCAGCTGCAGCGCGGGTGACAGCTCAGGGGGTTTTGTTTCTAAACTGACCCATCTAGCCTCAGTATCCTCTCTGAATACCCCCAAATCCGTGTCCTCCAGTCCTCCTCCTCCAGACTCCACTGCTGCGGAGCTGGAGGTGGGGAGAGGCTCTGCACAGCCATGGGAGGCCATCTCCACAGGCCTGCTTCCCAGGGAGGGGACAGGCAGGGGGCAGGCTGGGGACTGCAGGGAGGTGACCTGCAGAGGACATCGCTCCAGGAGAGGGGCAGGAAAGGAGAAGAGGTCCCGGGCAAGGGGCGGGAGTGAGGAAGGTGAGGAAGAGGAGTCAGAGGACCTGGCCCTCAGGTCAGTCACCAGGTCAGTCACCCAGGGTCCCCCGGTCTCCCGACCTGGTTCTCTCTCCGTCGCTCTCCCCCGGCTCTCTGGGCTGGCGGGGACCAGCAGGCTGCGGTGGCAGCTCACCTGCTGCAGGGCCTCACGGGTCTCGCCCAGGTGGGCCACATCCCCTGGGAACCAGTCACTGTGGCCATGGCAGACGGGATGTCTGTTTGTCTGAGGCCCAGGTGGCCCATCCAGACCTTGAGAAGTGACCGTGGAGATGGGGCCTCCTGCAGTGGACATCAGGAGCCGCCTATTAAAAGAAGAGGACAGGCCTGCTCTCATGACCCCAGCAAGTCACCTGAGAAGGTCCCACTGACCCCAGGGACCTTCTCCAGAGGTGCTAAGGAGGTTCCGGGCCCTCAGGCCAGGACTCACCATGCCTGAGGGTGAGCTCAGCCTGGGAACAGCCTTAGAGTAGGGGCCTGGGAGCGCAGAGCCCATGGGAGCTGAACTGGAGGCTCCCCAGGTTCCCAGTGGAAGCTCTCCTTTCCCCAATCTTCAGCCACATGACCCCCCTCAGAATGTACCCCACCTTGGCTCAAGAACAACATTGTGGGGAGACAGGATTTCTGGGGTCCCAGTACCCCTGGTCCCCTTCCCGCCCTGAGCCTTGGACTCTCCCCGTCTATATATCCTGGCTCTGACCGGGTCCCTAGGGAGGCCCCTGCCTGCTCCTGCAGCCCCCTCCCCTGGCCTGCCCAGCTCACATGCCCTTCCACCAGCTCTTGGGCTGGTGTGATCCCAGGTTACGCTGAGGGAACTGGGCCCAGAGAGGAGAGGCAGTGGCGAGGTTGGGGGACTAGGCTGGGCAGAGCAGGAATCGCCCGCAGGCCCAAGCCAACACGCAGGGGAGACCTGGGAAACACCGCAGCGGGCTGGTGGAGCCAGGCAGGGGCCCCGCCCAGGTGTGGAAAGCAGGAGCAAGGTGAGGTAAAAAGAAGCCCGGGTACCTGTGGGACAGGACCAGAGATCCCTGCGCTTAAGGTCTTTCTCCAGCCCGCCCAGCCTCAGCCCAGATCTGCAAACAACCCTGGACACCCTGGACTCCTTCCCCTCTCCTCCACTGAGTGCAGACTGCTCCTTCTGCTCTTCTCAAAATGCCCTTCTGTATTTAATTCTCTTGATAAACCCAGATAAGAGGCCTCCCTGCCTGCTCCCCATTCCTGCAGAGGAAACCATCTTTTCTTCATTGCTTCCGACCTCTGGAGCCACCCTGTGACCTCTGTATTGGACAGCAGCTGGATCTGAATGTGGGGAAAGCCAGCACTTCTGCTGACCTCAGTGCCGCTGAGGTATGGTCATTCCCTCCCTGGGGGACTGTCCCCAAGTAGAGATGGTGGCCACAGATGCTGAGCCCATGCTGGACACCGGGCCTCTTTGATGAGGGAAGAGTTTGCAGAGAGCACGGTTCCCGCAGGTGCAGAGGGACTCGGAGCTGGTGACCTCTACGATCATCTGTCACATGTCCACCTTTCCATCCACAGGAGGGTGAGACCTAGGGACATTCAGAGGCCGCGGTCACCCAGCCGGGGCTGTCCCTGCCTCCAACACCCTCACCCCCACCCCCATCAGCCTGCCAAACAGAAAACCCGGTCCATTTTGTTAGTCAGAGCTCTGACTGATCCCGAAGGCCTTGCAAAACAACAGCAGGGGCGGGGGCTGTTTGCATGGAGACCGCGGCGCGCCCTCTACCCGATCTGTACCCAGGGCACGCAGAGCTCCGTAGCGCATTTTATTTTCTTTGAGCAAATCAACTTTCCACCCCAGCTGAGCAGCATGGAGATTTCTGTGTCCAGACATCAAAGGTGGAAAAACTAATATCCAATTCCGCAGGTTTTATTGGTCTCACCCATGGTCACCGCCGGTCCCTTCCCGGGCATTGCCTGCAGCCCAGCTCCTCTAAAGCCCACGCACCCCCAGCACAGGCTCGGACGGCAGCTGCCCCCCTCGTCCTGTTTCTCCCACAGGCTTCTGTTTTCTCCCGTCTTCCCTTCCTGCTCCCAGGGAAGCCAGCTCAGGACCCTGGTGCCTCCCCTTGATGGGGACCTCAGTCCTTCACCACAGAGCTCAGAGGTGGAGGCTTCCAGAGGACGCAGGGAAAGGTCCCGAGGGAATCCCTGGACCACAGGAAGCAGGCCAGGCTGGGGACTCTGGCATGTTAAGGAGCGTTGAACTTGGGATTGGCCGAGCCCGGCCAGCGAGAACCGAAAGTCAGGGGACAACAGGGCCGTCCACGGCCAAGCTGAGAGGGCAAACCTTGAGACAGGATCCAGGCTCCTCTGCCAGGACAACAGGAGGTCCTGGGCCTCGGAGGGACGGAGCCGGCGTCCAGGGCATTCTGCAGAGGGTGACGGTCCTCCCCTGGTCCTGCCTGGAGGAGACTGAGACAGGCAGGGGACTCGGGGGAGCAGCAGGGGAGGATGGAGGAGCCGGTGAGGTCACTGGAGAGACGAACACCCAGTGCTAGAGCTTGGGTTCTAACCTGAGAGCAGGAGAGGCCGTGGGACTCGGGGTCTCTTCCTGTGGGTTGGTGGTGTTCGCAGCGGAGGTCACAATGCCAGGGTGTGTGCAGGGTGACGGCTCCGTCAGAGGGATCTGAGGAACCTGGGGCAGGGCCTGGGGACAGGATGTTGCAATAGTGGGGTGGAGGTGACAGTGGGCTGCACCCGGCCAGGAGAGGAGACACAGCCCATCGAAGGCAGCAGGTCGGATCCAGGGGATTGCTGTATACCCTCCCTCACGTTCCCTCTCTCCCTCAATTCTGCCCCCGCACAGCTAGTCGAAAATGTATTCCAAGCACAGGTGCCAGGCTCTGTCCTCACCCATCACATGGGTCATCTCACTTACTCCCCCCACCACCGCCTTGTGAGACAGAGGTCACTATTCCCTACAGTGCAGAGGAGGTGACTATGGCTCAGAGAGGTGATGCAACTAGCGGACTGTCCACCTCCCCACTTTTTGTAATTATCTGCATGGTGGGCAGCTTCTGAAATGGCCCCCGATTGTCACCTGTATTCGTGCCCTTGTGTGATCCCCTCCCCTGGACCTAGTGACTCACTTCTCACGAAAAGGATTTGCCCAAAGCAATGGAGTGTCACTTCTGAAATTAGGTTACAAAAGCCTGTGACATCCATCTCTCTGTATTATCTTCCTGCTTTCATGAAGCAAGCTGTCACATTGGAGAGGCCCAAATGACAAAGAACCGAGGGCAGCCTCTGGCCAGCAGCCAGGGAGGAGATGAGGCCCCAAAGGCCTCCGTTCAACAGTCCAGGAGAAGTCGACTCCGGCAATAGCAGAGCCTGGAGCAGGCCTGTCCCAGCAGAGCCTCCAGGGAGACCACAGTCCTGGCTGGTGCTGACCGGGACCTTGTGGGCCACCCTGAGCCCGGGGACCCTGTGAGCCAGGTCTGGATTCCTGACCCATAGAAACAGACCTGCTCGGGGTGGGCAGCTTTAAACAGAGACGTTTTGTTGCAAAGACAGGGATGCAGGGTCCCAGCCTGGCTTCCTAACCAGAGCCCAGTGGGTGCTCGGGCACCGTCTCCAGCAGGGGAAGGACTTCTGGGGACAAACAAGGGCCGTGGCCTGTCCCAGGTCAACAGAAGCCACTGAGAGACAATGGGCTACCCAGCAGTGGGCAGCTTCCCTGGCCTGCAGGTCCACCATCAATGCTCAGGCCCAGAATGATCAAAGCAAGGAGGCGTGGGCTCCGGAGATCTTGAAGCCCAAACAGGGTCACACCCAGTCCTGGAAGCTGCCCAGCTCTATGGGCTGGGCAGGGGCTAGGGCTGCCCACAGCAGAGGCCAGGTTTTGTACCAGCTGTCCACATTGGGGGAAGGACTGGACACAGCAGGGGATGACTGCACTGAGGAAGGAGGAGCCCCACCTGCCGACAAGGCAGATCCTGAGTGACAGCGGAGTGGAGGGGAGGAGAGGACCACCCAGCACCTGGGGACAGCCCCGAGGAGCATCTGCCATCACCAGCCTCGATTCCCAGGGGAGGAAGGGAGGCACAGAGAGGTTAGGTGACTTACTCCACGTCACACAGATCTTGGCAGCAGAACTGGGATACCAGCCCAGACTCTGGTGGCCCCCCAACAGGCCACATGCCTCTGGCCGTGTCCCCAAATCTGCCCTGGGCTGGTGCAGTGGTCCAGGCTCATCTGAAGATTTGCTCCTTATTCTGCAGGCGACATCTGAAGTGAACTTAATAAACCCCATCTCAGAATAAACCCCCTCAGGTCCTCTCACTGCTCCCCTGTCCCCGCGCTGGTCTCAGGTCACATCCTGGCACGTGGGCGGGGCTGGGACTTGGCGGCAGCAGCAGACCTGTCCCTGATGGTTCTCTCTGAGGCGCTTCAGGTGGTTCCACTTCTCCGCCTTCCTGGCTGGTGGGTCCCAGCAGGTGGGTGGCTGCCCTGTCCCCAGCTTGAAGGTGGGGCCTCTGCCGAGGGCCGCCCTGCTGCCGTGGCTCCCACTGCCCTCCCACCAGGGCCGCTGCCCCTTCAGACGGCAGCCTCACCCCAGTGCTGGCTCCCCAGCCCCCTGCTGCTCCCCGAGCACCCCCAGGTGCTGGGACCCCCAGGCCTCTGCACAGCCGTGTCCCCTTCACCTGGAGGCCCCTCCCCACACCTCCACCTGGAGAAACCCACCCCCAAGGCCCGAGGCTGGAGGAAGGGAGGAGACACACTGCGTCCTGACACAAGCCAAGGGCCCTGCTGCATTGAGCGCCCTCTGGTGGTGAGTCCCCACGCAGCCCAGCACCGACCACAGAGGGGGCCACCAGGGGTCAGTGTCGGGGCTGGGAGAACTGATGCTGGGCCCATAGAGCAGCCTGGCCCAGCACCCTGGCCCTGGGCATCCTCTCCCCTGGGCATCCTCTCCCCTGGGCATCCTCTCCCCTGGGAGGGGGCCTTGCTCTTCCTCCAGGCCCCAGGCATGTGCATCTCCCAGTCCCTGCCCGTCTCTGGTGCCTGTCCTCCTCTCCCCCTTGCTGGCCCCTCCTCAAGGGAGCCCCTCTGTGGGCCGCAGGGTCCTGCCGAGTCTTCTGCTCCTGCCTTGGTGGGCTGAGGTGGGTGGAGCAGGGCTGGTCGCCTGCTGCGGCCCCCTGGCCTGGGGCCAGGCTCTGTCCTGGAGGAGGACAGACCCCCACCCCAGGTCAGGCCGTCCCCAAGTCCCCCAGAGCTCAGCCTCTGCAAGAGCGTCAGGCCCACAGCTTCCAGGTGGGGACCTGCAGGGTGAGGGCAGGCGATGTGAATGGTGGCCACACCAGACACACCGGCCCAGCATCAGCGAATCTGACCACCAGTGGGGCAGGCTCCCCCCAGGGTGACCTTCCTGTCCTGGAAGCGTCTCCTCAAGGGACCCAGAGGGGGGGGCTTCCGTGTCACCAGGTGGCCTGGGGCTGAGGTTCTGACCCGGTGCCAATTTCAGCTCCTCCCAGCCACCCTGCACTTCTGGGGTGGCACAGAGTGGGGTCGCGGGGTCTCCCGAGGGACCCTCCAGCCCTAAGTCTTTGGTTCTCACTCCCCGCGGACGTCTGTGACCCTGCAGTTCCAGGCTCCGTGAAAGGGGGCGCTGGGATTCTGCAGTCAGTCTCCCTGAGGGCGCCGCTGAGTCTGTGAAAGAAGCTCTGACCCCAAGTTTCCGTGTCGCAGATGCCACAGGAGGGACAGCGAGAGCTGAAGGTCCCCGCAGGAGAGGAGGACGGTTCCAGACCTCCCTGCGCCTCAGCATCTGTGGGGTCCCTGGGAGACCCCAACTCCAGCCCCCTCCTGGCTGGCTCACCCCAGTGTCTCCTGCCCACGACCTCCACAGGCTCTGAGGCTGTCAAAGCCCTTGAGCCCAAGGCCTGGGCGGCTGCCCTCTGCTGACCGCTCTGCTGGGGCCCCTGTGGGTCCCTGTGTGTTGGTGACAGGAGCCTGAGTGGAGATTTCTGGTGCGTCTGCCTGGGAGGAGCAGCTGGGGGACAGGAAGCAGGAGCCCTCTGTCACTCGGCCTGTCTCCTCTGATGGCCGCCTGCTCCACCGGGGCCTCCCCCGGCCACTGCCTGCTCTGCTGTGCTGGCCGTGGGCTCTGGGCAGAGGAGCCCAGCCTCTCCCCGTCTGGAGCCCAGGGCCCCGCAGGCCGCTGCGCTGGCCCCACAGCAGCCGCTCCAAGCTCCAGTGGGAGGAGAACGTGGAGGCCCTTGGCCCCTGATTGACGGTCAGCCCCACTCCTGCGGCTGGGCGGAACGGCTGCCTGGGGACGGCCTTGTGAAGGGCAGGGCGCCAGGGAGGAAGCACTGGTCACTGATGGAGCCCCACCCCGAGGGCCAGCTCTGTACTAGGGGGCTTACAGTTTCACCCAGAAGCATTTGCTGGCCACCTACTACGTGCCAAGTGTCGTTTAGCACATCACAAACAAAACAAAGATCCTGCTGGGGTTGCAGTGGGGCCCTCAGGGGATGATGGCAAACACACCCGGAAAGGACCTAGCTGGACCTTGGGGGGGCTCTGGGGGGAAGGGTTCGGGTGGCCAGGGAAGCTTCCTTGAGAAGTGAGCTTTGAGCCGCCCGAGCTCTTGTTTCATTATAACATGTCATTACAGATGAGGAAGCTGAGGATCAGAGAGGTTGAACATGTGCCCAAGGCCACACAGCCTGAGGCAGAGGCAGGACTTCTGTCCATCCAGCCCTGGAGGGGAGCTTCCTCCTTCCCCAGTTCTCTCTCCCCCTGGAATGGAGGCCACCCCTCCATGGAAGTGGGGTCTCAGAAAGCCTGTTGGGGGCCCAGGGCCCCTTATGGGGGATACAGGCCCCTTATGCTGGAGACAGGCTTCGGATGACGTCTTCAGGAAACCCTGTAGGAGCTGGAGCCAGTGACAGCATGACCCACTGTGAGAGGATCAAGGAGGGACCGACCTCCCAGGCCCAGTGTACAGGTGCAGAGGCGGCGGCCTTTGATCCAGGCCCTGATGTGATCCAGGGGCCTCTGATCAGGGGCCTCTGATGTGCAGCTGGTGCCTTGTGAAGCCAGATCCCACCAGGGACAGAGCGGCTCCGCGGCCTCCTGGCTGATCTGACCTATTTTCCACCCTCCCTCGCTTGGACCCGCGGTGGCTGCTATAGTAACCGCAGAGGTGACGGCAGCTCCTGGGACACTGTCTTCCCCCAAGGAGAAGCTCGTGGGCCGGGGCAGAGGCCAGCCGTGCACCCGGGCCCTCTGCTCCCCAGCCTCCCGGTGCCCCTTGCAGCGGGTGCCCTGCCAGCCCAGGAGGAAGCGGGCACCTCTGAGCTCCCTGCTGTGCTGCCCGGGTGGTTCCCGTGTCACCCTGAGGTGGGGCAGAGGTGCCGGCGCCCGTGAGCCCCTCCACAGGCTCCTCTGTCCCACAAGTGATTTGCTCAACACTGGCCTCGGGGACACGCGCTGGGCACTGGCGGGAGAGAGGGGGACAGAGCTGAGCTCGCCCTGAGAAGCCCTTACCCCCCCACACCCTCCCATGGGCCGCTGTAGAGCGCGAGTCTCTGCGCGGATGAGGGACCTACTATGTGCAGGCCCAGGCGCCCCTCGCCAGCCCGACTCGCAGAAGGAGGGTCCGGGGGTGGCAGGAGGGGAGGAGCTCCGCAGGGGCCCCCCAGCTGGTCTCACGCCAGGCCTGGCAGAGGCCACTGGGAGTCCACATTTGGTCAGAGGGCTTCAGGGTCCATCGGGGGTCCTGGAAACGAACCCCCGCAGACAACGGGGACAATGACCCGTCCCCCGCAGGTCCTGTGGGAGGCTGTGACTTGAGGTGCAGCCCTGGGCTCAGAGCAGATGCGGCCGCAGTCTGGGGGGTCCCGCCGTGGAGGCGCGGCCCCTTCCCACACACGGGCCCCTGCTGCCCTCCGCACGGCCCCCTCCATGGCGAGCACTCAGCATGGGGAGGACCCTCCCGTCGCCTAGACGGGCAGCCAAGCCCCAGAGGTGCTGGCACGTGCCCACCATCACCCGGCACACCAGGGACACAGCTCACCCCAGGCTGGGGGGCAGAGTCTGAGGTCCTCCAAGGGGCCTGAGGGGCTACTGGGGGACCCTCGGTGACCTCCGTTAGGGCTGCCCCACCCCACTCCACCCCTTTGGCTACCTTTGTGTAGGTGGGAGCACCCGAATGTCCCTTCCAAACGCCCGAGTGCGAGGGCTGACCATCCCCAGGGCTTGGCAGTGTCTTCCGCTGGTCACTGAGGCCACTAAGCAGGTCGTGGGGCTGCAGCGTGACTGGTAGGTGACCGTGTGCTCCCCCGTGCCTGGTTCCATTGTCCTTGCTACTTGCTACCCACTGTCTGGGGCCCTGGCCTGGGGTCCTGAGCTGCAGCCCAACCCTCCGTGCACGTGGCCACCAAGTGACTCGTCCCTGTGTGGGGCCATGAGGCCAGAGCACAGCCACCTGCGATGCCCACTGTGTGCTGTGGCCTCGGAGTGGTCTCCTCTCTCGGGGCTGGCCAGGGGCATGGCAGGTTGGCTGCTGGCTGGCCCAGTGTCCCCTCCCTAGTCTTTAGGGGCATTTCATTCTCCCTGTTCAATGACGGGCTGGAGCCAGCCCTCCTCTGGTCACACCCGGGCCCCTCTCCAGGCTGGGAACCCTCACGCCTGTCATCCCACCCACCACCCTTCTTCAGAACACAGCACACCAGAGCCCGTGGACCCCTCTTCTCTGGTCTGCAGGCCCATTTCTCAGGTGGGAAAGGTAAGGGCCAGGGAGGTTCCCCAGGGGCAGCCAAGAGGAAGTGGGAAGAGCAGAAGCGGCCGAGACCCGAGGCTGCTTCTGACTCCAGCCCAGCCCCCGCCTGAGGCAGGCCCCGGGCACCTCTGGGCCTCCCTCCTCCAATATCTGTAGAGGCTGGGCACCTGCCCTGCTCCCTGGACCCAGCCCAGTGCCCCGCTCACATCTGTCCTCCTCCGTTCCTCCGTCTGTAAAACCAGTCTGTAAAATGGGTCACTGTGAGGGTCAACGTAGGAAATCGGGTAAAGCCCCAGCATGTCCCAAGTCCAAGGTGCTCAGCAGAGATCCAAGCCTGTCCTCAGCTAAGACCACAGATTTTGCCCCCCAGCGAGCAGAGTGGCGCCTCCTGTGCCAACTCCTCTGCAGCCAGCCGAGCCGCGGTGGCCAAGCCTGCCCGCCACGCTGCAGCTCTGGACGGAAACATGGCAGCCGGGGAGCCCGGAAGCCCCCTCCACACACCTGGCTGCTCCGTCTTGATTGAATTCACACTCGGAACAGAGGGGGCCGCGGAGACCACATTCTCCGTTATGGCCGAGCTCTGGTCCGGGAGATAACCGTGTAATTAAAAGAGGAGAAATGGAGAACGATCCCCTAGTGGGATCCCAGCCTCCCCCCGCGTAAATCCATTTAATGGGCTGGGTTGTAAGGACAAGCCCTTGTGGAAACGGGGTAACCGACCCACGGTGGGGCCCAGAGACCCCACTGTAGTCCAAGACCTGAGTAAGGAGAAAAAAAGTACCCTAATTAGCTGAGTCCCGCTCATCTATAAAAAATAAAAATAATCTTAAAGACAAAAATACTGGCTGCAAAGCAATTTGCCGTCTGCCAACAGACTGTGGCTGCCGGGGACACGCGGCTTCCCCTCGATTCTGCGGTTTGTTTGCGGTTCTGTTAATCAACCCTGAGCAGGGACACGTGGAAAGGGGGCGGAGGGGCTGGATTTCGTGAGGCCCCGGAGCAGATGTGGGGAGAATCCCGATGAGTCTCTGCCGGAGTTTGGGGGTGAAAGCCCTGCCCTCCTCTGAGCCTGGGGACGTGGTGCTGGGGAGTCCCCAGGGAGAACGAGGGCCATGAGACAGCAGGGGTGACAGGGAGGCCGCTCCAGGCAGGGACTCAGGCAGGACGGGCTTCCCAGGAGCGGAGCCCGGTGGGGATTCGCAGGGAGACATGCTCCGGGTCACTGAGGAGCGCCCTCAGGTGAGGGGACAGCGTGGGCAGGCGAGGTGGGCGCAGCTCCAGTCTCACCCCAGCCTGAGCCACCGCAGCTCTGGAGCACCTGGGGCGGCTCCCAGGAGATGGGTCACTGGTACCTGGTGCCATCAGTCACTGGCTCATGCCGTCCCCGTGTGTTCGCAGCTAGCCACAGGCGGCTACCAATATGAACACTCTCACACACTCTCTCACACATGCACGCCACCACACAATCGCAACACACACACTCACATGCAAGCACACAGTTGCCTGCACTCATACCTGCACATTCTCACACATGCACTTACGTATGTACAAAGACCCTCATGTGCCTGGTGCTCACACATGCTTGCCATTCACATTCTCATTCTCACACACACTTTCCTACAAACATGTATATAGACACTGGCACGCTCATGTATGTTCTTACACTAGCATATGTACACCGTTGCATTCCTACACACAAACAGCTACACACACTAGCAGTCACATCTATACCCACATATGCTCTAATAACAAACTTGTACTCTCTTACACGATGATGAACACACACGCAAAATTACAAATGTACCCACATAAGTGCACACTCTCACACTCACATGTGCTCACATTAACACACTCAAAAACAGTCTCCCACACACACTTGCACACTCAGGCACTCACATACAATTAGCACTCACACATGTACACCCACACACACCTACTCACATTCTCAGTCACTAATTCTCTCACAAAAGCTAACACAAAAATAGATCTGCACACGTTCATAACATACACTCATACACACACTCAGACTCACACAGACTCACACCCTAAAACACACAATCACAAATGCACTCATATCTACACACCATCACTCAACATTCACACTCACAGGCTTGAACACACAGACGCAGTCACACTGTCACACACAGTCACCACTCACACACATGCACTCTGACACACTCACTCATACACTTAAACAAAATCATACACACACGCCATCACTTCCCACACACAAAAATTATCTCCCCTTGTGTGCACACACGGACACATGAGTCCACACTCCTAAGCACACATACAGACTATCATGCACTCACAACACACACACACACACACTCACCCACTCTTACACTCACCCATGCATACTCACACACTTAAACATGACAGACATCTCTTACACACTCACACAAATACATGCACACACATACTCAGATGTACTTCTGCACACATATGCACACTCACACACCATGTCTCACATGAGTTCTGACATACTCTCTCACACATGCGTGGACTAGCGCATTCACACACTTTCACATCAATACACACACTAACGTGCTCCCTTGCACACTCACACGTTCCCTCAGACTCACAGACACACTCGAGTGCACACTCAGGCATGTCACACCCTCACTCACACCCTCTCAGGTGACTCCAACACAACCATTTATGCTGTCACAGCAGGTACTCACAGCTGGCCGCCTGGGGTCAGGAGGCAGCCTGGGGTCCAGCAGACCTAGGCCCAGAGCTGTGGCCTCCCTCCCCAACACGGCGTCCTGATCACACTCCTTTGTCCTGTCCCTGCACCAGCACGCCCCCTGACCCAGCCCATCTGTGGGGCACCATCCCCTGCCCACCCCCCTAAGGTCCCTTCTTCTGACGTCCAGTCTTGCCCCTGCCCTCAGGGCTGGCCTGGTCCAGTGGCCTAAGGCAGGTGGGCAGGAGCCCTCGCAGTGTGCCCGGCTCACACCCATCAGCCAGGCCTGGAGCCCACCTGGCTGTGAAGAAAGGCTCCGTGTTCCACCGCCAGGAGTCCTGGGTGTCACTTAGCCAGAGGACGGTCCCCCTCCCCCTGCCACAGCCTCCAGGGCCTCTGCACTAATACTTGGTGGGGGGTCTCCACTGTCCTATTGTTGAGCAAACCGGGCAGGACTCTGCGCTCTGACGCCCCACACCCCGTGCCCTGTGGCCCACTCAAGGCCAGAGGGGGCGGGTGGGCGGGAGCAGCCTCCTGAGTGGCAGCTGCTCAGAGTCCTGCTCGCTCTCTGCTCGGGTGATTCCCACTGGCTCTTCTAACGACCCGAGGCTCTGTGTCGCCGCTGAACCAGCTCCATGTAGGCCACTGATATGGCCTCTGCCAGCCTTCCAGAACATTCTGCACACCTGTGCTTGTTTCCCTCCCTTGCAGGGCAGGCCCAGGTGGCCCCAGCCAGCCACCTGCCGCTCCTGGTCTGCTGCTCACCTTGTCCCCAGCGTCACACTGAGCCTCCAGCTCGGGGGTCACAGGGCTGCTGGCAGGCGGTTCCCCCTCCCTGTGATGTGCACAGATAATCTTTGATCCTAAAAGCAGAACTTCTGAAAGTGTCTGGTAAATTCCATCTGCCTGATCTGAGACCAGCCAGAGGCCAACAGAGGGTTCGCGTCCCTCCAGGCTGTCTCCTGTGGGTCTGGGGGTTCGTTTCTGTGGCTCTTCTTCCCCGTGGGTGGAGAGCCCTGGGCTGGGAACGGAGCCCTGTGGAGCTCCCCTGGAGACGCCTCCAGGCTGGGTGTCCTGGTGACATTGCCCTTGAGGCCACTGTTTGGCCAGCACGGCCAGCTGTCGATCTTCCTGGCCTGTCCCTCCTGCCCATGCCACCCCCCACTCTCCTTCCTTCTTTGCCTCCTATTTCTCAAGGTCATCCAGGTCATAGCCACAGGGGCCTCTCCTCATCTGTTCCCAAGACCTCTTTGGCTGCACCCGGGGCCATGGTGAGCTTGATGCCCAGAGCCTGGAGGGGTGCGCCCGGGAGGAGACAGGAGCACTGCTGTCCCAGCGGTGGCCAAGAGGGATCCCTCTGGAGCCAGACAGTCCTGAGCTGGCCTCTGACCCCCCCTTCACGCCTGTGTGACCTGGGGCAAGTTGCTTAACCTCTCTGGGCATCTACTTCCCTCTCTGTGAAGTGGGGTAAACCTCAGAGGACCGCGTCGACCTAAATGAGGCGGCATGTGCCAGTCACTCGGCGCAGAAACGAATGTCCAGGGACCTGGGCGATTTCAGCCGGCATCCTTTACACAGCTGGGCCCTGTTCCGGGATCTCTGACTTATTACTTCATTAAATCTCTTCTTTTTACAACAAGATTTTCCAGATGTAGAATAGAATCTGCGCTGGGCGCCTTCCCATCTCTCCATGTGCCTATCTGACTACATGTCACAAGCCACCGCGCACAACAAACACCCGGCGATCTGCGACTTGAGAGTTAGGGCCTGCAGAGCAGTAACAGAAGCCCAGGGTCCACTGCGCGGAGATGCGGCCACTGCCCTGGACTTTGCTTCTCGTGTCTTTGCTTTTGAAAGAAAACACAGACTCCATGATGACTTCGCCTGGGAAAGGGGGTGCTCCCAAATTCAAAAAGGGCTGAGCATAAAGGGAAAGATGGATGCATCCGATTCATTTAGACACAGAGCTTGGGTTCACTCGATGGCGCCGCAAATAAACCAGAAAGATAAGCCTCGGTGGGGCAGCCGCTGTTTCCACACATAAGCAGTAAACGACTCTCTCCGCAGTTCAGAGAGACTAAGGATCCCAGAGAAAGGGGGGAAAGGCGTGAAGAGGCCCCTCGAGAAGCAGCCTGAACGGCTGATGAAGGCTTGAAAACCTGCGCAACCTCATTAGTCATCAGATAAATGCAAATGACAGAACCCCGAGAAGCCCCATTTTACACCTGTCCTTGGGAAAAGGTGGCACTGTGACCCAGGTGGGGAGCTGCAGAAAGTCCCCACACCCTTCCTCCAGGGGATGGGTACCAGCTCTTGGAAAATTTGGCATCATCTGGTGAAGCCGATGCCACAGCGGCTCTTCCTCCAGTGCACAGCCCAGGGGTCTGCTGTGCCCCTGCGTCCAAGGCTCGTGCAAGAACGTCGACAGCAGCTTCATTTGCAATAACAACAACCTAGAAACAGCCTCATCAATATTTCTGAGCGAGTGAATGAATCTCTTGAGCCCTCCGGCTTCTAGCTGGAAGCTTCTGAGAACTCCCCACCCCCTGCAGCTTCCTGGCAATCATTGGGCTCCCTACAGACATGTCTGCCCCCCAACAGGCCCAGTGGCCCCTCACCAGCAGTCGGGGCCATCCGAGGATCCTGAGCCAAGAGCTCCCTGTGGCTAGGACCAGGTGTCTGTGGCATCCAGGACGGGGCAGGGCTGTGTCAGCAGCTTCTCCACGTGACAGACCTGTTCCTGCCAGGGCAGGGAGCCCATGGGACACTGTCCAGCTCAGAGACTCAGGACCTTCAGAGAGCCTCCTTTCTAACCCCAGAGAGAGGATGAGAGGGAGGTCGTGGGGCTCCGGAGCTTCAGGGCCACCTCAGGTGGCAGGCCGCAGCAGCCCAGCCGCCCCAGGTGAGCAGGCGGGCCCTCGGGGCACGCCCCTCCTCTCCTCCAGACCCTCCCTGTCTCTCTCTGCCTCTGTCTACACACACAATGACACACAGGACTCACACGTCCCACCAGGCTGAGCTGCAGGACTGGTGGCCCCCTCGCTCCTCTTGGGAATGACAAGGAGGGTTCATTCTCTTTAGGGGACCATCCTGGTTCTTCACTGGAGCCACTGAAGGGCCAGCATCCAGGCCCCACCCACTTCCCGCATTCCTGGGCCTAGTCACATACACAGGAAGCAGGAAGATAAGGGGGAAAGGCAGGAGAACTGAAAGGCAGAACACCTCGCTTCTAGGGATACCAGGACACCAGCCATGGCCCCCTTCTCCCTCCCAGGAGAAGTCTAGGTTACCCCTGCTTCATATGCTTACCTCAGCGTGCTTCCCTAAGTCCAAACTTCAACATGTGAGGAAACAGAACTCGTCACCAATAACTGGCAGTATCAGGGTTGGTGATGGTGATGGTGATGGTGATGATGATGGTGGTGATGGTGGTGGTGATGGTGGTGGTGATGATGATGGTGGTGATGGTGGTGATGGTGGGGATGGTAATGACGATGGTGGTGATGGTGGTGATGATGATGGTGGTGATGATGATGGTGGTGATGGTGGTGGTGATAGTGGTGATGGTAATGATGATGGTGGTGATGGTGATGGTAATGACGATGGTGGTGATGGTGGTGGTGATAGTGGTGGTGATGATGATGGTGGTGATGGTGATGGTAATGACGATGGTGGTGATGGTGGTGATGATGATGGTGGTGATGGTGATGGTGATGGTGATGATGATGGTGGTGATGGTAATGACGATGGTGGTGATGGTGGTGGTGATGGTGGTGGTGATGATGATGGTGGTGATGGTGATGGTAATGACGATGGTGGTGATGGTGGTGATGGTAATGACGATGGTGGTGATGGTGGTGATGGTGGTGATGGTGGTGATGGTGGTGGTGATGGTGATGGTGTTGATGGTGATGGTGATGGTGGTGGTGATAGTGATGGTGGCGATGGTGGTGGTAATGATGGTGATGGTAATGACGATGGTGGTGATGATGATGGTGGTGATGGTGGTGGTGATGGTGATGGTGATGGTGGTGGTGGTGGTGATGGTGGTGATGGTGGTAATGATGGCAGTGGTGATGGTGGTGATGGTGGTGGTGATGGTGGTGATGGTGGTAATGATGGCAGTGGTGATGGTAATGATGATGGTGGTGATGGTGATGGTGGTGGTGATGGTGATGGTAATGATGATGGTGGTGATGGTGATGGTGGTGATGGTGGTGATGGTGGTGGTGATGGTGATGGTGATGGTGGTGATGGTGGTAATGATGGCAGTGGTGATGGTAATGATGATGGTGGTGATGGTGATGGTGGTGGTGATGGTGATGGTAATGATGATGGTGGTGATGGTGATGGTGGTGGTGATGGTGATGGTGGTGGTGATGGTAATGACGATGGTGGTGATGATGATGGTGGTGATGGTGGTGGTGGTGATAGTGATGGTGGTGATGGTGGTGATGGTGATGGTGGTGGTGATGGTGATGGTGGTAATGGTGAAGGAGATATTATCAGTGATGATGGTGTTACCATGGGAGTTGGTCTTTTCTTTAGTCCATTTTATGTTGCTATAACTAAATACCACATTCTATGGAATTTATAAAAAAAGAAAATTGATTTCTTACAAGTGGGAAGTCCAAGGTCAAGGGGCCACATCTTGGGAGAGCCTTCTTACAGGGGAGGACTCTGCAGAATCACAGGTGGTGCAGGGAAGGACGTGGCCGGAGAGCAAGCTGGCCAGAGGGAGCTCAGGTCAGAGCAGAGCGGCTCGCCATCCCCCGTTAACCCATCAGGCCATGAATGGATCGACCCAATCACGAAGATGCTGCCATTGAGACCCAAGCACTTCCCAGAGGTCCTAATTCTCAAACACCACTCTTGTGGGGCTTCAGGGGTTAAGTCTCCAACACAATAAGCTGAAGGGACTCACTCAAACCCCGGGGGGCTGCTGAGGAAGCAGCCGGTGGGGGATGGGCTGGGGACCCACCACCAGGAGGAGGATCCCAGGAGGTGGCCCATCACTGGTCAACAGGCCCCTCTCTCCTGATAGCCTCCGTCCCAGCCTGGTGCCCTCCCCATGAGTTCCATGCCCAGAAGGAGCAGGGGACACCCTGTTGGCCACAATGACACCTTAGTGACACTTATTAGAGTTGCGAAAGGCCGACTTTAACCAGGACGGGTGACAGGAGTGAGGACCACGGCAGAGGGGTTCTGCAGCAGGAGGGAGACTGGGCTCAACTCCAAACACAGCAGGGGCAGGTGGGCATTTATAACCAGGGATGGGTGGGGGCGTCCACTGGGGGTCTCGGGGGTCCTGCTCAACTGGCCCAGCGGGATTCTTCCGAAGATAGGCCAGGGCGCTCAGGCAGCCCTGGGGAGTGGGGGTGGAGGACTGGTCACCCCTTCAGGTATCAAGGGTGACCGACACTGAGGACATAGGGCTGGTGCTAAACCAACGAAGCTGGTATTATGGTTCAGATTTGAGGGGTCCCCCAAAGTTCACGTAGGAGACAGAGCAAGAACGTTTGGAGCAGAATGATGAGGACGTGAGAGCTTTAACCTGACCAGTGGCTCCATCCACGGAAACAGATTGGCCAGGAGGTAACTGGGCAGGGAGGGGCGGGAGGAGGGGGTGACCTGGAGGGTGCCCTCAGGGCTTCTGTTTTGTCCCTGGTGAATGGAGCTCTGCCTGCTTCCTGGAGCCGGTCGTGAGCTGCTTCCCTCCAGCTCGCCCTTCCGCCATGATGTTCTGCCTCCCCTTGGGCCCAGAGCAGTGGAGTGGGCTGTCTATGACCGAGACCTCTGAAACCATGGGTGTGAAGTAGACTTTTCCTCTAGTTGTTCTTGTCAGTATTGATGCACGCGGGCCCCAACCCAGGGCACCACATCCCAGGCCATCTTGGTCCCACCAAGGATAACTTCTACTCGCTCAGTTCACCTTGGCCCAGTTCCACTGTCCCATAGAAGGTGTTCTGTTCTTGGCCATTTTGCTGAGATTCCTGTGTATTTGCTGGAGTTTTGTCTTATCTTTGTCCTCCTCGACTGTCCAGCGTATCTTCCACTGGCCGGCGGTCCACCACATCATAAATGATAATGGCATCTCCGACCCTGCCCGGGGACCTCGGTCTCCATCTCTGGTTTCCTCCTTCAAGCCGACTCTGGTCTCATGGGGTCAAAGAGCAGGGACATTTCTCAGGCTTTTGAAACACATTATAAGACAGCCCCCGGGACAGCTGGCCCAGGTCCTCTTCCTGTGCAGACCCGCAGAGGCCATGCTGAGTCCTCCTGCCCTCCCTCGGGTGGCTCCACTCCTGCCTGAGCCTCCCCAGCCCCTCCCTTGGGAAACGGGAAAGTTTCATTCTGAAATATCTAATCATGTATTTATCTCTAAGTAAACGTCAACATAATTTCTCTATTTCTATTAAGTTTAATTTGCAGCAGATCACGCACTGAGGGTGAGGTCGTGGGTGCTGGGCGGGACGGAGCTGGGATGGGGCTGGGCTGCTGGAACAGGGGCAGCCAGACGGCCCAGGCTGGTTAAGCAGCACCAGGTCCCCCCAGAGGAAGGCCATCTTCCCAGTGGAGCTGTGGACACCCCACCCTGCCTCCCGGGGACCCTCTGCACTCACCTGGCCGGGTGCAGGCCCAGCGTGCCCGAGGCCTCCCCTAGACACTGCTCCCTCCACCGCTCCAGGGGGACACTCTCCAGGGTCCTGACAGTGACCAGCCCAGAGGCAGGACAGCCCAAGTGCCAGGACCCCAAACCCCAGGGGCCCCTCACCAGGAAGGACGGAAGCAAGTGTGTTAACACCCAGCTTCCCCCTGGGGACACATCTGAACCACGTTCTCCAGGGTCCCTAGAGGGTCCAGGAGGGACTGAGCCTGGATCCTGACCTTCCAGCTTCTCCCCCGCCCTCTGCCCCTCCCACTGGGCCTCCCAGGGTCACCACCCGAGGAAGCCACCTGTCCATGGAGGGTCCACCCTGGGACGCCTGGCTCCCTCCCCAGCAGCTGTAGAGTGGAGATTCCAGAGATGCCCAGGGACCTGCCTGGACAGGTTGGGGGAAGGGGAGGAGAGGGGAGGGGCCAGCATGACCCAGAATGATAAACTGGTGTCACATGCACACGTCTATAACACACACACACACACACACACACACACACACACGTGCAAAGTGCACTTACCCCAGGCAGCACCTCCACCCCAGCTGCCCAGCTCCGCCATGCAGGGGGCTTCCTTGGTTGCTAACCACAGAGGCACAGGGAGAGGGGTCAGTGGGTGGGAGGGAGGAAGTGGGGAAGGCTGACTCCAAGGGTCGTGACATCGTGGGTTCAGTCTGGACATGGACCCTGTAGATGCGATGCAAACATGTCCCTGGGGGAGGGGACGCTGAATTTTGTGACCCCAGTTAACCTCTCCTATGCTCAGGCAACCCTCTCCCCCCGCCCATCCAGCTGTCGTAGACCCTTCTACAAGCTCTGGACCACCACACAACAGAGCGGCGGCACCGCAGTCAGCAGCGTCATGTTTTAGGGTTCACATTTGCGTTTACTGACATCGTGTTGATTTGGTTTGTTCTTGTTCACGGCTCAATGTTAGCCCAGAACATCACTAAGCCAACAGCCTGCTCGTCCAGCACCCTGCTGCAGGTCAGCTGAGCTCATACCAGGGAGGAGCAATTATGAATAACCTTGCCAGGGTCCCCGTGGGGTCCATCTGTAGACGGAGGTTTGCATTCCTCTTGGAGACTGAAAAGTGGAATTTCAAAGTCACAGTGTGTGTGTGTGTGTGTGCGCGCGTGCTGGTATCTCACATCTCTTCTAGTGTGAAATGAATGTTGAAAGCTTCTCCCACTTTGGTGGAGATTCTCTTTCCTGGTTTGCAGGAGTTCTGTGTGTGCCTGGGGACGAGTCCTCTGTCAGCTGTACTTGGGTCATGATAATTTGCCCCAGACTGTGGTTTGCATCGTCTTACTTAATGATGTCTTGGAGGACAGAAGGTGTTTCTGTTGGTGAAGTTTAATTTATTACTGTTTTTTTTTTCCTTCTGTGGCTATAACCAAGTGAAGGAGACACTTGCCTAAGATGGTTTTTGTATCTTGTTTGATGTTCAGACTACTTTATCTGAATACAGCATGTGGCAAGGGCCTAGGTTCATAATATGGACGTTTAGTTGTCACGGCACCAGTTGCTGGTAAGGGAACCATCTCAGTCTTAGATGACACAGGAAGGTGGGTTCATTGGGGCCTCTCAGTTCTGTCCCTTGACCCATCTGTCCCTTCTTGATGATTATACCTTCATGGTCTTGAAACCACACAGGACACTCCCTGCAGGTTCTCTTTAAAGATCACGATAGCTATTCTAATTCTATTGCATTTGTATATAATTTTCATTAGCCTTTTTATTTCTACAAAAAATAATTTGGGTTTTTGTGCACATCTGTTAAGTCTGCATATCCATTTGGGTGGAATTATTCTCATATTAATAAAATTGAATCTGCTAATCTAGGAACATGATATGTCTACTTATGTAAAATATTCCTGAGTTTCCTGTGAAATAATTTATGATCATCATAATAGAGGTCTTACATATAAAAACCCTGAAATATTGTGTTTTGGATGCTAAATAAAAATGGTATGTTTTAAAAAACGTTTTTAAAACAAGTGTTTGTTGTTAGCATAGAGGAGGAGTCAGCAAACTTTCCCTGTAGAGGGCCAGAGAGTAACTGGTAGAGGCTCTGCAAACTATATGCAACTCACCATTGTCACCTAGAAGTAACTCTAGACAGTACATGTGTTAGTCAGCTTTGCATTGCTGAAACAAAATACCTGAAATAATGAAGTTATAAAGAAGGAAAGTTTATTTGGGTGTCACAGGTTTAGAGGTTTCCCTTTATAGTTGGTGGGCCTGTGGTGAGGCAGTGCATCAAGGCAGGAGTGCAGGGAGGAACAGAGGTGCTCACTTCCGGTCCAGGATGCAAATGAGGGAAAAGGAAGAGATCAGAGTCCTCCAATCCCCTTCAAAGGCACGCCCCCAGTGACCTGCAACCTCTCACTAGGCCCCTCCTCTTAAAGTGGCCACCACCTCCCAATAGTGTTGCCAGCTTGGGACCTCACCTTCAACACGAGGGGGACAGTCTAGGTCCAAACTAGAGCAAAATGTACACAAATGATCCTTGTCTGTGTTTTGGTAAAAAAGGCATTTACAGAAACTGAAGTTTGACTTCTGTATGATTTTACATGTCACAGAATAGTCTTCTTCCTGGAGTGTTTTCAAATATTTAACCATGTTTAAAGTTCTCTTAGCACACAGGCCATCCAAAACTAGGGGTCAAGGTAGCTTTGGCTCTGGGTCATGGCGATGCCCCGCGTGGGGGATGAATGGATTCTTAAACTTTGACTCATTCAGGCAACGGATCAAGTCCACTCATGGCTTGGCTCATGGTTGCATCCTGAACTTTGTTAAATTTACTAGCAGATTTTTTATTGTTGGGGTTGATTCCTTAGTACTTCCTGAAGGGCTCTGATTCATCCTTTCTAAACTTCGCGCTCTCACTTCTCTCTCTCACCTTGGCGAACCAGTTGGAACCTCTGGGGCAGTGTGGAGCGGGGGGGGGGACACGAGCATTCTCGCTGGCTCCTGGGGGGGACCTTGGTTCAGTCTTTCACTCCTACACCCAACGTCAGCTGTCCACTTTATTAGAAGTTCTTGATTCGATGGAGGAAATTTCTATTTCTAGTGGGTGGAGAGTCTGGGTCACAAACGGCTGTTGACGTGTCAGGTGTTTCCTCGGCATCTATTGAGATGATCTTGTTGGCCCTGCTCCTTTGCTATGCCAGGGTGGTGGGTTACTTTTATTTTCCAATATCGAACCCCTCGCGCATTTCCAACGCGTTCTTCCTGGTCGTGATGTGTTAACCCCTTTCGTGTGCAAACATCTTTCAGAGATCTTCACACCCACATTCTGTTAATTTTCATTCTTTTAACGTCTGTGTCAGGGTTTGGTGTTGGGAAATGAACTGTGAAGTGCACCCTCCACTTCTATTATCTGAAACAATTTGTGGAAGACTAGTTTACTGCATAAATACTGGATAGAATTCACCATTTGGGCCTGGAGCCTTCTTTGCAGAAAAGGTTTTTAATTATGAATACTGCTGTAATTTGGATCTAAAATATCCCCTAAAGATTCATGGGGTAAAGGCTTTGTCACCAGCAGGTGGCATCATTCCCCACTACCATATGCACCCATCATGATGCCAGTGATGCCATAGGCCCAAAGCAACAGGGCCAAACAACTATGGCACAAATCATGAGCCCAAATAAACCTTTCCTTCTTAAAAGTTGATTTATCTTAGATATTTTGTTACAGTAGTGAAAAACTGACTAAGACAAATGTGATTTTTTTTTGAGTCTGTACCTTGACTTTATTGCTTATGTTGCCTGTTCCAATGAATACAATAAACTCCTTTTAGAAAAGTAAGGCACGTGAAAGCCTCTGTGTGAGTTCCATCTCACTTAAAAATTCTATTGGCTGATAAAAGCGTTTCCACTACAGAACTGGAGATCGAGGAAAGCGCATGATGCATTTTGGGAGCAGAATACCTGAACCATTATTAGGTTTCGCCTCATGGCACCATTAACAGGCCAGCAAGCCCAGTGTTTGTTATGTTGACCTGGCGGCTGCTACGACTGCAAAGCCCTAGTCAGCTTATCCACATATGTACAGCCAGGTCCCCAAGTGGTAACCACACAAGATCCGACAGAAGAACAGCATCTAACTGCATCTGGGTGCCCGTTTGTTACAGGGAAGGAATTTGGCATTTTCAGTCTTTTCTTGTATGATGTGCTGCTGACCACGAGGCGTGCATTATACGATGCTGAAGATCATGGAGATTTACTGAATCCAGCCATCTTGACCCGTGTCGTAACGTCTGAATATGTCTGTCAACCCCTGCAAGACAATGCAGCCCTGGGTAAGTCATCAAAGCAATCTGCCCTCGTCCTTGTCTGTCAAATTTCCAAATGAGGATGTCGTGGAACTGGTCAGAGAGCCGGTAGCCTGAGAGTGCTTGCTTGAGCTCGTTCTTGTCAATCATTCCAGAGTTGTCCCTGTCATAGGTGCGGAAGACATTCTGCCGGTCTGTGATGCACTTCCACACGCCTGTGAACTCGCTGAAGTTCATGCCAGCCTTGTTCTTTCCATAGAAATGTTTGTTTGACCTGACAGTCACTGGGTTAAACGGGGTCCATGTGCCATTGGATAGCGCCTGCTGAAGCTCACTGTCTGATATCACCCCACTCCTGTCTTTGTCAACTCTCTGGAAGACGTTCCACAGGAAGCTCTGGTCCAGCAGCGCCCGCGGGCCCGGGCCACAACCCCGGGCCAAGGCCATAGGAGTAGGCGGTCATGGACCCTGGAACCAGCGGCAACGCCACAAATGTGATTTAAATAGTAGATAAGTTATAGGACTACTCAGGGTTTCTATTTCTTCTCCTGTTAGCTTTGTCAGTTTATCTAAGTTGTTGGATTTATTGTCATAAGGTTGTTCATAATTATCATTTGTTATCATTTGAGTATCTGTACAATCTGTGATGATATCTATTCTGCCATTTCTGATATGGCTGATTTGTTTTCTTTTTTTATTCTCATGTTATCCTTATCAACTCAGGGTGGCTTAACCAGCAGAAATTTAGTTCTCACAGTTCAAAGTGATAGAAAACTTGGTTCATGATGAGTGCTCCCTTTCAGGTATAAAGATAGGGAGAAGAGAAAGAACAGGCAATTTTCTAGGGTGTCTCCTTATAATGACACTAATCCTATCAGGCCAGGGCCCCACCCCTATAACCTCATTTACCTGTAATCGTCTCTTTAGACACTGTATGTCCAAATACAGTCACATTAGGAGTGGGAGCTTCAACAGTTTCGTTCTCAGCATATATCTTTGCAGTAAACCGACCTCTGTGACATGTTTCCCTTTGTCTCTTCGATGTTCTGTATTGAGGTCTGCTTTCTTTGCTGTGATATCCATATGAGCTTTTTTATGCCAATCATATTTTTTGCTCTCCACCTGCCTGGTGTTTATGGTTAAAGTGATCATTTTACAAACACCACAAATTTGGATGTTACTTTGTAAACTCACCTAAGAATGCTTGTGTTTTTATTTCAGCTATTTGTGCGTGCTTCCTTAACCATCACCTAGTTTTCTATTTGCTGTTTTTGTTCTTTGCTTCTTTGACCCTCCTTTCCTGTCTTCTTGTTGGAGTAACTGCATGCATCTCAGTATTCCAATCCGTCTCCTTTACTGGCACCTCAATTACACTCCTTTGTGTTGTTCTTGGTGTTGATGTGGTGTTTACTACGTGCTGCTCTCCCGTGGAGCCACCAAAGGTTTGCTTGCACATGCCGATTCAGTGATGAATGTGCATTCTTAATTTATCTCAGTGTGGCTTAAATCACCCTTACGCCACTTTACTTATGTAAGAACCTGTAACAATGCAATTCCGTGTATATGCACTCTCGTTTGTATTACAGTCATATATTTTATTTATTCCTGAGTTGTAAACTCCACAACACATTGCTATTATTTATTCTCTCTTCATTCATTATTACCTGTGCAATAAAGATGACTTTCCAGAGCCCAACTGCTCAGCCACCCCTCTGGTCTTTCTCCACTTCATTGTTCTATTTGGGTTCCTTTAGCGTCATTACCAGGTTCCCAAACTGTCTCATTATTTAATTTCTTCACTCATGTATTCTCTTCCCCACGGGGAGCTGGGTCTATTTCTCCCAGAGCAGCTTGGGGCCTGGAGCCAGGCTCCAGGTCAGTATCAGTTGATCAAGAAGTGAATGCACAGCCTTGGGCTGCAGTTGCTTCTAGAAGGTTTAGCAACCTGGAATTAAGAGAACCCAAAACACGCTGGCGTTGCCGAAATGCAGTGAGCCACGTCTGCGGGCAGGAGTTCCTGCCTTTGTAACCAGAGGCGATCCCTCCGCATCCTCCCGCAGACGTCACGTGCTCCTGTTCCAGAACCCCACTCCCAGGTGCCAGTGACCTGGACGCCTGCACCCCTGCCCAGCAGCTCTCTGTGCAGGACACTCTCCCCCCACTCGCTGAGTCACGGGTGCGATCCAACCACCCAGGGAGTTGCACAGGGTGCGAACTGTCACCCCTGACAGACGGGAAACCCGAGCCTCCCGGAGCAGGCGCAGTACAGGGAAAGTCACATGCCAGTGACCTGCTTCGAATCCGAGCTTGCTATTGGGTGAGTGTCACTGAGCCTTGGTCCCCTTGTATTAAAAATGGGGATAGAGACTCCTGCCTGGCGGGAGAGTGCCAGCCAAGAGGGTTGAGTAGGTGGAACTTGTCTGGCATAAGCTGGGCACACAGTGGGTGCTCAGGCAGTGAGATTTGTGCTCATCGCCAGGAAAGCCACGGTGTGGAATCGAAACCACATCTCCTAAGTGCAAGTCAAGGGCATAACCTTGGCATCACCTTCCTTTGAAACAGGTGTCTAAACTGAGCAGGAAAAAATTGGATTAGTCTCCACTTGGGGTGATCATTGGTGAGTCCCCAGAGGCCTGTGCTCCTGTGAGTACCATGATTCAAAGGACCCCCATCTGAGCAACCTCAGGAATAAGCTTAAAGAGGTGAACAGCTGTCTGCTGGGGCCACTGCGACTGCGAGATCTTTGTCATATGGAACTGCACTTTAGCCTGCGTCCATATTTCCCAGACAGTTATGTGGACGTGGATTCTCACTCCCTAGACCACTGGCCAAAGGAACCAGGACAAGTCTGTTGGCAGCGGCACTAAGAGAACCCCTTTCTCATCCAGGCATAGGAGTGTTATTCCAGCTGCCAGGCTGGCCCATCCTGGGTAATGGATGTCCTCTCCTAATGCTCTCTGGGAGGGGGCCCCTCCTCATCGGCTGCAGTGTCATTAAGAGAAAAAACATTTGCTCCACGGCTCCCAGTGGCCTTTAGAAACTGCAGATTGAACACGGGCAGCCAGGGCGGCTCAGCCTTAACCCTCCCCTCCCCACACAGGGAGCTGGGCCTGCAGGTCACTGCTGTGCCCCCAGGGAGCCTGGGCCCAGGTTCCAGCTTCTCCTCTATCCAATGACCAAATGGAGATGAGGACAGAGGGAGGACAGGAGACAAATCAGCCCTGGAGGCTCCCAGGCCAGGCGTCTGTGGACAGGGCCCCGCCCAGGGCTGGTTAGAGGGCAGAACCCTGGGAGGTAGGGTTGGGGGCTGGGCATCGGGGGCCACTGCCTTGACCTCTCTGTCTGCAGGTTCCTAGTGGGTGGGGCTGGAGGGACTCCAAGATAAAGCTCTAGGGTCAGCTTCTACCAAGTAGATAGAGCCTGGTGTCTCCCCAGAGAGGGGTGACATGTTCTAGGCCCCCAGATCCCTGCACCAAAGCCTGCTGCCTGCTTGGACCTCATGTGGCCAGGTGGGGAGGCCACCTGAGGGCAGAGGGCAGCAGACCTGGATGAGTGACAGGGCAGGGGGCTCCTGTTACCAACATCCGTGGATGCCCAGCCTGAAGGGCTCCACACACATCGTGGCCCTTACCAACCTCACAGCCACACTGGGAGGAGGGGTGTTGTCCCCACTTCCCAGCTGACACCACCGAGGTTCTGAGTAACAGAGGGACTTGTCCAGGTGGCAAATACATTCCAAATGCAAACCCTCACCCATGGACCCCAACAGAGCCTGGGGGCGTGGCCTCTCTTAGCCCCACCCACCTCCCCCTTTGCTCCTGCAGCCCCCTCCCCTCCCAAACCTGCCAGCCCACTCTTGCCTCCCCAGGAAGCCTCCCTGGCCTCTGGCCACCAGCCCCCCGCGGTGCCGCCACAGGCTGCCCTTGGCCTACCACTCTGGTGGGTGTGCTGCTGGGGCCCTGCCCGGTCAGCTCATCCCCTCTCCCACCAGGGGATGGGGATCCGCAGCCCTGATGTGGGTCCAGGCGCTGTGGGGCAGCGAAGGGCAGGACATCTACAGAGACCGCAGAGGCCTCTCCTGTGCTCCGGAGCCCACATGGTCCCAGGCCTGCTCCTGGCCCCGTTTGGCAGGTGAAGAACCTGAGGTCAGAGATAGGGAGGGAGTTGTTCAGGGTCGGAGCCAGCGTGACGCGGGGTGTGTGTGAGTCTGTGCGTGGTGCAGCCCTCTCTGCCCTCCCAGGGCCTGGATTTGGGCTCTGGGGCCACTCTGGGTTGCAGGTGGCTGTGGTTTGCTGAAATCTCTCTGGATAACCACTGTCACCTCCTGAGCTCCCCAGGTCCCCACCTCCTGCTCTTCATTTTCTCTGAGTCAGTCTCAGTTTGAAATAAGGATAGAGGCTGAGAGGAGGTGGAACTCCAGCCTGCCACATCGGGAAGTGGCCCAAGAGATGAAATCTAAGCACCATTTGTTATGGATGAGGAAACCGAGACTCCGAGAAGGAGCATGGTATTCACACAACTAACTGCTGAGAGCGTAGGGCCCGCGTCAGAAGGAACCAGGGCTCCCGCCTGTCAGGCGCCTGTGGGAGACGCGTGTGTGTGAGCACGTGCACGCGTATGAGTGTGTGCACACATCTGCCCCAAGGGGAACACAAGCTTTACTAGGGTCTGTGTGTGAGAGACAGTTGAAGGTACAATGTGAAGCTCATGGAGACAGACAAGTGCCTGGCCTCGGGCTGTGGTCTGAGAATGTCTGGGTGGGGGCCGCGGCTTTTCCCTGGAGGGTGGTCTCCTGATGGCATGGCCTTACCAGATAGTGCGAGTGGCCCTCAGCAGGTCCTCGGTGGCCCCCAGCCCGTCCCCAGGCCGAAGCCTGGCCCTCCCTTCAAGCTGCTGTCCCCACTCCAGGGGTCGCCTGGCTCCTGAAAGGGCAGATGGAATCCCAGTTGTTTCTGTTTGGTTTTTAGATAATGGAACAAAAATTAAATTCAAGCTGATTGCAGGGAGGTAATTTTCCTAATCGCTACCCTGATGCCCAGTCCCCACGACTTGATTAACTTTTAATTAGATTAATTAGATGGGAACATCTGAGGCCCCACCCAGGACAGGGCCAGGGGAGAGGGCACCGTCCCAGGCCTCCCTCTGCCCCCTCTGCTCCTCCCTTCCCCCACCCAGTCTGCCTGTCCCTCTTCCTGTCCCTCCTCTCCTGGGCTTCTGTCTTGGCTGTGAGGGGCTCTGGAGCCCCACTGCCCCTTCTCTCCTGTGTCATGCAGAGGGGGGGTCCCTGTGTGCAGAGGCAGAGGACCAGGTGACAAGCCAGTCACCTTCCACAGCAGCCTGAGTGCCCCAAGGGACCCGCTGCAGGCTCCGGGAGGGTGGGGCTGGAGAACAGGGTCCGGCAGCCCTGCCTTTGGCCTCAGGGCAGCTGGAGGGTCTGGGGGTCCCTGTCCCTCCCCCGAGGCCCAGGCTGGTCCTCCCTCCCACAGAGCCTGTGGCAGAGGACCCTGTCCCAGACGCTGCCCTCCCAGTCCTGGCCCCGCTGGGCACCACCTTCCTCCTGCGCCAGAGCCAGAGCTGCCCCCCCACCCCCCGGCTGTGCCTCCTGCGGCCCTTCCAGGCCAGCCCTGTGCCCGGAGTCTCCTCCACCTCTGCACCTGTCCCCACTGTCCTTGCCCAGCCCAGGGCACCCTCTCCTCTCCCCAGACACAGGAAGTCCCCTGGTCCCTGCCCAGGTCCACCCCTCCACTCACAGTCGGCGGCTCCCCTGGACCAGACGACCCCCCAGAGCCCTCCCTGGCTCCCACGGCTCCCAACAGATCTGCATGGACTTTGAGACCCAGGTGACCTGGCCACAGGGCCCGCAGCCCCCTCCCCCACCAAGGCCACCTCAGACTCCACCCCACAGCCCGCCAGGTACAGGCCCTGCAGCTGCCTGTCCACCCTCTGGACGCCCCATCCCAGCCTCTGCTGCCGACCCAGCTCTCCGCAGGCTCTGCTCACTGCTGGGTGACAGCTGAGGGTCCTGAGCCCTTGCTGTGCCAGGCCCTCGTGGTGGCTTTAGCCCTCACTGCAGGCCTGGGCAGCTGGACCCCTTCCACAGAGGAGGACACCGAGGTCCAGAGACATGAAGCATGTGGCCGAGCTCATGTGGCTGGGGAGTGGCGGAGCCGGGACTCGAACCAGCTCACTGGCATGATGCTACCCTTCCTGTCCCACCCTCCTCTGTCCCCTTCCACACTCCTGGGTTTACCCCAGAGAAACATCGCCATCAGGCTTGGGCTGTGAGCACCCCATGGCCACCCTGGGTCTCACCTGTTTCTAAACCCCAGTGCCCAGCGTGGGACCCAGTGTGTGGCGGGTGCTTTGACAGGATCTGCTGACTGAGGTGGCATCCCTGCTGGCTTCTGGACCCCTCCTCCTTTCTACTTCCTCCCTCCCCCTGATACGTCCAGAAGCAAAGCCTCTAAACCAAAAACAATTTTACAGCTCATTTGAGTTCATCGCGGCTGCTCTTCCCAGAAACCACCTTCCCTAACTCGTCAGCAGAGAGGCCAGTGGCCTTCCAGGGACGCCCCCATCCTCCGCCTCCGAGCGCCAGGACCCCAGGAGGGGCCGAGACCCAGCCACCCAAGCCAGTGTCCAGCTCTGTGCTGGCTGTGGGGGCACCGGGGCACAGCAGTGGATGACAGGCTGGGCCTCAGCCTGATGAGCTCACCGGGCCCAGGAAGAGGCCACCCAAGTGGCCGTGTGGTTGGTGCTGACCTACAAGCCACTCATGCAGACGCCTCCTAATTCCAACCACCCAAGCCGGCAGCTGGTGACGCCTGGGGGAGTCTCAGCTTCTCATCTGTAAAATGGAGAGCCTGGTGGCATCGTCCCTGTGAGATGTCATGAGGACCCACCAAGATGTGGCCAGCGCTGGGTTGATGACTCAGCTCAGGAGGCCACATCCAAATACAGACTGGGGGCCTGGGGACGGAAACGGACTGTCCCACGGTTTGGAGGCTGAAGTCTCAGATCAAGGTGTCAGTGGGTCCGTGTCTTCGAGGCCCCTTCTCCTGGCCGTGGGTGGCCATCTTTCCCCGAGGCCTCTCATCCCATGAGGGCCCGGCCTGGTCTTCACTGAATCACCTCTCTGAGGCCCTGTCTCCAAAAACAGTCACATCCTGAGGTCCTGAGTTTGGGGAGGGGACAGGATTCAGCCAGTAATAGCTTGTGCCCAAGAGAATTGAGTTGAGTTCATTTAGCCAAAGCCACGTGTGTGTGTGTGTGTGTTCATGGAAACATCATTGGTTATCATCAACAAAGGAACAACCCAAATGTCTGTGAGAGAACGGACAAATGCATTTGGGGATGGAGAAAAATGGAGATACACAGATTTTTTTTTTGAGGAGTGGGGGGCACCAGGAATTAAATCCAGGGGGCACTTAGTGACTGAGCCACGTCCCCAGCCAGCCCTGATTTGTATTTCATTTAGAGACAGGGTCTCGCTAAGTTGCTGAGGCTGACTTTGAACCCCTGCCTCGGCCTCCTGAGCTGCTGTGATTATAGCTTGTGCCTCCATAACCGGCTGAAAACACACAGCACTTAGAAAACAGTAAACAAACCAGGAACACACACAAAACACGTGAAAATCCCAACCTGGTCGGGGAAAAAAAGAACCTGACACACACACAGAATCCACTTCACAGCCAGGCATGGACTTCACACCTGTCGCCCCCCACCAGGAGGCTCAGGCAAGAGAACTGCGAGTTCGAGGCCAGCCTCACAAATTAGGGAGACCCTGTCTCAAAATAAAATACAAAGGGTCGGGGATGCAGCTCAGTGGTAGAGCACCCGGGTTCAACCCACAGGACCACATTTTTAAAAATCTACTTCATGTTTCCACTAAAAGGAGCTAGTCTGTGAGGACATAAGTCAGAATAAGGGCTCGCTCTCGGGGTGGAGGGACAAACTGTGAAGGGGACAGAGAGACTTCCTGGGATGTGGGGAACGCTCGGGGTCTTGATCTGACCCTGGTTCCTTGGTCCACACCCTCAGAAACACTCACGCAGGCAGCTCTGTCAGTTCTGCTGTGCAGCAAGCCACAAATGTGGTGCGAAGTCACAACCGTGTCCTTGGCTGGCTATTCCACTGGCCGGCGGGACAGGCGGTCTGGTGGAGGCTACCTCTGCTCGCGTCCCCTGGTCTGGGGCTGGCCCATAGTGGGCTGCACCTGGATGGCCTGGGGTGGCTTCCCCCCGTGTCTGGGAGATGGAGGCTGTCCACAGGGCACCTCCTCTCTCCTCCGTGTGGCTTCTCACCTCCCGCAGCCTTGTCCAGGCCCTGCACCATCTCTGCCAGCTCATCAAGCGTGGGAAAGGCCCTCCGGGCCAGCGGGCTTGAGCCCGTGTCTGTCTAACGCTCATTAGGGCTCCCACCAAGCAAGTCCATTGGCCAATCGGACGGAAGAGGTGGCGACCCCGGCTTCCCTTTGGGTGGGAGCTCTGCAGGAGTGTGGGTGCAGGGAGGGAGAGAACTGTCACGTCTTCCCAACCACAAACGTGCCCTCGAGAGTCCTGCATTGCACACCACGCCACTTACATCTCAGTGCCACAAACGGCAATAAGCAGAAAAGCAGAGTCAGACCATAAGGAAAGGTGCTTTGGGCTCCAGTATGCCCAGCCCTCCAACTGGCCCCAGCGAGAAGGGAACCCGGATTCCATAGTTAGGTGTGTGCATGTGTGTGTGCGTGTGTGCGCGCGTATGTGTGTGTGCAGACAGGGAGCAGCTCCACAGCGTGAAGTCTTAGGGTTCACCCAGTAGGATGGAGAGAGCTGATGGGATGACTGACAGATCGAGTCCTGTGGAGCTGGCTGGGGAACTGACACTGAGGGGTCATGGCAGGTCCTGGATCAGCCCGTGCAGGGAGATTGAGTTTCAGCACCATGGACAGCTCTGGGGACAGACTGAGGACTTTCCTCTCCCTCACTGAGACACACTTGAGGTTGTTGCCAGAACCGAGGGCATGGGCTCTGGGGCCAGATTCCTGGAGTTCAGGTTTTGCCTGTGTCACACAAACGGTGCACTTTTGGAGAAGTTGCTTGACCTTGCACCAAGGCCACCTTATCCACCAAATGAGGAAAATAATAGTGCTTCAGCCCCATGGGTCACTGTTCAGCCCACACTTCTTAAATACGATTTCACAACAATCGTGAGCAAGGATGAGTTTGCACATGCATGTACAAGTCACCCAAACATACACACGTGCTCACGTGAACGCACGTCTGTTCTCACACAAAGGCTCTCAAAACACACATTCGCCCCTGAATGCATTCTTGCATTCACACACTTAAATGCCAACACAATACATGTACACTCACAAAGGCACAGTCATGGCCTCACACACACATCTGTTCACGCATACATTACACACATACTCATATGCTCGTTCACACCCACAATTACACACATGCACTCACACCCACACATCTCACACTCCCACACTCATGCAGTCTCTCTACTTTACACGTGTGAGCACGTGCACTCTCACACTCCAATACACATCTGCATGCACCACAGAAATGCTCATGCACGCCCACTTAAATATTCACACACCCCCACGTGTGCACACCCATCTGAACACGTGACTACACACAGCCGTCATACACTCTCCTGCATGCACACTCGTGCACACGCACACTTGTGCACACGCACCTGTGCCTGTGTGCACTGATGCATGCAGCCGCTGAGTGGCTCCTGGCTCTGACCTGCTTCCGCCCTCTGCTGGGGACCACGGGGGCTGGTCCTCTTGTTCAGTGTCCTGTTCTGCGGGAGGGACTCCAGTCCTGCCCACAGGGTGGTGCCCGCCGCCCCTGCTCCCTCTCCCTCTCCCTCTCCCTCTGTGCCCTCCCTCTCCACACCCCCCTCCACCTTCTATGGCTAATTAAGTGGCACCATGGGATGCAGTTCATGTGCATTTGGATCCAACACATGACAGAGGTGTGTGCTCATGAAGGGCAGCGCGTGGCGGGAGGCGGCGGCTGGCCTCCCCTGGGAGGCGGTGCTGTGCGCTGCAGAGGAGGAGGCAGAGGCCCGTGGGGTTGGAGGGCGGAGCGGGGCCAAGGCTGTGGGCCCTGTGCCTGGCTGCAGCAGGGAGTGGGTGAGGGGCCGCAAGGGGCTCCTGTTCCTGCTGCCATGACGGGACCACAGGTCCCCTGCTGCTTTGGCTAGAGCCAGGCCGAGGCTCCCAGCCCTGGGCCAAGCTGGCTGCCAGGAGCCCGCAATTTGCCAGGGACCAAGCGCTATGTGTGGGTGGGACGCTGGCCTGCTCACGGCAGAGCATGACCCACTGCCTGCGAGGGCTACTGTGACTGTGACCACATGGTTTTGGAGGATCCCCTCTGCAACCTGGCAGCCGTCGTTGGTGTAAGAACAGCTTTACAAATACGACCTCATGTGATCCTTGCAAAGACCCTGAGTGTAGGACTCGTATCACCCTATTTTACAGATGGGAAGCCAAAGCACAGAGTCAGGTACTTCCTTAAGTCACAGTACCAGTGCAGGCTGGGCCTCCAGGGCCACCCCTGCCCAGCTCCGCCCTCACAGGGCTGGGATATGTATTAGTTTGCTCTCGCTGCTGTAACGAATCACTGCCAGAGTAGCAGCTTGACAAACAGATTCATCATCTCATGGTCTGGAGGTCAGAGACTGAAAACGGGGCTCACTGGGCCGAAATCCAAGTGTCCCCAGGTTCGCCCCTTTCTGAATGCCATGGGGGAAGCCCTTCCCTTGCAGGCCCAGACCCAGGGACGCAGACCCACCACTCAGAGCCACGTCAGCTCGAGCCTTCTCTCCCAGCACCACTCGCACTGAGATGCCAGGATCTGTTGGTTATTGTCGGGGAATTTGAAGGATGAGCCCCTCGGACACCAGAGGGGCAGCCAAGTCACAGGATTTGTTAAAGTAGCAGAAAGGAAGCGGAGCTCCCGCAGGGGCGGGTCCCAGGGAGGGTTGCCGCGGGTGGCTGCTGTCCAGGTTTTAGGTGACGTTGGAGGGCAGAGGTGGCCTTGAAGACACAGGCGGGAGATTTTAAAGAAGTGGCCTCTGAGTCCAGCCCACCAGGACTCCGGTGTCCGGGGGGCCCCCATCCAGTCGGGGTGTCGATCCCCGGTGCTTCGCCTCGGGACAGGCTCAGGGACGGGCTCAGGGCTCCTGCGCACTCCTCAGGCCCCAGGGGAGTCGCAGGTCAAGAGCTGCCTACCCCACTGTGAAGTCCCGTGAGGCGGGAACCAGCCCTGCCTGCCTCATACGCTGCCGTCTCCTGTTCCCGTCACCTCCTCTCCCGCCTCTTTCCACCCCGACCTGTGACACCATCGGGCCCCTGGGGACCCCGAGCTCGCGCTGCCTCTTAGATGGGCTAATGCAGCAGCTGGGATCTACCTGCAGCCCTGTCCCCTGCCACGGAATACAAAGTGACACCTTCGCATCTTCTAGGGGTGAGGGAGCCAAGTCTTGGGGCCTGACTCTGCCTTCCACAAGGCAACAACGGCCATCCCCTGCAGGGGACCTACTGGGTGTCGCGTCTCGCCGGGGCCCTACTCCCATGGCCTCACTTAATCGGCCCAACACAGAGGCCAGGAGGGAGGACGCGCCATTCCCCCGTGCAGGTGAGGGGCTCAGGACACAGGGCTGCCCGCCAGGATGTGCCAGGAGCAGCCCAGTCCCTGGGGTCCTCTGGGTCCTGGGGCACTCTACTTTGAGAATGGATCAGGGATTTTTGTTGTTGTTGATGTTGTTTTACTTTCTGATCAGATCCAGGACGTCACCTGATCCAGAGTTGGGGTGCTGGGCATGACCTCAGGGTGGAAGGAGCTGGTCCCAGCCCTGGGTACAGCTACTGGGCCACCCACTCACTGCCGCTCTGGGGGTCCTGCCCCGCCCCACCCCGTCCTCTGTGTGAGAAGCCCAGCGTCCCTGCCCGTCCCTTCCCCCCTCTAGAAATGAGACACATGAAAGAATCCTGCTGACCCCTTAGATCACAGCAGAAGTGCGGGTCCCAGAGCCCCCTCACCCTGCCATGAGCCGGTTCCAACGTGAGATTTGTGGGCTCATTAGCAGGGAAGCGGCGTCCCTGGGCCATCTGTGCTGCTCCTGGCAGCCAGGCTGGTCCTCCGGGTGGGCGGGGGCTTGCTTTCCAGCACAGAGAAGGTGGACTTGGAGTTGGGGGAGACTGGAAGAGGTGACCTGGGCAGGGGAAGTGGGCTGGAGGGGAGAATTCCACTTGCCTGACCCCTGTGTGCCAAGCACTCACACACACCCCTCATCCCAGCCCTGTCACCTTGGGAGGCAGATGTTGTCACCAATCTCATTGGTTTTCTCCCATATTGTATAGATGAGGTGATCAATGCCCAGAGAGGTTAAGTGAGCTGTCCAAGCCACACAGCTTGGCTGTGATATGCAGGGATTCAAACCCAGGCTGCCGATGAGCCCTGAGTCCATCTTCTTCCTCCCAACCACCCTCTCTGGATGTGCTCTTCACCGCTTGGGGATCCCCTTAGCTCCCTCCACCTCTGTCTCCCGTCAAAGCCACCAGGAAGCTCCCTAGAGTGAGAAGCCTCAGCAGATCCCAGGATGCAGCCGGGGTCCCTCCAGGGAGTGGTTCCCTGACTCCGGGAAACAGCGCCACACTCAGGAAGAGAGGTGCAGGTGACGCCTCCCTCCCTGGGAGTCTGTCAATCAAACCTCAGACCCAGGGTCGCAGCCCAGGGAGGAGGGCAGCACCCAGAGTCAGGCCCTGGGGCTCCCGAGGCGGAGGTGAGGACGCAGGGTGGCCACTGAGGGACCAGTGTTCTCTCCTCCCACTCCACCAGGGCCAGCCTGGATATCCTGTCTCCCTGTCCCAGTGTCTGGGGGCAGCTGGGCAGGGGTCTGGGCTCAGGGGTGGGGCTGTGGAGGGGGCTGGGGAGGCAGCAGCCCTTAGCAAGCAGAGGGGCAGTCGGGGGAGCTGAGGTCCCCCCCCATGGGACCCTGGGGGGGCAGAGCGTCCCTCTCCTCAGAGCCAGCGCCCATCCAAGTCCCCCCTGGCCTGGTGCTAGGAGGAGGAGGCCTGGGTCCCAGCCTGGCTTGGCCTGGTGTCCTGTGGCGTCCTGGTCAGGTCTCTGTCCTGCTGGGCCATCTCCTCCTCAGTGACCAGGGTGGGTTGGTGACACCTGGTACTGCCCCCGCCCCCACCCTGCCTCTGCCCCCTCCCGGACCCCATCACCTGGTTCTCGGCCTGCAATCATCTTGATCCGACAGAACCTGGCTAATTTCTTGGGCCCAAGAACCACCCAGGGGGGCGGCGGGGGGGCGGCCGCTTCCACTCCATCACCCGCCCTAATGCATCGTCTGACACTTTCAATTTATTTTTCAATTCCTTCACTATCAGAAATGACGATTAAATTCCCAGCGTAAAGGCCGCTTTACCAAACTGAATTAATCACAGGAGGGGGGGCAGCTCTGCAGGCCGAACAGCGCCGTGGCTTAACCCCTCTGTCTGCGCAGCCAGGGGACCCACGGGTGTGCCCTAGAGAGCCTTGGAGCCTCATGGAGGTCACCGAGGCCTGGGGTCCAGCTGGGGAAGGGGTCTTGCCAAGGGCACCCGCCCCATCAGGGCAGAGCCAGGGACACCAGCCTGGCTCCACCTGACCAGTCCAGGCCCATCAGGGTGGGTGCTCCCTGTCCCCAGATATGGCACGGGACACCCAGGGTCTGGCATTTTCCAGGCCACGTATGGGACCAGGGTTCCTGCAGACATGAGCCTGGTCAACAAGGGTCCTGGAGGGACCCAGAGGACAGCTCCCCCCCACACAGGCCATTGCCTCTGTCTGCCGGGCCCTGCCTTCCCCACCCACCCCCAAGCCTCCCTCCTCCATGCCCCGCCCCAGCCTGGCCCTGGACCCCACAGACTCTCACTGGTAAACCTCTGACCTCCGTCCCCACTTGTCCGCTCCAGTCCTGATCCAGGACCGTCATGGCTCAAGTGCACATATGACCCCGGCACTTCCTGGCTCAGAACCCTGCTGGGCCTCCAGCCCTTCCTGGGCCACCAGCTCCTGACTCAGGCCGGCAGGCCACTGTGTCCTCCCGTCCTGGCCGGGTCACCTCCCCCCATCATTCAAGCTCCTTCTGCTTCCGCATCCCTCCCTCAGAGAACCTTCCTGACCCCCCCCCCAATGTAGATGCCCCCTCTCAGGCTCCCTCAGGTCCACCCCTTTCCCCTGGGGCTCTTGGCAGGAGACGCGGTCACACACGGATCCCGAGTCTGTCTAACGGGCTCCCCAGGAAGACTTCACTCACTAACCCAAAGCTGCAGCCCCCAAATCCATCCTGGAGAGTGGGGGGTGTGTTCTGCACACTTGAATGAGCCAGTGAGTGAAGGACAAGTCGATCCTCTCGGAGCCCACTCTGTGCCAAGCTGAGACTGGGGTCCAGGAGCCGCTGTGGACATGGCCTTGGTTAGCTGGGCTCTGCGGGGCGGGTAGGAGTTTGCCAGAATTGAAGGGCAGGTGAGCATGCCCAGCTTCTGAGAGGCGCCTCCTGCTTCTGGTTAACTGCCAGCAGCCCTGAGAAGAAGCCCTGGCCCTTTGGAGAGTGGACACTAGTTGAGATGAACAGGTATTATTGTAACTAGGTGGGAACTCAGGCTTCAGGTCACCCCAACCTGGGTTTGAATCCTGCTTCTGTTCTTGGCACTGTGTGACCCTGGACAAGTCACTCAGTGTCTCTGAGCCTATATGTTCTGCAGCATGAATGATGACCCTTTCCAGGTGCTCATTCCAAGCCCAGCCCGCTGTGCTGGAGGATGGAGCCACCAAGAGGGGGCAGGTGGCTCCTGAGTGGGACAGCAGCCTGCCCAAGGCCACACAGAGAACGGAGGACCCTGCTGGTGCATTTAATGCAGAAACTTGAAATATCAGTCAGAGTAGGAGCCAGTGTGTGGGTGCGGGCTGGACCAGGCTGCGCTGGGCACTTTACAACGGGGTGGACACTGAGGCAGGGGCCTGAGATGCAGACAGAATGACCCTTCCAAGCCCCTCCTGTGCCTCCCCTTAGCCCTGCCCCAGGCGCTGTACATTTCGGATGACCGTGTGGTTAGTGGCCACCCTACCTGGTGAACTTGACCTCCAGGTGTCAGTGGGGGGTCTGTTGCCTTCCCGTGACAGCCCAGCCCCAGCACAGGTGTTCAGGTTGCAGATGCTCCGCAGGGATCCAGAGAGGCGGAATGAGGGGCAGAGAACCCGAGCAAAGCGAGGCCCCCTGAGGAAACATGTGCCACCTCCTGTCCCCGGCCCCCAGCTACCCAGCTGCAGAGAGCCAGCCCGCCGCCCGCTCCTCGCCGGACCAGGCCCTCGGTGCTGAGCGGCTCGGAGGGGTTAACAGCCCGGGTTGCCGGCTTCCGTGGGGCCTTCCTGGTTGGCTGAGCTCCGTAATTAAGCCCTGCACAGGGATGAGCCGGCTGCTGGGGGAGGGGGACCTTCTCGGGGACCATCTCGGGAAGGCTGTGCACGCTGGGGGGACAAAAAGGGGCGCCTTCCCCTCCCAGAGCCCAGGCACTGGTTCAAGGCACCACCATATCCCTCCCTCCCTTCCTCTCCATCCCCGAGTGGCCCTGGGGCAGGCTGAGGTCCTGCACAGGAGCAGAGGCCCAGAGGAGGAAGGAGACAGGCCCAGGGTCACACAGCTGCTCAGTGGAGCCGGACACACACTCTGCCAGGTGCCTGGCAACTGCACACCATCGGCCCCACCTTCCCACCAGCCCAGGTATGTCAGTGAAGGGCCCAGCAGGACACAGAAGCCACCCAGGAACTTCAAAGGGGAAGCTTATTTGCTGTGGGTACTGAGGACTTAACCCAGAGGCGCTTTACCCCTAAGCTACATCCCCAGCCCATTTTATTTTTTCTTTTGAGACAGGGTCTCACTAAGTTGCTGAGGCTGGCCTCAAATCTGTGATCCTCCTGACTCAGCCTCCCAAGTTACTGGGATTGCAGGTGTCCACCACCACACCCACCTCGACAGAGAAGTTTAATACAAAGGATCATTAACTACAACCCTGGATTGGAGGTACTCGGGCTTAGCTAGTAAAGGGTGAAGAGAATATTATAGAAAATAAAAAGCACCAAGGTAAGGAGCAGCCACTACCCTTGGCTAGAGAGGGCACCAAGGAAGGGCCCCAGGGCTGAGGGCCAGGTCCTGCTGGAGTAGACTCAGACGATAGTCACTGACCAAGAAGTTACGTGACATCCCATGCGAGGAGCTTGCTGGAATCTGCCCTTCAGAACTTGCCAGAAATCCACTCTCTAGGGAACAGCTGTTTACAGGAGTCAATCTCTAAAGGCACTCGGCTACCAAAGCTCTCGAGGAGGCTGCTGGGAGACACCGCTGGCCACTGCAGGCTGCTGACCCACTGACCAGCAGGGGCCACTGCAGGAGCTGGCCTGGGGAGGCGGCCTGCACAGCAGCCTGGATGTCAGAGAAGCCACCTGTGCCACAGGACCTGGGCCGGGGAAGCCAGTCCCATTGGAGTGTCCCAGAACTAGGAGGAACCCATGCAGCGTCTCCTCTGCCCTCTACTGACCACGTCTGACCCCAGGCCAACTGGAAAACCAAGACTCTTTATAGACTGGTGCCCGTTTCCGGTTCCACAGATTGGGTGACCCAGGGTGCATGGGAGACCCCAAGCCATGCATCTGCCGCCGGCTGGTCTCCCTGCTCATCTCCCAGGTCCACACCCCATGCTCACACGGGTCCATGCCTCAGCAGAGGAGCTCCAGATTCCCATCCAGCAGGGGGCAGCGTCGGGCTCACAGTGAGCAAGATCTTGCTGCAAAGTGAGGGTCACGTGATCCCAAGTCTTGCGCCCTCTGCTAGCAAGAAGGGACTCCTCCAAGGCTGTCACAGTCCAGCGGCTACTCTGTTACTGAAGTCTAAATTGTCCAGTGAACGTTCAACCACTGGTCTATAAAGGAAAAGTGGGGAAAAGGAAAGAGAAGGTGGAATTGATGAGGAGATACGTCAACGGGGACATGCAGCAGAAAGAGTAAAAACGTGCAAAGCTCCCCCCCGCCCCCCGGGGCCCCCTGAGCGGGTCTGGAGCCCGTCATTGATGTGGGTGACCACCCTCACCTGCCACTCATGCCATGGCCCCCTGCCTGCCCTGTGCCCAGCACAGAGCTCTGATGTCAAGTTCTTCACTGGGGAGGGACATGGGCCTTCACTGCTGCACGGTGGGTTGTCCTGCCATGGGGACGGGGCAGGTCACTGAGGTGGCCCATCCACCCTCCTGTGGAAAGTACTGAGAGGCACAGCAGCAGCCCCGGTTCCTCTTGAAATGGGGACCAATTATTCCAGAGACTAGACTGACCCCCTCCTCGCCTGTAGCATAAGTCAAAAATGGCCAGAGGACAGTCTCCTCTCCTAGTTCACCCACGTCGTTGGGAAGCCAGCCCTGCAAGCCACCTGGGTCCAAGTTGCCCCAAGGTGAGGGGTAAACCCTGCTGGTGCACCGTCAGGTGTGCAGGGGTCGGAGCCGAGCCCACCCCACCCCTCGTCCCCGAGCCCAGGTGTCTGGCTATGGCACCATCTGTGTCCAGCCACATCTCTTCCCAGAATCCTTCATCTCCAGGCTCCAATTCTGTTCCTTCAAGCTCCTGACCATCTGGCCAAACCATGGGGAAGTGTGCAAGAATCCACGTAGGTTCCACCTGGGGCCTTCTCACACTCCAGACACAGAAGAACACACACACACTCACATACACTCACACTCACATACACTCACACTCGCATACACTCACACTCACATACACTCACACTCACATACACTCACACTCGCATACACTCACACTCACATACACTCACACTCGCATACACTCACACTCACATACACTCACACTCGCATACACTCACACTCACATACACTCACACTCACATACACTCACACTCACATACACTCACACTCGCATACACTCACACTCGCATACACTCACACTCGCATACACTCACACTCACATACACTCACACTCGCATACACTCACACTCACATACACTCACACTCACATACACTCACACTCGCATACACTCACACTCGCATACACTCACACGTCCACTCTTTTCAAAATCCCTAGAGGACTCCTTTCACCATGGTCCTTCAGGATCACCCCGAGTTGTGCAGGGCAGCCGTCCGGGTTGGGGCAGTAGCCACACACTGTGAGACTCCTCTCTACTCCCTGCTCAGGGTCTCTCCTGGAGGAGACAGGCTGCTCCAGAACCCCAGAGGTCTCCCCGGGATCCGCCTGGTGCTGGCCACAGGGCCCTGCAGCACCAATTGTGCTACAGACACTTGTAGGGCATGGCTGCCCGCTTCCGGGACTTGGGGCCGCACATGTGGCTGGGATGGCTCCTGGGGATCAGCAGAAGGCGGTGCTGTGGGTGGTGACGGAGGAGGCGGACCACCTCCAGGATGGGTCCAGGACTCCCTTCCCTTACAGACCATGGGGTGGGTGTACACATAAACTTGCTCCACCCCCCTGACCTTGATTCTGATTGGCTCCTGTGCAGTATATAAGCTGTGTGTACTTCCTCCTTAAACGAGATCCTGCTTTAACTGTTCTTCCCGGCATGTCTCATTGTCCCCCTGGGCGGGAGGGCTGAGGTGGGCGGCCAGTGGACCTTTACCTCTCTTGGCTCGTCCTGGTCAGGGTGTGCTTTCCCGGCTTCTCCCGCCAGTCAGGAGGAGACTGAGGGGGGCTAAAACCCCCGACAGACACTGAGCATCATAATCCTCAAGTCCCAGGTGGCCACACAGCTGACAGAGCTGACAGATCTTAGAGTAGAGCCGTCACTAAGGAACGGGCCCCTGAGCTATTGTGGGGTGCATTTCTCACCCTCTAGCTCGCCCCTGTCCTTCCGGGGTATCTAAATAGTTTCCCCGTGCTGCCCCTCAGGCCCAGGCACCATAATGTCACCATGCAGGGGACCAGTGTGCCATCTTGCAGAACATGGGGGCAGCCGAGTTCTCTGAAGACTCTCTGACACATTATGGGACTCTCAGTTCTAACTGTGTGGCTCTAAATCCCTGCTGCATCCTCCTCCCAGCCTTTGAGGGGATTGAGGACCACAGAAGCGTCCCAGGAGAACTGCACCTCACCCCTAGGGAGGAAGAGTGGATTCTTACCCCGGTTCCTCTATTTCATAACTTCTGATGGGTTCACTCACCCGTCCACCCACCCGCCCATCCTTTGATGAAGTGTGCTATGGCCAGGCACTGGTCTAGGACCCAGGTCACAGCAGGGAGAGAAAAGAGTCAGATCCTCCCTCACAGAGTCCACACAGTCGTGGGGAGAGATGACAGACACCTCACAACAGGCCAGCTACAGGAAGGACATCGTAGGGTGAGAACGGGGACAGGGAACAGAGCAAGGGCAGCAAGGCAGAGACATGGTCAGGAGGTGTCTCAGAGGAGGTGCCACTGAGCTGAGACCTGAGGCAAGTGGAGAAGCCAGGCTGTCCAGGGCCCCAGAGGGTCCTTATTACAGTGTCCCCATCATGCTCTGAACTGTCACAGCTGGGATGATCAGTCACATGGTCACCTTTGTTAATGGAGTTCCACAGGCTCATGAGTCTAAACTCAGCAGGAGCTCAGTACGTGAGAGCTGTCGTTGTCATCACCACCATCACCACCATCACTATCACCATCACCACCACCATAACCACCATCAACATCACCATCATCACCACCATCATAACCTCTGTCACCACCAACATCACCATCACTACCATCATCACCATCCCTACCACAATCACCATTATCATCACCACCATCATCATCACCATTCCCATCATCACCATCATTATTATCTTCACTATCACCACTACCTTTACCATCACCACTATCATAACCATTATCACCATCATCATCACCATCCACCACCATCACTACCACCATCACCACCACCATCACCATCATCCCAGTGGCCACTATGGATTGCATCCTCTGGAGTCCCAGCTTGGAGCAGCAAGCACCATCATCACCATCACCACCATCACCACCATCACCACCACCATCACCACCATCACCACCACCATCACCACCATCACCACCATCACCACCATCACCACCACCATCACCACCATCACCATCATCCCAGTGGCCACTATGGATTGCATCCTCTGGAGTCCCAGCTTGGAGCAGCAAGCACCATCATCACCATCACCACCATCATCACCATCACTACCATCACCACCATCACCACCACCATCACCATTATCATCACCACCATCACCACCATCACCACCACCATCACCACCATCACCATCACCATCACCATCACCACCATCACCACCATCACCATCACCACCACCATCACCACCATCACCACCACCATCACCACCATCACCACCATCGCCATCATCACCATCACCACCATCACCACCACCATCACCATCATCACCACCACCATCATCACCACCACCATCACCACCATCACCATCACCATCACCACCACCACGATCACCATCACCACCATCACCATCACCACCATCACCATCACCATCAACACCATCACCATCAACACCATCACCACCATCACTACCACCATCACCACCATCACCACCATCACCACCATCACCATCATCACCATCACCACCATCACTACCACCATCACCACCGTCACCACCATCACCATCACCACCATCGCCACCATCATCGCCACCACGTTTGATTGTTATTACCCTGAACACACAAGTGCTTCCCAGTCACCTCCTGTTTCATAGTCTCAGAAACTCCGCCCAGGGGTACGTGGGGTGGGGGCTGCCTCCCCAGATGGAGCTGCCCCACCTGAGGTTGTCAGGGAGCCACAGAGGACCCCGTGTTCCCATAGGGGTGCCCAGGAGTGGGGTGAGCCTCCACCATCCCCCATCTTTGCAGACTCCTCAGGCAGCTCCTATTGGACCTGGTGGCTCCTGCCGACAGACCAGGTGTCAGGAGCCCGGGGGAGGTCTAATTAATTATGACAATTGGCACCTTCACAGATGGCCACCATGTGACACTCACTCTGGTGATAAAAGGTTCCCGTAATTCTGTTGGAACAGCACTTTCTAAGCAATATGTTTGTCATCTGGGCCATTAGGAAAATGGTTTATTTTCCAGGTGCCGCCCAGGGTGGGCTGGCTGGGCACCTGGCCCCACCTACAATGCCCACCCTCCCCAGAGGGTCTCAGGTGGTGCTGGAGCAGGGGGACCAGCTGTTTTGTCCCCAGAAGACCTCAGGACAGGGGGGCCTGGCAGCCCAGGGGTGGGAAGGGGGGGTCTAGGTGACAAGAAGGGCACAGACATCAGAGCCAGCGTCAGGCGGTGGCCTGCCCCGACTCATCCTCGGCCCCTCCTGGGAGAACGCTGCTGTCACCCAACTCAGATGAGGAGACTGAAGCTCAGAGAGGGGTGACCATGGGCTGGGATCACCCTCAGTCCCGGCATCATGCCCAGCAGGACCCTGGGCTCTGTGTCCTCCCATTGAAGCCCCATCAGTGCCCTGCTGAGGTCCCTCAAGATCACCCAGCATGGTGCCACCTGGTGCCACAGAGTGGAGAAGGGCTCCATGAACATGCAGACCCCCGCCTGACCCTGAGGCCCCCAGACACCACGGGCCTGTTAGCTCCCTCATTCCTCTCCCTGACCCTGACCTGCCCCCGGCCCTCCAGGGCTGTACCAGGCCAGGGCTGACCTCTGCCCCGCGCTGCCCCGTGGTGTTCACAGCAATGCTGGGGCCCTGAGCTGCCCACTCAGTAAGACTCCAGGGAGGAGGACAGGTCCAGGCCCCGCCCAGTGCTCCTGCCCCGTCAACCCCCTTCCTTCCCCCTGGACACCCCTCGGCCCCCTCCCAGGGCTCTGAGCTGCAGCCTCCAGAGGGGACCTGGGTCTGCCCAGTCTCTTGCTCTGGCTGTGGGGCCCCAACCCAGGCTTTGGGGAAGAAACCCAGGGTCCTCTCCCTGTTTGCACCCCAGGTCACCCGGCGGGGACTCAGCACCCTCCACAGGCGCGCCAGGCTTCTGTCCAGCCCCAGGACCCTCATCCCCAGCTGAGCCGTGGGAGTCCCGGCCACCCATCAGGGCCAGACCCATGACTATTTTCTTCCTTCACAATTGCACCCCGGGACTCTGAGTCTTGTTTGTGATTCAGTAAGAAACAAACACCAGTTTCTGTGTCTTAACTTTGCGTTACCAGGATACTTCGGTCTGATGGAAAGTTCTAGAACCCCTGAATTCAAGGTCTCTGAATAAGGCAATGTTCCTTGAAAGATGACTTTGGGCTGGGCACACACCATCTGTGTCACCTCACTGAGCCCTCAGGACAGCCATGCGGGGTAGGCCGCCCTCCCCCCATCAGTGAGGAAACTGAGGCTCCGAGGACGGGTCGGCTCTTGGTTTTCACAGCAAGCAGTGGCCCCGTGCAGCCCACCCCACCTCCACTCTGCAGCCACCACAGAATCCTGGGCAGTGACAATGGCTGGGGCTGCACCAAGAGCAAATCTGAGAAGAAAAATCACGTCCAGCGGCCAGAAGGGGACGTGTCCGTCACCTGGTCCTGGCCCTGTGAAAGCTCAGGCGAAGGTTATTTTAGACGGAGCCACTAAGCCAGCCACGGGTCCTGCTGGGAACCTGCAGCTTGTTCTAAAGATCATGACGGACCTTCTCTGTGCTCTGCAATTTCTCAGGTGGCCTTTGGCTGAGATGGATAACAGTCCAACCTTAGGAAAGTTAAGGGGACTTGGGAATGAGGAGCCCCAAACCCTGGCCTGAGCCACGGATGGGACAAGTTAAAAGAGGCTCCCTCAGGTGTCCATGAATGTCCCCTGGCCCAGAGCCCTGCCCTGTGCAGAGAGGAGCAGGGGCAGCAGGGCTGGGAGGGGCGGCCATGCACACAGCCACCCCCCTCGTTGGCACCTGCCCTCGCACCCCAGCTCCTTCAGCCATGGGTCAGGGTCATGCAGCCTTGAGCACGGGAGCCTGGTGGCAGCCGCCAGCCCTGGGGCTGTCAGTGTCAAGGTGGGGGCCACTGCAGGATGCTCAACAGCATCCTCAGATGTTCCCAAGGCTCCGAGAACACCCAATCTTCCCCATGACAACAAGGCCACCGCAGTGACAAAATCTTGTTAACAGAACCATCCTGTTCCGCCACGTCCTCCCAAGGTGCGGGTCCCCATTAGTGCTGCCTCTGAGTCCCTGGCGCCTCCTCCTGCCTGCAGCGCCCCTCCCCCGCCCACGCTGCAACCTGTCGTGCTCACCCTGCACCTCTGTCCCCCATGCGGGCATGGCAGGCGCAGGCTCGTCCCCTCCCCGCTGGTGCTCGGAGGAGGCAGAAATGATGGTGGGAGGCACCATGAGGACAGATGCGTGCCCCTGGCCCCTGGTCACTGTGGTCCACTCAGGGTCAGGCCTGAAGAGTGGATTGGCAGTGTCTCCTCCCTCCTGAGGTCGTGAGGACCATGATGGGCAGAGGTGGGTCTGGACGTTGTTGGCAGCGGTCTCTGCGGCCTGGCCCATGCGCCCGGCACTTGCCATCACTGGACACACAGCTGGCGCGTACCTCAGGCCTGGCCGTCCTCCACTCCAGCTCTGTCCAACCCTGGGAGCCGCTGTCGGCCACCAGCCTGAGAAGTTGGAGGGTGACAGCTGGGGCAGGTCTCAGGACCTCCGTAGGAGGGACTGCCACTCCTCTGGGGGCGTCTCTGGATCTTCAACCTCCAAGCCAAGGGGGTCTGGATGCACCGTTCACATCTGGAGTCTTGAATTTTAAGAAAACTGGCGTCTTCGAGGCTCTGGAAGTTTCTAAGGGCTCAGTGTCCTGTTTGTCCTGGTCTAGGTTTCACAGAAGAGCTTCCGAATCTAAAGAAAAACAAAACCCCACACGGACCCTCCCCGTTTCCCTCTTGGGCTGCTGCCATGGCCTAGAGACGGAGGCCCTCCGAGGGCTTCATCACGAAGTGCTGCCCATCCAGGACCTCATTAGCCTCACACCAACCCGGAGGCCATGTCCCCCAGAGGGGTACAGACAACTGGAGGCCCAGAGCCTGAGAGTGGAACAGGACAGCACGGCCCCTGTGGCCCAGAGCAGGGGCACGTGCCCCCTCGACAAGTCCTGGCCTGGGACCCACACACTGGGGTCTGCCGGGGCAGGACTTCAGGGTGGACAGCAGCCCACAGAGCTCAGGCCCCACGCCTCCTTCCCGGGACAGATGCCACTGTTGATCACCTGATTTGGGCCTAAACACTGCCCCCCACACACACACAAGGGGCTCAGCAGAGACTCTCCACCTGCACCACTCTCCACTGGTTGCCACTAAAGTCACCTCTGTGACTAACAGGACACACCTGGGCAAACATTGTGGTCCCTCTTGGCCTCAGTTTCCCCCCTGTAAAATCCAGATGATTGGCACCAAGTACAGCTGCTGAGGGGCACAAGTGACAGAGCCCAGCTCTCAACACACAGCAGGCGTCAACGGTGGCTTAGAACAAAGGGAGGCGTCTTCTTTGGCCAACACAGGTGTGCCTGGTCCTCTGATGACCACCTGGTCACTGAAGCTCAGCAAAACCAGCACTCACACACACACAAGTGGGGTGGGCAGTCACGGGTTCCAGTCCTGGGTCTCCACTGGATTGGTGGCATGTTCTGGGGCAAATCTGCTCCTCCTGGGGTTTATGTTTACCCAATTTAATTTAAATTGGGTAAACAGCTGTTGAGGATTGTTTTAAAATGTGAACAAAAAAGGAGGTTAACAGAACTGTTTGTTTACTTTCACCTTTCCTTTTCATTATATTTAATAATTCTCTTAAAGACAATGTAAATTATTAAGAAAATTGTTTTCTTTTAGTGCCTTCTGGAATGTTACATAATTTTTTCTTTAGCCATTATTGCCAGAATTCCTATCTTCATCCCAGTGCATGATGACAAAGATAAAACCAATCTACAGCTTCTGCAATAGCCATCACTGAACTGCTTACAGAACTTACCTGGACTATGTATCACTTGTATGCATTGTGAACTCACCTGTATGCATTGTGAACTATCTGTTGATGCAGCGACTTGTTGTAATGTTGGGGTATTTTTGCTGATGATGTCATCGGTGGTACAATTTTTCCAAAAGGAGCCGTCAATTGGCTTGGTGTATCTTCCTCCCTTCTGCTTGTCATGATCGTTCAGCTAAAATTTGGGGGCCAACAGAGGTGAGGCAAAGAACCTCACCCCCGTGCTGGTACAAAGACCTCCACACAGGTGTAGCTGTATACTGGACCGGTAGTCAGTGACGGGTAAGATCCAATTACTATTGAACAACCTAAGGCAGGCACGGTCCCTAAGCCACAGCTTGTTGTTTAAACAGAGAGGAGGAGATGTTGAGAGCCACAGCCGAAGGGGCTCCAGCAAACTTTCAGACTGCCAGCTGATGATTGGCTCACAGCGGCCCCAGCAACACCTAGCTGATTGGCTCCTCTGTGGAGATGCTCATTGAGCTGTTTCCCTGCCCTTTCAGACTACCAGATGATGATTGGCTCACAGCGGCCCCAGCAACATCTAGCAACATCTAGCTGATTGGCTCCTCTGCGGTGATGCTCATTGGGCTGTTTCCCTGCCCTTTCAGACCACAGAGCTGCTCATTGGGGGACTTTTTTGGCTCCGCCCACATGACCCAGCCAATCGGCCTCAAAAGCAGGAGGATTGTGGGAGGAAGAGGCTGGGTTGGGGTGTGTGGCTTGTGGGAAGCCCGTGGTGGCAGTTGGGCTCTGAGGGTTTTTTCCTGAGGAGCTGTTTTGTTTGGCGTGTGTGGTTCTAAAAATAAAGTTAGTTTCTTTTGACAAGTGGCTCCTGAATTGTGCCCAGCCAGACTGCGGCAGAGGGGCAGTCATGGAATAGCAGGATACAGCAGAGGGGGTCAGATGGCCTCCCCGGAGGCTGGCTCCTGAGCAGAAGCATTGGGGACAGTGAGTCAGTAACAGTGAGAGAAGAGTGTGAGGAAGGAGAGGTCACTAGGAGCTGAGGCCGGGCAGCTGCAGAGGCCAGGCCCTGAAGGACCCTGAAAGATACCCCAGGTGATTGCCATGTCCCCAGGCCACCAAGCGCCACTCCCCTCGTGTTTGTGGACTCCCTCCCCCACTACGTTCCACATTGACTCACCAGAACCCAACAGGAAATCACAGGCTGGGGCAGGGGTCACTGTGGTCTTCTCTACAAGCTGCAGCCGAGGCAGAGAGGGGTTAGGTCAGTTACCACAGCATTAAGTGGCAGAACTGGGCTCTCATCTGAGCCAGGACCCATGTGGTCTGGAACTCAAGCCCATGGCCGCTCTGCCGCTCTCCAGCAGCAACATGGGGGCAGGTGTGTCTCAGAAAAGTGGTCTGGAGGCCAGTGTGGGGACCTGGTGTGAGGCCAGAAGTCAAGCCCAGCCACCACCCAGAGGGTGACATTGGATCCACACCAGCTGCGTCCCTGTGCCCACCTCTCTCACCCAGGAGCCATGGCATTCCCAACACTTCCATGAGTGCAAACCCTACATCCAGCCTCTGTCCCCAGGGCCCAAGACTCTCCTTCCCGCCCACATCCACCTGTAGGGGGATAACAAAGGGACAGGAAGCTACTGGAAACCACTCAACTAGACGATCATGATTTAAATGAACAAAGACCATCCACCGTCGACAGACACCTGGTCAACCAGATCCTGGGATTATTTGACAAGGATTGTAAAGCAGATGTCATAAAATGCTTCAGCGGGCCCATCCTCTCAAAATAGTAAACAACAACCAAAAGGAAATTGTAGAACTGAAAAAATGCAACAAATAAGAATTTCTAAAACTTGCTAAATAGTAGGCTGGAGATGGCAGAATAGAATCCGTGGACTTTAGGACAAAACAATAGAATTCACCCAATCTGAACAGCAGAAAGAAATGGAACAAGGAGCCACAGGCACCTGGGGACAATGAGAAAATATCCAACGTTTACATCATCAGAGTTCAAGAAGGAAAGAGAACAGGGCAGGGAGAGTGCTGGCAGGACAACTGCTGACAGTGGTCCAAATCTGATGAAAGACACAAATCTACAGATCCAAGAAAATGAGACGACACCATAGAAGTTAACAGAAAACCCCATGCCGAGACCCGTGATAACTTTCTAAAACTGAAGACAAAACCAAAAATATTGGAAGCAGCCAGATGGAAGTACAAATTATCTAACAGTTTTCCTAAAGCTGGTAACTGCAGACTTCTCATTTGGAAACTGTAGAGCACTCCCCACCAAAAAAAAAAAAAAAAAAAAAAAGTCAGATAATATTTCCTAAGTGCTGGGGGGAAAATAATCCTTGTTGATCGGCAATTCTGTATCTGGTGAAACAGATACAGAATAGGAGAAGATAAAGGCACCCTCAAAGGAAAATTTCAAACACTGTCACTAGAAGATCTTTACTTAAAAGTTGGCTATGGGAAATGCAAGTTTGGGTTGGTCTCTCTAGACTGCACTGGAGTTCCTGGGAGTGAGCTGGGTTTTACGTGACTGGATTATTGCTGATAGAGCAGGTTGTCATAAAGCATGTTTACCTCTGATTTTTGGTCTCTTCTGCGTATTCCTACACTCCAGGCACAAATGCTCCCACCAGGTGATGCTATCTCCCAAGTTATGGCACAGCACAAGGCTCTTGCCAGCTGCAACCACCTACTCTTGAACTTCCCAGGCTCTAAAGCTGAAATAAACCTTTTTATTTAATAAATGATCCAACCTCAAGTATTTTGTAATGGCAACAGAAAATAAACTAAACCAAGAGATTCCTTCCAACAGAAAGGAAATGTTTTTTAAAGAAATCTTGGAGCTTTAGGGAGATAAAGAAACAACAGAAATAGTAGAAATATGGATACATATACAAACTATGATCTTCCAAGTGAGTTTTATGTCACATTTGATGTTCTTAGACATGAAAAGCATGATCCATACATGGGACAAAAGTTGATACATTGGACCTCATTGGATCTAAAACCTTTGCTTTGGTGTAAACCCTGTGAGGAGGACCCCCCCTCACAACAAGGAAGCAATCTCAGGAGACGCAGTCTTCTCAGCAAGGGTGACAGGACCCCCCAGGAGAGGATCCATGGAGTTTGGCCTGAGCAGGAAGGAGGAGGACAGAGCCCAAGCCCCAGCTGGCTGCAGTCCCCCCTCGGAGCCTGGTGAGGAGATGCGGGGAGTGTTCAGAACCCACCATCCACTCACTCCCACCCCCACATCCATGCGTCCTGTGTTTACTGGGCACCTTCTACGTGCCTCGTGCTTTTCCAAGTGCTAGGACCAGAGATGGACAAGACAGTCCACGTCTGTCCATCCCACCTGGCCCCCGACGTCCCTGGGGTCACCACTGTGAAGGGAGAGAGCCACGGAGGCGTCACACCCACTCGTAACTGTCTCAGCCCAGAAATGACTCACGTCACGTCGAGACCACGTGGCCTCAGCCTCCTGGGGGCTCCCTGCCTGGCCCACCCCAGTGTCCGCATCTCAACAGGTGCCCTCAGTGTCACAGTGGGGCTCCCCCACGTGCCAGGGCACAGGAGGACTTGGGTCTGCAGAGAGAGCTCGGGGCCTGGGAGAGAAGACAGAGAAACGGGGAAGCAGGATCCGGGGATGGAGGGAAAGGACCAGGGAGGACCCGCCCAGTCAGCCCTCTCGTCCCGGGGTCCCAGCGCAGACTTGGTTCGGTGAGTCCACACGGGGTCCCGGCCCCTCTGGGTGTGAGTCAGCACGGGGGTTTCTGACACCTGATCAGGAACATCACGGAGCGGGGCTGCGAGCTCCACCCTTCATGGCTGCCTCCTCCAGGGAGCCCACCCTGACCACCCTCCACCGGGGTGCATCTCCAGCCCCCCTTGCCAACACCTCACCCCGTCCTACGACCCTCTGGTTCAACAGCGGTGATCTGTCTGTCCACCACCACCCCCACAGGACTGTCCTCCAAGGGGGAAGACTCTTGTTTTATTTCTGAATCAAAGCGCGGTCATGGCACCACATCCGGCACTCAATAGTCGTGACAGAGGCCACTTTTACCAGTGTGGACTGTGCCAGGCACCTGCTTAGTCTCATTGGGTCCTTGTGTGGGCTCTGATGTTGGAGCACACCCTGGAGCCAGACGCCACAGGTTCAAACCTCAGCACCACCATAACAAGCTGGAGACATTATGGAACCTCTCTGTGCCTTGGTTTCCTGATCTACGGAAGGGGAACAATAATGTCGCCTACCTGGTAGGGCGGATGCAAGATCAGATCAGACAAACAGACTCAGGGGCTTAGAACTGCGCCTGGCACATAATGACTGCCATAGGCGGGGTTCCTTCACCTGCTCCTCTTGCCACTGCTAACGCTGCTCCACTTTTATGGGGACCATGGAGTGAGCATATGAACTCGCTTGGCCATTGGGACTTCATTCTGGAACTTTGTTGGAATTATTGGGCAAGAAAAATACTCTTCTTACTCTTCTACTGGAGTTGCTGGTTCCCTCTAAGGGACAGAGTCTTCCTGAGAGTGAAGCCCGTGCAGAGGAAAGCAGGGCCGAGACATGGAATGTGATGGATGTCTGACAACCTCATCTGAGCACCTGGATCCAGCCCGACCTGAACTCCCATGAGACTGTAAACTCCCCTTTCTGCCTTAATTCAGAAATGAACCAACTAAAACAATTACCCTTCCCATTTTCCCTTACCACTGCGAAGTCACTTGCCTGTAGTCACACACCAGTCGCTTGCCAAGCATGGATTCAAGCCCAGATCTGGCTATCTCTAAAGGTAATGGTCTTCAAGAGAGTAGGATTCAGAGTTCAGTGAGGCAAGATGTCAGACCCGGCTGAGGATCAGGGGAAGAAACGCTTAGATGCAATTTGCAGAGTCTGAAATCCCTCACTGAGGTGATCTAATTTGAGGTGGCCCTTATTGCAGGCAAGTTCCACAATTGCCTGGAATCCTCCCCGTCCACCTCCCAGGGCCAGCGCTTCCGTGGACCATGACAGTTCTGTTATCAGGCTTGGCAGGATGCAAGCTGCTCTGCGGCTGCCAGTCCCGATTCAAGGCGAGGTGTAAAGAAGCTAATTTTCCTCCCTCTCACTTCCTTGGCTGCCGCTGGGCCGTCCAGTGGGGGGTGGGGGTCTCTGGGAGGCCAGGAGCTCAAATGAACCCTGACGGGTGATCATTGCCAGAGCCGCAGGTGAGCTGTGATTAGCGCTCCCAGCGAGAAGTGGCCAGGGGGCTCCTCAGCCTGGAAGTCACTGGAACCCCCGCAGGCGCAGTGAGGCCTCCGGAGCTGCAGTCTGGTTTTGGTTACAGCCCAGGGTCCACCGCCAAAAGGCCCTTCCAGCCCCCTTTTACTCGGGTCCAGGGTCAAGGTCAAAGTGGAACAGCTATCTCCTGGACACAGCAGGGATGAATCCGTTCCACTGCAGGATCCAGACCCTGGGGGAGTTCCGTGGGGCCAGGGTCAGCTCCCTGCATTTCCCACATTCCTTTAGTAAGAGGGGCCTTCAGCAGCTGTGGCCTTGCTTGTGGCTGGAAATGCAGAGTTTTACTAAGATGTGTCACTCTTGCAGTCTGGCCTTGGAATCCGGCCTTGAAGGCTCAGTCTTGACCTTCTCTGAGGTTTCCTGCCACTCTCCCCTCCCTGCTCACAGGCCCGAGGCGCTCGGCCGGGGAGAGCAGACCTGGGCCTGGATCAGCTCTTTGACTCGCCAACCTGCGCCTGGTGTCTGCCTTCCCAGAGCTTGCTTTTAAACGACTCTTTACTTTATGAATCACCAGAGGAAAGGAGCCAGATGCACAATAATGATAAGGGAATGGAAACATCGGTTATGCCAATCTGATGACTACATACTTACGTGTGTATTGCAACCCCACGCCGTAGCCCTTAAATATGTGCAGTTATTATGGGATCATCAATTTTTTTTAAATGTTTAAGGCAATAAGAACGCTATAAATAAAGTGGAATAAAATTGAGTTAAAAGGAGCTTCAGGTTTCCCTGAGACTCACATGTACACAGAGGAGAGCTGGGGTTAAGCAAACCAAGAAAGGTTCTGTCCCATGTAACCGGTCCCCTAAGGGCTGGGTCTCAAGAGTAACTGGGACCAGGTCCCACTCCTCAATCTCTCTGGCTCTCTTCCTTTCCAGAAGCCATCCATATCCTCTGGGTCAACTACCAGCTCCCCAACAGCACAGAACAGCCTCCTCCCTAAGTCAAGCTCAGGGCCACCAGAAAACCCTTAGGGTCCCCCTCCTGACTGTATGACAGAGTGCAGAGCTCAGAGCACCCCGCCCTGGGCTCTGGAGTGGACAGCTCAGGGTGGGCTCCCACTGGCCTGCTGCGGGCGAAAGGCAGCTCCCACCAGGGTCACCTAGAGGGAGCTTAGAGGTAAGGATGGGGCAAGGCATCTGTGAGTCCCCAGGGCCGGGGACAGCTCTCTGCACCTGTTGCCTGGGTGGACCCTGACTCTCCGTGCCCCGTCTGAGGACCACCCCCAAGGTGGGCTCTTCTCTAAGCAAAAGGAAAACTAGCACCAAGGCCCCTGCCCGCCAGGGGCTGCACAGGCCCCTCAGGAAGCCCTCCCACCATGGGAGCTGCAGGCCCCGCCCACTCCAGCCTCAGGCTCCGCCCACCCCGGCCCCAGGCTCCGCCCACTCCAGCCCTGTCCACGGAGGAGGAGATGTTCCAGGAAAGACCAGCCTCCCTCCGCCAAGCCCTGCCTCTCGAGTGCCGGTGGAGGACGTCAGGCAGGGCCTGGGCTGCTCTCATAGGAGGGTCCCCATGACCACTTGCAGACTGTCTCTGGAGCTCACCTGCCAGGTAGGGACGAATTTTATGACATTTAAGACAAAACCGCAACAACAAACTTTCAGCAGTGCTGCGTGATATGAGAAGGTGCAAAACCCAGAAGAGACGGCCTCTGCCGGCCAGGACAGGGCTCGTCCAGCTCAGGCCCACAGCCTGCGCAGGTGGGCGGGGGAGCAGGGCGCTCCTGGGCACAAATCCTCCCGCCCTTCTGATTACGGGTGGGGCGTGCAGTTTTCGCTGGCCAATGGAAAGCAGGTGAGGTGACAGTGCCAGGGCCTGAAGACACACTCTGGTTCCAGACAGGCCTGGGGGGAGCCCCAGAGCTCACTGGGAGCCGGAGGCAGACACCCCCCCACACACACACACACACACACAACACTCTCTCCCTCTCTCTCTCTCTCCTCTCTCTCTCCAGGCAGCCCACAAATGAAAAAGGAAGCTATTAGCTGCTGCCTGCCCTGGAGATGTTCAGGTTGTTATGGAGAAAAATGAAAATCTCACACAGTCGCCTGGCAGATTTCAGGGGCGTCCTCTTCCTGGAAGCGCCCCCAGCATCCTTCTGACCCCGCTGCTCTGGGGGGTGGATTGTTCTTGTAACCATGATGCCTCGCCCAGCCTGCAAGGGAGAAGGGACCCAGAGGAGAGCAGAGGCCAGCCTCCACGCCCAGGGCACTACAGAGCACTCTCCTGCCCCCTCTCCCAGGTCACCTTGGCATGCCCTCCATGGGTGGGCATGTCCCCAGGGTCCCCCTCGGCCACACACTTTGCTCTCTGCAGAGACTTCCCATCCTACGAGCCACCCACCTCTGTCCCCATGCTGGAATCCCGGACCCCTGTCCCTCTGCCCATCTTGCTGGTGAAGAAGCAGGCCCAGGGAGGTGGTGCTGTTGTCCAAGTTTGCCCAGCTGCCGGGGACAGAGGTGGGAGGGAGCCTCGGTCTTTGGGCTCATCTTTTTCTAGCAGAGCTTCTTAACCTTTCCTGGGGAAGAACTCTTGAAGTCGTGTGTTTACTGTTAAAATTCATGTGACATTTGCAGTCTGTCTCTATCTTGACGCTAATCCAAAAGCATGTTTTACATCCCAGGCCACTTGAGACCCCACCTGCAAAAACACCCTACTTCCCCTGCAGCTTCCTATGCCCCCTGTGCTGTCTACCCCACCCAGGCCCCCAGGCTGAGCCAGCTCTCCCCAGCTGCTAGAGGCTCAGGAGAATCAGACTTGGGGTCAGGGGGTTCTGGGGTGCCAGCTGCCAGCAGAGTCGTGGAATTCATCCTTGAACACTGTAGACCATGTACTGGGCTCTGATGGCTCCATTTTATTGATGGAGAGACTGAGGCACAAGAGGGAAACTGAGCTGCCCAGAGGCAGGCAGAGAAGGGGTGGCTGAACCCAAGCCCCACCTGGATCTCCTCGCACAGTTCCAAGAGTCTGTCCCCTGAAGAGCCCCTTGTGCGGAGGCTGCACTGCCCATCTCCCAGGCTGAGGCAGGGCCTTACCGTGCTGACCAGAGGTGACGGGTGTGGGCTCCGTTCTCCAGGAACTCCCAGGTCAGGAATGAGAGGGAGAGGAGGGAGCAAGTCCAGCCCTCCAGGCTCTGCTGTGTGACCGTGAGCAGTGGCCACGTCTCTCTAAGACCAGGTCCTATCCACTCTGACTGCTCTATAAGGTAAGGACCAGGGCAGACGGGCAGTGGGCACCCACCACAGTGACTGCACGCAGGGAAACTGACAGAACACCACCCTACACAGGTCATGCACTATTTTTCTTACTGGATTTGATTTTGGTCCTCATTATTTGTCTGGGAGGCAGACTGGCTGGCGAGGCCCTGGACACAGCTTCAGAGCAGGGCGAGGCTCTAGGCATGTGCAAGCCCCACCTTGAGGGAAGGGCGGGCTGGGGTCTGGCCAGCAGAGGGGCTGCAGGGGTGTCTCCATCACCAGGCAGGCAGGAAACGCTGCGCTGGGCTTCTGAGGCTGAGTCAGGCAGTCAAGGATCCAGCAAAATGCCCAGGTGACCCAACATCTAACCTGCTGTGGTGGCCACCATCCTGTCCTCTGCCGCCAGGAGCCCACAGGGAGGGTCGTGATTCCTCATTACACATGGGGAAACCAAGGCTCAGAGAAGTTAAGTAACTGCAATCCTAACCCTAACACTAACCCTAACCCTAACCCCTACCCCTACCCCTACCCCTACCCATAACCCTAACCCCTAACCCCTAACTCTAACCCTAACCCCTAACCCCTAACTCTAACCCTAACCCCTAATCCCTAACTCTAACCCTCACCCTAACCCCTAACCCTAACCCTAACCCCTACCCATAACCCTAACCCCTAACCCCTACCCTAACCCTAACCCCTACCCATAACCCTAACCCCTAACCCCTAACCCTAACCCCTACCCCTACCCATAACCCTAACCCCTAACCCCTAACTCTAACCCTCACCCTAACCCCTAACCCTAACTCTAACCCCTACCCATAACCCTAACCCCTAACCCCTAACCCCTAACTCTAACCCTCACCCTAACCCCTACCCATAACCCTAACCCCTAACCCCTAACTCTAACCCTAACCCTAACCCCTAACCCCTAACCCCTAACCCTAACTCTAACCCTCTAACCCTAACTCTAACCCTAACCCATATCTGTTCTCTGGCTTCCGGCCTCCTCTGGCGCCCAGGGGCTCAGTCTAAAATCCACCACTATTAAAATGTGGTCAGTGGTGGGCAGAGCCTCACAGGATGTGAAGATGGGGAGGGGTGAAGGCGGCTGCCATGACTAGAGGATCGGGGTGGCCAGTGCCTGGCACACAGTGGGCTTGAGTGATGCATCTCTAACAACCCGACACTCCAGTGTCCTTTCAGCCATTGAAGACACCCTCAGGCCTTGAAAATGATTGAAATGCTTGGCTGTGTCTAGCCACTCCCACAGGCTACCAGGCAGGGCTGAGGAGAGACAGGGAGGAGGAGAAATCATTGTCGAGAGCCCCAGGACATGGCTGGACGCATGCGGGTGGCCCAGGCTCTGTAGGCAGCCCAGGGTCCCTGGAGGTGCCAGCCTCTCTCAGGCCGCCCTGTGTGCTGTGCCCAGCTGGGCTTCTCTCTGATGGCCCACCTCTCCTTCCCCAGGACAGCGGCTCTCCCAGCCCTGCCCCCCCTCTCTCCTCAGCCACTGCTCCTGAACCTCACCATCCCTGTTGCCCAGGGTACCAGGTGTGGCCACTGCATCACCCTCCTGTCTGACCTGCCCACCTGCCAGGGCCCACCTCTGCCCCACCTCCTCCAGCAAGCCTCCCCAGCAGCCTCCCTGACCCTCATGGTTAGCAGAGGTGGAGTGTCCCCGAGGCCAGCCCCACCTGGTCTCATCCAGGCATCCCCAGCTCCACCGCAGGGTGGCAGCAACTTAAAGGCAACCCAAGCTGGAGCACATAGGCCAGAGGCTGAGTTTCCATCGCGCAGGTGAAGGGCCTGAACAGGTGTCTCGCCCGGCCAATGAGGGAGGGAAGCGAGTCCTTGCAGCGGGGCCTCAGGCTGGACTCTGCGAAGGACTTACTTTCCCTGTGCAGTCTAACTAAGGACTATGGTGCCCTGGGCTTGGGCTGGGAGGAGGGTTGGTATGGAGACGGTTCCTGGACAGAGTGGAGAGAGCAGAACCGAGTCACAGCAGTGACAGGAGGGCCCTGGAGCTGGCAGGCCACCCCGACCCTAGCCAGGCCACCTCCCACCGGTGGCAGCCCAGCCGGTGGGAGAGCTCAGCAGGAAGCTGGGCAGCAGGGCGGCTGGGCGGCAGCACCAGGTGAGGGCGTGGCCGGAGGCGGGAGGGGCGGGGAAGATGGGCGTGGCCGATGGGCGTGGCACCAGGACCTGATCCTGCAGAAGAGCGCTCGGGCTGTGGGTGAGCAAGTGGAACTCCACCTGCTCCCACACGTCTGTGAGGCCGGGCCAGTCACCTCACGGCTCTGAGCTGGGGATGGGGTCAGAAGACCTCCCAGGACCACAGTGTGAAGTGATTAACCTGAGACTCACAGCACGCCCGGCCAATGACCGACAAACAAAACATGTCCCTGCTAGACCAGAGGGCTCCCCTACGACCCCAGCCAGGACACCCCGGAGATCCCAGGCGCGGCCTCTGCTCTGCTGCCTCCTGGCGGTGTAACCCCGGACAACCCTTCTTCTCAACCTATTTCCTTCTCTGCAAAATGGGGTAACGGCAGCTTCTCCCTCTGAGGATTCTGAGATCCTCCTCCTTAACAGGGCCCAGCATGGCAGGGTCCTCCACCCCAGGCTGGGGCATCACCGGGCTGGGGGTGTGCAGGGGCTTTTCACATGGAAAACAGGGTCCCACCGGAGGTTTATCATTCTGATGACAATTGTCATGGCTCAGGTGTCCCTTCCAGAATCCCACATGGAAGTCCCTGGCCTTGACAGCTCCAGGTCTCCCAATCCACTTTATGGACACCCTGGGGAAGGTCCAGCCCGAGCTCTGACTGCAGAAATGGGTTCTTTGTGTTCATGAAAATTGTCCCCTTACCTTGCCAGACCCACTGAAAACTCCACTTTTCTTCCAGCTGGCTGATGGCGGGGGACACCGCCCTCCAGCATCTCCTTCCCTGTCCCTTTAGGAGCACACAAGTGGTCCCCCGCCCCGACCGCGATTTGCCGGAATGCAGCGCTTTCTTTCAAGCTGCTGGATTCTGAGAGTGGAGTTTGCTCTCCTAGCTGACACCTTTTCCTCCTTCCCTTCTTTTAAATGAGAGTGCCTCTTGTTCATTCTTGCGGACGATATGTTAAGGGAGATGAATCTAGAAAAGTCATGAACTCCCGAAGCGATAGAGCTCTTTAAAAAGAATTCATTTGTGGCATGAAATCCGCCAAGTGAGCGCACGTACACCACAGGGTCATTACCGTGCGGCTGAAGGGTTCTGCTTTGAATTGTGTCATGGATCTGTGAGCGGGGAGGGCTCTCCTGTCCTCCCACACTGTGTGCTCAGCGAAGCAGGCGGGTGGCCCCGCTGGGCTCGGCCCCTGAGCCCCAAAGAGCGTTTGAGTCATCCCACCTGCACCCCCTCACCCAGCTGAGGGGAGGATGTGGGAGGCCTCTGTTGCTCTGAGGTCCCCATTATCTTGAGAGCTTTCTCTGGACAACTCTGTCCTTAATAGGGTGACCACCCACCTCTAGTCACCCAGGGTGGAGGGGGGTCCTGGTATGGGGCAGTTCCAGTGCTGAGCCTGGAGAAGTCAGAGCAACTGGGACCAGCTGGTCACCCTGCACCTGGGGCTCCTGTCACCCTCACTAGAGAGCCCGGACTACGAGGAGAGGCAGGAGAAGTCCTTGTCCCACGTGCCACCATGCTGTGCCCTGGGGGACCAGCCCATGCTTTCCACTCCTGGGGGATGGGCTCTGTCTGCACGCACCTCAGAGGTGACTCTAAGCTAAGCAGTGTGGCTGGAGAAGGCTGGTCTGTGGGGTACCATCCCCTTCCTGCCCTGTCTCAACTATTCCTCATGACCAGTGTGAGGTGACAACACAGAGGATCAGAGAGGTGCAGGCACCTATCCCAGGTCACACAACATAAATGCCCCATCCTGTGGCTCCCGACCAGAGGGCCCTCCCTGAAGTCAGAGGAATGTCAAGAGCACAGCAACCCCAGGGCCAGAGGCAGGACTGGCAGGGGCCAGGTCAGGGGGTGAGGTCCCGACACTGCGGCCTCCGTCTGCCCCTCCAGGGTCCAACAGGGGACTGGTCCTGAGTGTGCACTTGATGAAGGAGCCGCGTGTGGGAAACCCTCCCTGTCCAGCCTCTCAGCCCCTTCGCTGTCCTCCACTGTGTCCACCCCTGGCCCCTTGGGGCTTGATGAGCACCAAGTACTGCCCCCTTCCACCCAGCTGCTCTCTGTCCGTGGGACCAGCACCGGGAGGGCCTGGTGTGCCTTAGAGCTCACTACGTCCTCGTCCACCACCATCCTAGGCTGGGCATATGGCACTGAGCAGGACACACGCAACGCCCTCAGGAGCAGGCCCTGAATCCCGGGAGGCAGACCCCAGACCTGGGGGAGGTGAGGTCCAGGGCCTGTGGCCAGAAAGAGCCAGGTCCAGCCTCCCAGCAGCCTCCAATCCTCGTGATCCCCAGGTCCTCCCATGGCCCAGGGGAACCTGTACTAAAGTACGTCACCTTGCCCTCAGCTCCCAACCTCCGTGGTTTCCCGTCCCTGGTGCGGGCCCTAGACCCCTCCCCAGCTGCCCCCAGCTGCCCCTTTCCTTGGCCGACCCCCCCTGCACAGGACTCCAGCCACCCCAACCTCCCACCGTTCCTCACACACACTCGCTGCTCCAGCCTTGGGCCTCAGCTAAGCTCTGCCAGCCACACAGAGCCCCAGGCATCAGACAGGCACAAGGCCACACCTCCACAAAGCTGGTCACCTGGCGTGTCCCTGGCTGATGCTCAGGTCTCTGTGGGGCTGGTATGTACCCAGCTGATGTCGGAGCCTCTGTGACCTGAGGGCACCCAGCACCTGGGCAGCGCTTCCAGTGGGGGGACCCAGCCTGCTGTGGGCTGCTGAGGATGGCTCCGGGCAGAGTGGGGGTGGGCTGAGGGGGCAAGCTGGAGGGCAGAGAGGCTGGTCAAGGCGTGGAAGGGATCCAGGGAGGGCCCAGATGACCCAGCGGGCCCCAGGTCAGCTGGGAGAAGCAGCCAGGCCAGGGGCTACAGGAGGGGCCTTTACCCCCACCCCCAGAAGCTCTGGCCCGGAGGAGCTGGGCTGGCTGTGGGGCCCAGGGGCGGTGGGATCCGAGCTGGGATGGAGAGAGGGCCACCAGGAGGTGAGGAGGGAACATTCTGCCGACCTCACAGGAAAACCGGACACGGCCAGAGCAGTTCTCACCCCCAAAATATCAAAGGGGGAGCATATTTGTTTCCATGGGGCTTTTCGGGAGACCTCAGGACTGTTTACCCACTGGAAAATCATGAGGGAAAAATCTCCCCTGCCCAGGCGGCTGCTTCATCCCCAGACACTAAACAAGAGAGAGCAGCAAGCTTCCGGCCCCAACTTGTTGAACCTAAAGTTCTGCTTCATTCCTGGGGCTGGAGGCTGAGTCTTTCGTTAAATGCAAACAGACTGGCAGAAATCATCTTTCATGCACACATTTTCATTCATTCAACAAATATTTACTGAGTTCTTGCTCTAACCAGGCGGTACTTGGAGTCTGGGAAGAGAGAGATTAATTAAGATTTGTCCAGGGCCAGGCCTCCAGGACTGCTGAGCCCTGGGGGTGCCGTGGGGAAGGCTGACCCAGGAGGCTGGACTTGGTGGAAGGATGAGGGGCCGTGGGGACCCTGGCCGAGGAGAAGCCTGAGCTTGGGTCTCAGGGGTGAGTGGCAGGAGCTGGTCCCCACAGCTTGGCTCAGCAGAGCCAGCAACTCCCTGGTATGTTAAGCCAATCTGTGGTCCCTGTCATCTGGAAAGGTCCTCGTTGTCCAGGGCATTTGTAGAAGACAGACTTCAATAGACTGAAACAGCAGCTTCGGGAACCCAGGGTGGGCAGGGGGATCAACTGTTCTCCTGTGGACCACCCTCCGTCTATGGCCCTCAAAAAGGGTCAAGATCTTTCCATGGAAAACATCCCCTGCCCCACCCTGGCCTGGAGGCTGGGGAGCAGTCCTGGTGATCAGAAGCCCTGGGTTCTGTCCCCATTCCACTGCCACTCAGCGCTATGCCTCGGGCTGAGTCACACCAACTTGGGGGCCTGGTTTTGTGATTCATCCACCTCAGGCTGTGAGCACCCCGGGGCAAGGGCATTATCCAACCCACACCCTGGCACCCAGGACTGGCCTGGCTCTGAGCAATAGGGCTGTTTGGTGACCATGTGGGAGCAGCACCTTCCACTCTCACCTCCCAAGACCAAGGCCAGTGCCATGCTGATTGACAGCTGCAGTTGTGCCCAGAGAGCCTGCCCTGTGCCCGAGCCCCGGATGGGGCTTGACAGGGAGGGGGGCTCCTGGCCGAGGCCCAGCACACAGCCTCCAGCGCTCGGTGGCTCCCTGGGCTGCAACTAGACTGTGGGGTGAGAAAAATCCCCCAGAGTCCCCAGTGACCCACTTCCGCCAGCCACAGCCCTTTGCCGTCATTTCGGCACCTCCAGTAAATCCATTCACATTATTGATCCATTCACCCACCCAGAGCTCCACTGATCCGGTCATTGCCTAAGGGCCCACCTCTGAGCCTCCAGCAGGGAGGACCTAGCTCTCAACACCTGAGCTTGGCGGAGAGGGAGGGAGGACCACATTGCAGATGCATTTCGTCACAGGAAGCCTCACCCAAAGTTGGTCCTCACCCAGGGCGGGGCCGAGCCTCACCTGCTGACAGTGAGCACCTGGACTCTGGGCCACAGTCAAGGTGACCAGCTCACTGAGCCTCAGGCTCCTCCCAAGGTCTTGTTGAACCAGCCCTGGGACCTGTTCCATAAGGAATCCGACTCCCCGGGGGTGGGCTCAGCACTCACATGTTAGGAAGCCCCCGGGTGACTGAGTCAGTGGGCAGACCCCTGATGAACCAGTGTCCAGAGACCCTGGTAAAGAGGACGAGACCCCAGACACACCGAGACCAGAACAGCTCACGACCTGTGCCCAGCACTCAGCCTGAACTCCTGCAGCCCCAGCTCCTCAGTCCTCAGGGACTCACAGTGAGGGGCCTCTCACCCCCCTGTCGTATGGATGAGGACACGGAGGCCCTCAGAGGAAAGGAACTGGCCTGGCGAGCCGGCGGCGGATTCACGCTAGGCCTGGGGGCTTCTGCCTCCCCCACACTCAGGAAACAGCCTTCGCCCCTCTCTCCCCGCCATTCCCAAGTGGCAATTCAAGTTTCAAAAGGACCAAATGACCTAGATTTTTACATGGATGAGCAGCTTCTTCTCCAGGTCCCCCTGAGCAGTCGCACCTTGAGGGACTATGTACATAATAGGCTGTCACAGGTGGTGACAGGTCCATGCCATGACCCAGCTGTCAGAAACTCAGGAGGAAACACCCAGGACAAACATCCAGCTGACATTTTACCCCCATTAGAAAACGTGCGTGTCCCTGAGGCACTGTGGCAGGGAGGGGCGAGCTCAGAGGGGCCAGTTCTGGCTGCTGGGCAGGAGAAACCCTTCCTGGGTGGGTTGGATGGGAAGCCTGGGGATCCACACCCAGGGCACAGGCAGCGCACAGGAAGGGCCCAGCACATGACCTAAGCCCAGCACATGCAGCCTTGGGCTCTGAAAACAAGATCCCTCGTAAATTTCCTGTCCAGCCCCTCAGGACTCTGCGGAAAGTGCCCTCAGCCCTGGTCACCATACTCAGGCTTGGGTCATTCTGCCCCCAGTCAGTCAGACAGAAGGGCAGGGGAGGACCCGTGAGGCGGAGAGAAGGGAAGGAGCCAAGCACAACGTTTTATCAGGAGCTCACTCCAGTGACGACATTGATCTACTGGTGAGGGCAGAGAGACCTCATCTCTTTCTCCTCCTCCTCCACTTCCTCCTCCCTCCTCCTCTTCTTCCTCTTCCTCTTTTTCTTTTTCTGCCTCCCCTTTCCCTTCTTCTTCTTCTTCTACCAGGAATTTAACCCACAGATGCTCGACTACTAAACCACATCCCCAGTCCTTTTAATTTTTGTATTTTGAGATAGGGTCTTACTAAATTGTGTAAGGCCATGCTTAGTTGCTGAGACTGGCCTCAAACTTGCCATCCTCCTGCCTCAGCCTCCTGAGTCACTGAGGTCACAGGCACAAGTCACCGCACGTGGCTCCTAATCATCTCTTAAGGGTCCCACCTACCAAGGCTGTTGCACCGGGGATTATGCTTCCAGCACTTGAGCTCTGGGGGGCACAGTCAAACCATGGCATTGGCCAGCAGCTCTGAGCAGTGGTCAGGGGCTTGGCCCCAGGCACAGCTGGGCAGGAATGCAGGCTCTGCGACTTGTCCCCCGCAGGATTTGGGGGATGGTATTCCTCTCGCTGCAGCTCACTTGGTATTGAAAGCCCACCCCAGTGAGAGCCCCAGGTGGCCCCACACAGCCAGTGCCCCAAGGCTGTGGAGCCCCTCTCCAGCTGGCCGACAGCCACCCTCGTTTCTCACCCACATGACGGCTATTTGCTCATGGTTCTTCACTTACATCCTTCCTGACTGATTTTCTGGCATGAACTCTTGCCTTCAGCTTCTCTTCCCCATGATTATCATTGTCACCAGTCAATGAACTTGTGACTGTAATCTCCATTAATATAATTGATCTTGGGCCGACATAAATAACTCCTGCTCTTATTAACACGAGGAGAGCAGGTAAATGCAATCTGTCATCGGTGCAGCCAGGAGTCGTCCTTCAGCTCCTCTCCACCAACAAGCCCCTCCGTCCTCCTGGCCCCCAGTCCCCAGGGCAGATCCAGCCTCCCCCTGCCCCTGCCGGAGCACGTCACTCTAGACTGGCAGTAACCACCCCTCACTCCTGCTTGGCCTCAGCCACTCTTTGAGCCAGTTCACCCTGCACCATCCAGGGGAGACTCTAAAGTGGCCACCTAACCACGCACCAGGACCAAGCCACCTGATCGCCCAGCAGAGGGGAGCACTCAGAAAGCAAGTCAGCGAAGCAACGTCATTGCTCACAAATAGGCAGCAAGGGACAAGAGAAGCCAATGGCCAGGCGCGGTGGTGCACGTCTGTGATCCCAGTGGCTCCGGAGGCTGAGGCAGGAGGATCGCAAGTTCAAAGCCAGCCTCAGCAAAAGCGAGGCGCTAAGCAACTCAGTGAGACCCTGTCTCTAAATAAAATACAAAATAGGGCTGGGATGTGTCTCTGTGGTGGAGTGCCCCTGAGTTCAATCCCTGGTACCCGCTCCCCAAAAAAGAGAAGCCTATGGAGGTGAGCTGGTCCCTCAACGCTCGCTTGGGAGAGCTGCCCTTGGGAAATGGGTGTCCTCTGTGTGTGCCACCTGCATCCAGCTGAGTAGACCACGCCATTGCTGCAGGCACAGGAACAGACCCCTGTGGTTCCAGCCAGTTCCCCTCTTTGCCTCGGGGTGCTGTGGAGCCACAGTACACAGTTACTCTGAGAACCACAACTGAGACCCAAGGAACTATCCCCAGTTTAAGGGGAAGAAACCCAGGGTCTCCAGACTTGTAACCCGCCCCCCGCCTCCAGTGCTACCTGGCTGGAGAAGACACTTGGGTTTCTCGTTCCCTCCCAGCAGTCCGGAGGGGCCCAGCCCTGTCCTCACCCACATGCATGTAATGACACCTCTTCTCCTATTTGCTTCACTCACATGCCAAGGAGCAGGTCTGGGCCCCTCAGAATCATCATCCTGGAAAGTAGAGCATCCTAATCGGGGAAACTGAGGCCTGAAGCGTCACAGCTTTTGGGAACTAAGAATCCCTTTAACCATCCATGTCTTCATTTTACAGATAGAGAAACGGAGGCCCAGAGAAGCGAGTAGATTGGCCCAGGAGCAACAGGGAAGGAAGGACGGGGCCAGCCCCAGGTCCCAGCACCCCTGACTCCCAGACCTGCACAGCCCTGGCTCATCCGGGGGGTGGTGGATGGACTTCAGCCTGCTCCCCAGAGGGCTGGGGGGGGGGCAGCGCTGGCTGGATTCAGGCTCAGAGCCGCGGTGGCGCTGGCTCGGGGTACCACCTGGAGCACCCTCTCCTTTGCAGACCCACTTCCCACCTGTAAATGACCTTTCCCAGAACCAGGGTGCCGAGTCCGACTCTCCTGAAAACTGGGTGTGGTAAAGCGCCCGTCCCCCTGGGGTTTCGAGGGGGGCTGGTCTGCGGGGATCCTCGGCCGGCGGCAGCTGCTCCCCTTCCCCAGCCAGATTGCATTTCCTCTTGCTGGACCCTGGGCCCAACGCTCAGGCGACATAAGCACATTTGTAGGGATTGCCATTCCCTGGGGCCAGAAGCAGGGGTGGTGATTCCCAGTGCTTCCTAGTGAGCTCCGGAGTCCAGCTGGGACGAATCTCTCCCTCCAAAGTGACACCTGCTGGAAGGCAGCGTTGAATGATGTCACATTATGTCACCTTTGACTCCACTCTGTAACCTTTATGTAGCCAGAGTTGCAGTCGCCCACGGAGAGGCCAGTGGATACCTGTTGTCTGGGCCGTCTTGAGGAGTGGGGCATCTGTCCCACACCTACTCGGCCCCCCGGGGACTGGACAGAGCCCCTCCTCTCCCTGTGCTCCAGGGCACCTGGTCCAAGAGGCCACCGCCTGACACATCTCACAGCATCTGGAATCCAACACCTGGCCCCAGGTTAGCCATGGGCCCCGTGTGGAGGAGATCTAAAGTAGTCAATCTGAGGAAGGAAAGATAAGGATACACCTTCTTCAGGCATGGCTGGATCCAGGGGCTCAGATTAGAGCCTTGATGTTTCTTTATTGAGCTTCCCTCCGGCTGTGGCGGGGAGTTGAGGGTGGAGGTCCCTCTCCCTGTGCCGCTGACACTCCTCCTGCGGCAGTCAAGAGCGGGGAAGCAGGAGTCATGAGCATAGCAGTTCCAAGTGTGCACGATCCCAGCTGGGACCCCAGAGGGAAGAGAGAGCTGCTGGATCCCAGAGGATTCCCAGTGGCCCAGTTTGGGCTGCAGAACCGTTTCTTGGGCCAATCAGTCTCTGAAGGGTCAACACCATGATTGGTCTTAGACTGACCCTAAGGAGAGGAGACAGGCTGGGGACTGTGCTTGGTGACACTGTCTGAATCTCAGGGCCTGGGAGTGCGGGAGGCTCCGTTCCTGAAGCAGGGTGGGAGACCACAGGTGTGGATCACAGCAGGTATGGTTAAGGCCACTTTAAAAGGAGGAAAGGCGTCTTGGAGAAGTTGGGTGGCCCAGCAGGTCAGTGGGCGCAGATGGGAAAGTCGGAAGCCCTTCACTGACCGCCAGGCTCCTTGGCGTCCCAGGGACCCCGGCTTCTGCAGGAGCCTTCTCCAACCCCTGCACCTGAGTTCCCACGGGTTTAAATCCCTGACCCCAGCCCAGGCTCTCCAGCCCCTGACGGCCCCAAGTGCACGCGGCTCCTCTTCCTGGTGGACAGGATCTGAAGTGCCTTCTCCCTCCAGAGCGGCCCCTGGCAGTTTCTTGTCCACAAAGCAGTGTCCAGAGCAAGGGCATCAAAGGGGACGGAGACCAGGTAGTGTTGCTACGGGTGACGTTAGCCTGGGGAGGCAGCCTGAGGCGTGAACGGTGTGACCAGGAGCACATCCTGGGGAAAGGGCACCTTGCAGGTGACTCAGACGCAGCCACGCGCCCTCCCATCTGCTCAGTCCATCTAAGGGACACTGCAGCACACGTCACCCCTGAGCCTCGGCCCAGATCCCTTCATCTCAGGTGAGAAGAGCCTGGGAGGGAAGCGCCTGTTCAAGGCCGGCGAGGAGGGTCAAGGGAAACAAGAACCACGGAGAGGGCACTGGTGAGGTGCTGGGCACCACGGAGGGCACCTTCTCCTCATTTAACTTGGACCCGGGGCCAGGCTCCTGCTGCCCTGGGTGTCTGCCCGCTGCCTTCTCTCTGTCCCTGTGCAGGGCCTTCTGCAAACAGGACATGTCCGTGGACCCCGTTCCACTCATGGGGAAGGGAGACCCCGTCTCCTCACCTCATGGCCAGGAAGGACAGTCGAGTGCAAATGCTGGATCCTGACACACTGTGGGGCCGTTTGTCCAGCTGCCTCTGCTCTCCCTGGATGGCCCTGTCCAGGGGGACCCTCTGGAGCCTGCAGCTGCATTTCCCGGCCCCTTCCCGCGGGTTCTGTTGGCAGAGGAGCCGGCAGAGGAGCAGGACCGGTCTCCCTCTGGTCTTGGTGCAGCGGGAGCTGCACGGCCTGTGGCCCTGGCAGCAGCAGGGACGTTGGCCACCTCAGGAGCAGCGGAGGTGGCCCTGGGTCCACCAGCGTTGGCCGCGGGCACCACTCTTCTCCTCTCTTCCTCCAGCCCTGGGTGGTGCCGTTCCCCAGGGCTCCACAGGAGCCACACGCCCGCCCTCCCCTCCCTCGGTCCCCTCAGCCCTTCCAACCCTTCGTGGCCAGTGTCTGCTTCTGTCCCTCCTCTGCACTCGGATCTCCTGAGTGGTCCCCAAGAGGGGCAGCCCTGAGCAGCAGGAGTGTCCTCCGGAGACAGACCAAGGAAGATGCCCCTTGGTGATGGCCTCAACGCGGGGTGACCTCATCGTCACGGGAACCACGGGAACGAGACGCGGGGTGTGGGGGGGCTCCCCGCAATCCGTGACCGCCCGCGTCGCCAATTGAAGGCAGGCCTTGGGCACACCAAAGAACCCGGGCCCGATGATGGCTTCCGACTGAGTTTCAGAAAGAAAATGACAAGCTCCAGGCTTTACACTCTTTAAACGCTCAGATCAAAGTATCCTCGGAGAACCAGAGATCCACGGGGGCCTAAAGAAATGTCCTGCCTTTGGTAGCGACAGAGAAGACACAGTGGGAAATCAGCTCCAAATGGAATCCAGCATCGCGGCCCGGCCCTGTGGGCGGCAGTTACAAGGTCTGCTGAGCCCCAGATCCCACCCACGAAATCAACAGGGCATTGCCCGAAAACAAGAAGGCTCCCGAGAGCTCAGGTGAATCTGAGCCCCTGGAGCCCACGAATCCCCCCCAGCCCCCACACCCCTGCTCATCCCAGCAGCCTCTGGTCTGTGTTTGGGGGAATGAACTCGCCCTCCCCTGAGATCCTCATGACAGATGCGGAGGCCACGGTTCCGACCGCACTTAGGTGACCTGGGCAGGAGGCAGGATGAACTTGGGAATGACCATGAGCGATCACCAACAGGCCCGGGGAGCGGCTGCAAATGCACCTGCTATTCCAGATCTTTCCCCAGAGGTAAAAGTCAGCACAGCTCTTGGAACTGCGGGCGACAATTATTGTTCTGGCAACTACCAAAAGGAGCTGCTTTAACGCAGGAGGCCCGTCCTCCCTCAAGGCTGGGTCAGCTTCCCTGCTAGGACATGATCCAGGCTGAAGGGACTTGGCCACTTAGCATCACAAGCCACACCATGCTGATCCGCCAGCCGGATGACATCCTGCAGAGTGGACCTGGTGACACCCTGCAGACTGGACCTGGTGACACCCTGCAGACTGGACCTGCCGAGCAGGGATGGGCTGCAGCTGAGAAGAAGGCGGGGCAGGTCCTGGGGTCTGACATTCTGGGGACTCCTGGACATCACTGCCTTCCCATCAGAGGCCTGGCCCTCAGCGGGCTTCCTGGATCTTGGAAGCAGCATAACCCACACCTCCACCTTAGTGTGTGATGCTGCAAACAATTTTTACAGATTGCAAATCTGTAAAGCTGCTGATTTGGAGTGGGACCCAAGGCAAGAAAGGCCCTGCAGAAAGACCAGGCTGTGTGTTGGCCACTCTGCCCTGGGCCTCAGGCCCGAGCAGTTAATGATCCTCAGGGTGACAGACAGAGGGGCTAAACACCCCTGGGCCAGTCCCAGCGGCCCAGACCACAGGGTTCTGGAGCAAATCTCTGCCCAATTCTGGAGATAAATGTTCTCCCTGGGGCCTCAAGGGACCCCGAGTCATGTGCTGTCCGTCAGCAGCAGGGTGTTACTGGACCCCCTGAGACATAAGCTGGGCGTGCATGGCGGTCACTGTCCCCGGTGGAAATGGTGAATGTGTGTTCAACGGCTCCCGGCAGGTGCTGAAGGTGGGAGCAGGCGGCGCTTGCAGGTGGCCCCTCCTCCAAGTGCCCTGCCCACCCTCCATCTCTGCTGTCCTCTCCTCTCAACTGCAGCGGCCTCCTGTGCGGTGCACTGTGGCCAGTCAGGTGAAGAGGGACACTCAGCCCTAAGTTACAGATGGTCCAGCAGATGTTCTGGCCCCTTCTGGACACATGCAAAAGCCGCTCAGCAGCCTGCGGGGCTGAGGGCTCCCGACACGGGACCCCGAGAGGAGCAGCGCAGCAGGGGACACGTGGACCTCATCCTGGTCCCTGGAACTGGTCACTTGGATGGCAATTGAGCCAGTCCACCCTCCAGGAGCTCCACAAGATCTCAAATAGCAACCGGACTTGGATGTTCAGCATCATCTCGTTTAACCCTCACGTGGCGCATCTCGCGGGCCAGGCCACACAGACCAGCACTGCAGGGCTGACCCCTCACTGCCCCTCCTGGCTCCCGGCTCAGGGGACTCAAGCGCCCTGGGGAGGGGAGCTCCCAGGCCACAGGCTGGGCAGCGCCCTGGGTGAGAACCGGGCGAGAGTGGGTTCCACGGTCCTCTCTGTCCAGGAGCCATCAGCCCTCAGCACACTGGGGACAGCCAGGAGGCAGTGGTACAACTGAGCATCCTTCTCCGGGGCGGGGGGCTCTTCTGTCTATGAAGAAACCCTCCAGGGAGGAAGACGTCACCACCCAGGAGTCGCCCAGGCTCAGGGGACCCACCCGCCCGCCTCCCCGGCAGAGCACCTAACGCGGGTGATTAATCCCTCCATGGTTTCCTTTATGCGCCTCAATAAATGTCTCCCTGAAACACCGGCGTTCTCTGTGATGCACAATTACCGTCTTATAAATCTAAGCCAAGGGCCCGGGGTTAAGTGTATGCAGGCCACTCCATTAATAAAGTGCCACAATAACCATGGCAGCCTGTCACTCCAGAAGACTCACTTCCACAGGGCGCATTTCTGTGCGGTGTTTGTTGGGGGGCAGGAAGGAGCCAGGGTCTCTGGGCAGTTTGCCAGCCGCTGTGGGCAACCCCACATCCTGGTGCCCTCCAGAGCTGCCTGGGCTTCCCCGTGTCTGGCCTCTTGGGACCTCTGGGTCATCTTCCTGCCTGAGAAAAAGGCGGCCAGAGCAGCCTGTAGGTAAAGGAAACTTGGGCAAGAACCAAGAAGCCTGGCTAGGCCATTCATGGGCTGTGTGGCTTTGGACAAGTGGCTTGCCATCTCTGAGCCTCCGTGTCCCCCTCTGGATCGTCAGAGAGGCGTTTGCAGCAGCCACCCGAGGCAGTTACGGGGTGTGGGAAGGTGGGTCTGTGACATGGGAGCAGTGTGACTTTGGACAAGTGATGTGACCTCTTTAGCCTCAGTGCCTTCGTCCACACACACCAGGACAGCAACGGCACCCCCTCAGGGCACCGGAGCTGAGCCAAGGTCGGACGTGACAGGCTCACTCAGGCCCCGTAGATGCCATCGCTTGTCAGGCTCCCAGAGTGGCCTGTCCTCCGTCGCCCTCAGGGGTCCTCACACACCACTTGGAGGACTCGCGGGGAAGCATGGGAACAGGCGCAGGGTGGGCTGGGGACGAGGTGCCAAGGGGTGCTCGGGTGCTTCCCCAGGGGACGGACGGACTGGGCCTGGCCAAGCCCCGGCTCTGTCCCTCTGAGGTCAGACTGTAGGGAGCCCAGAGGCCACCTGCGCAGCGGGCAGCAGGGGAGCTCGGCTCTCAGCCCCTGAATTTCTACATGTGGCTGAGCTGGGAGGCCATCAGCGGCCAGACCAAGATCGGCACCAGGCCACCGCCCCTCCCAGCTCCTGCAGAGGCACCTGCTGTGACCAGGCCTGCAGGCTGCCCCCTCCAGGATCCAGGAACCTCCCGGAGCCTGAGGAACATGGGGCCTCAGGGGCCCAGGCCCACCCCGCCAGCCCACCCTGCACCCCTCCCCCACCCTCCTGCACCCCACGTGCCCAGCCCACCCTGCACCCCTCCCCCGCCCTCCTGCACCCCACGCGCCCAGTCCACCCTCCTGCACCCCACGTGCCCAGCCCACCCTCCACCCCACCCCGCCCTCCTGCACCCCACGCACCCAGCCCACCCTGCACCCCACATGCCCAGCCCACCCTGCACCCTCCCCCACCCTCCTGCACCCCACGCGCCCAGCCCACCCTGCACCCCACCCCGCCCTCCTGCACCCCACGCGCCCAGCCCACCCTGCACCCCACGTGCCCAGCCCACCCTGCACGGCCCCCGCCCACCCCCACATTCCCAGGCACAGACATGTCACTAGGCTCCGAGACTCTCACGGGACACCTTCCTGGCTCCCTCTGTGACTGGCTAATGGGCTCGCTCTCTTGTTAACTTTTATTACGTATCGATTTCCTTTGATTTACCTCGGCCATGTCCATTCTCATCTGGTCACTGAGTGGGAAAGGCACAGCTTAGATCTTATACCATAAACAAGCGCCCGTACTAATGGGGCCACTCTGGGGCTGAGCATCACCCCCAGCCGCCTGCCACGCTGGACTGGGGGAGCCTGAGGAGGGGGCCTCTCAGCTGCCTCCCACGGGGGGGCTCAGGGAGCTGGCCTCTGGGGGCCACGCACGAGGGGGCTGGGCTGGACAGAGACAGGGATGAGCTCTCGGATGGCCAGAGGACGTCTGACGGCTCTGAGGGGACACACAGGGTCAAGTCTTAGGTGGGGGCCGAGGGCACAGGAGCCTCAGCCGTGGTCACACAAGACAGGTGGTCTCAGGGAGGGGACAGGAGGGGCAGCAGAGGCCAGGCCCAAGGTGGCGGGGAGACTGGGCAGAGCTCTCCTGAACCAGGAACCCAGGTGACACCCGTCCAGCCTCCTCACACCCTGAGGAGCAGGCCCAGCTGCTGGACAGGGACTTGTCCCCAGGCTCAGCCAGGCAGGGTGCAGGGATCTGGGGTCCCTCCACCACCCCTCACCCCTGAGGAGCCCAGGAGGCTGGTCTCTGAGGAGCCCCAGGGAGCAGAGTCATAGTGGACAAGCTCACACTGGCCATGGAGACCCAAGGCCACCCCCTGGGCCACCACTTACTGGCCAGGGCCCTGGGTAAGGCTTCCGCCTGGATCCTCCTGAGAGAGACAGACAACCAGGCCTGTCCCGGGGCGCGGGGAGGGGCGGGCAGTGAGGCTGGTCATGAAGTAGGGCTCGAGGGGACGGCAGTGATGACGGTGACAATGGCCATGTGGATACAGGTGGTGTCGGCAGGCTCTCCAGAGAGCAGAGAGGCTGTGCGTGTCCCACAGCTGCGCGTGTCCTTGTGCTTCTGGGCCGAGCCTCACTGACACTTCACGTTAGAACGTGGCACACCTGGGCACGCGCAGGCGCACGGAGAGGGCGAGGCGTGAACTCGTGATCCGCGGATTTAAATACCAATCCCTCCCAAAAGTAACCTCACGGCAACGTCCAGCTTAGTGCCTGGCCCAGCTCAGGCTAACCCACCAGTGACGACTGACGGGGAGGGAGGTGCAGGCAGGAGACGGGGAGTGCCACCTGACCCCCTGCCGCCCAGGGGCACCCGGGAGCACTCCTGAGCTGCACCCGCCCGGGGGGCCCTCCTGGGCTCTGCTCGCCCACAGCTCTGTCCCCAGCATGGAGCTCAGGGCTGGCCGGCTCCGCAGTGGCCTTGGCCCCTCCCTTCTCGGGTGTATTTCTCAACAATGACCCTGGGAGGTGCTGAGACCGTGGTGACCTGAGGTAAGTGGGAACTGGCCGGCAGCCCAGCTCTGTTCTGTCCCCTCCACCCGCCCGGCGTGTCTTTCAACACTTGACCCCAGCAATCGTGTGGCCCCAGGTGACACCGAGGATGGCTGCTCTCTGGGGCCTGGGCCAGCAGGAGAGATCCCATCCACCCCAGCACCCTCCGGAGCCTGGAGACCAGCTCCTGCTGACCCTGCTGCCCATCCGTGAGTAACCAGCCGGAGGGGGAGAGTCACCTCCTACAAGGGGACAGAGAAGGGGCCTGCAGGGGACGGGAGGGGAGGAGAGCGCCCCCCGGCGGCCTGTGCACAGCTGGGCCTCCTCTGCCGGGCATCTGGAGTCTCTGCAGGAAAGCCCGAGCCATCCTGGCCTCCCCAGGGGGGCTGGAGGGCAGCCTCCACCAGGGACAGGCTCCAGGGTCAGGCAGGGAGGGCAGACCCCAGGCCCCCCTCACCAGCTCAGCTGGCCCCTGACCTTGAAGAAGCCACTCACCTCCCTGGGACTCAGTTTCTTCCATGTGACCTGCCACCCCACCCACCTGGCCCACCAGGTGGTTCTGAGGACTGGGGGAAGCTGCAGACCCCAGCATGCGATGAGCCTGGATCCAAAAACCACCCCTGTGACACCCACCAGGTTGCCGCACTCTGCTGGGAGCACCCTGCGTAGGCTTAATCCTCGCCCCAGCCTGGTGAGGGCTGCTATCATATCCCATTTCACAGATGAGGGAACTGAGGCTCAGAGAGGTTAAGCAACTCACCCAGCATCACCAGCACAGGTGAAAAATGGTGAAGGCAAGATTCGCCATCGAGGAGTTGACTCCGAAATCTGTGAATTTCAACACTGTTTAAATGTTTTTAGCAGCCATGGGGCGTGTCTTGTGCTGGTCACTGTCAGAACTGGCCCCTCCACCTGGCCCTGGCAGCTGTGAAACCAGGCGATGCCTACAAGCCGTTGCTCCTGCTGCACCCTCTCCCTGGGACACGGTCCCCTGCCCTGGGGCTCCAGCAAACTCCTACCCAAGCTATAAGCCCATGGGCACTGCACCCACGCACCCTGTACCCACGCACCCTGCACGGCTGCTCTTGGCAGGTGGAGGGCTGGGGCGACAGGAGTCCTCACGGGCTCAACCCACAGCACCGACTTCTTACCCCCCACTTTAGACAACCTCCCACTTGGACGGGCTTCAGTTTCCCGAGGCCACGGATCCGCTAGAGGGGAGACATCTGAGCTCCCCGGGCCACCGAGGCCACCTTGGGGTTCATGCAGCAGCCTGTGGAGGCTGCGAGTGGCCCGCCCCACCGTGTCCGCTCTTCCTTCCTGCAGCCGTGAGCGCAGTCACACTCCGCGGTGTCCCAGACCCCGCCAGGGCCCTTTGGCCACAGTCACAGCAATTAAACCCACTTGATGTAAGAGCAGCGCCTGAGACTCAGGCAGCGGGTGATTAACTCAGCACAGCAGGTGACATGGTTGAACGGAGTGACAGCAGCACCCCTTGACCTGGAGGTGCCCAGACGCTGCCGGTTCTGATCGATTAGCAAAGCGTTGGAAATTGACAACCAGTTGAACCTGATGGGCCCGAGCCATCCTGGCCTCCCCATCCTGGCCTCCCCTGGCCGAGGTGGTGAGCCCGGCTGGGCAGAGAGGGAAGGCGGGACCCACCGCAAAGGAGGCGCCTGCCGCTGGACACCCTGGGGGACTGGCCCCTCACGGCTCCCCTGGGGCTGTACCCCTGCTGCTCCCAGTGGCACCAGAGACACCACAGCCACCTGCCCAGACGGCCACCACCCAGCACGAGGCCCTCATCTGCCTCCCCCACCCTCCTCCGCCTCCCCCACCCTCCTCCGCCTCCACACGCCCGTCCAGCAGGCCTGGCCCAGGCACGGCCACAGCAAATACTGGCATTTGCAGAGCTGTCTGTCCCCAGAGCTCTCCCCCAAGCCCAGGAGAGAAGCCAGGGACCCGGAGCCACCACACCAGACAGTCGAGGGGCAGAACTGAGCTGTCGGAAGCTGGAGTCACCTCTGGCTTCAGGCCTGTGCCCTTCCGGCCACCCAGCACGGTGGAACACAGGCCCTTGGGCTCCTAGTTTGGATGATGTCCCCCTCCCAGGGCCAGGGCCACCCCAGAGACACCAGCCTGTCTGCACCTGCCTCATGATTTCCTGAGACTTGGGCCCTCCTGGGACGCCCAGCCTCTCACCCCGAAGCTCTCTCTTTCCCTTTCTGGCCCCAAGAGATCCACGAGGGCCACGTCTCACTGCGGGCCACGGCACCAGGAGGGGGCAGGTCTGGGCTCCACAGGCCGAGGCACCAGGGTGGCACTGAGAGGCCTCTGGGGGCCAGGGCTGGGGCTCAGAGGCAGAGCGCTCGCCTGGCACGCGTGAGGCCCTGGGTTCCATTCTCAGCACCTCATTAAATAAAGGTCTGTGTCCACCCACAACTAACAAAATAAATAAATGTTTTAAAAGGTCTTTGGCACGGAAATCAGGGTCTAGGGACCAGTCAGCCCCACTGAGGGCCCTGGGCCCGCCCTTCCCCTCCTGGGCCTCAGCATTTCCACAGGTGAGTGGAGGGCTGCTACCTGGATGTCTCTGCTCCTAAAAACTCTGAGTCTCTCCGACGTTGTGAGTGATAATGAAAGTCATTATGATGTTGTTACCAAAGCTAGATCACCATGGCGACGGCGATGGGGTGGTCTGGGGATGATGAGGATGGACAGGAGAAGGTGATTGACAGGGATGAAGAGGAGGAGGATGGAAAGGATGAGATGAAAAGGAGGGGGAGGGGGGAGAGGAGGAGGGGGGAGGGGCGCACCGCAGCCCCCACGCCCTCTCTCACTGCCCAGCACCTGGCAGAGGAGAAGCTTCCTCACCCGCCTTCCAGAGGAGGAGGAGCCAAGTGTCCTGTCCCCAGTTCCAGCCACGAAAGCCTGGAGCTTGCCCACCTCAGGCTGGGGGTGCCCCGCTCACCTGGGAGCCCCCGGCCTGAGCCCTCTGCCCCCTGGAGGTTGGGCGGGGGTGGGGCTCCATGGAGGCCACTGGGAGGGACCCCTGCGGTGTGGCCTGCTCCTGCCCAGGGCCGTCTTTCTCAAACGCCCTTCATGGCACTTCAGTTCTCACCGTGGACCCAGATGGCAGCCTGCCACGCCTGGGGGACTGTCCCCCTTCCTACATCTGCAGGTCCATGATGGGGAGGCCCAAACTGCATCGGGGCCTGGACCCCGCACACTGGACAACATCCTGGGAGCCAAAGGTGGCTCCCCGGAGGTCCCTCAGCCCAGAGACGCTGAGGACAGAGCAGGTGGCGAGACCCTGGTCACTCGGCATGAAGCCTCAGAGGTGGACAGGAGCCTGCTCTGTGGACTCCACGCCCCATGCTGCCCCCCAGTGCAGGCCGAGCGCCCTCTCTGCCCCAGGTGCTAGGGCCTCCTCTGCCCAGAGGCTGCTTGGGGACAGGTCCCAGCACAGCGGGTGGCTTAGTGAGCACAGACTTCCTCTGCCACCTGCAGCCTCTTCTACAATAAGGTCTCCTAGAACTGAAATCCTGTCCTCTGACCAACATCGCCCCACCCCCAATCTGCATGTTTACAAGGATCAAGGGTGAACACTGCTGATCTAGTGAGAGCGTCCCCGTGAACAGCCCCACTCACCACTGCCCCTCTCCGTTGCCCTCTGGGGCCTACAGGCCACCTTCTGCTTGACTGTCGGAGCAGGGCTCTGTTGCCCCCGTAGCTGCCCCTTCCTCGGCTGCGCCTTCTCAGGGTGTGACCTCACCTGCCCTGACTCCAGCCCAAGCCCTGAGGTCCCCCCAACTGCCCCTGTCATTGTCCCCAACATCAGACCCTTCAGCCAGTTCTCAGATTCTCCCTCCAAAACTCGTCCTGCTCTGGCCACGCCCCTGCACCTCCAGCTGGGGGTGGGGGCTAGCCCTGGTCCCCCTCTGGCCTGGCCACCTGCTGCTCCTGCCCTGGTGTCCTGCAGGCAGCTTAGCCCTGGCCCTCCAATGAGGCCCACCCTGGCCCCTCACTAAACTCAAACAGCTCCGTCCCCAGCCCACGCCCCTCCCACCTTCTGCCCCTGAGTCCCCTCCCAGGTCCTTCTCAGTGGCTGATGACACAGCCGTCACTCCAGCGCCTGCTCCCCACAGCACCTTTCCTTTAGGTGCTCTGGAATCGCAATCCCGCTGCACCGGCTCCTCCTTGACTCTCTGCCCTGCACTCTCCGGGGTCCAGCCTTAAGTCCACATCAGGGGCCCCTCTTCCCGCCTCCTTCAAGCTGGGTTTGGTCAGCAGGGGCCCAGGGAGGGAAAGTCTCCTGGGGTCCCACCCTGGGAGACCTAGACCCTGCTGGGCCCACCCCCAGGCCAGTTTCAGCCGCCCCTCCTGGCCTCGCCCCTCCCTTCCACACCTTCATACATGGGATGACAGTGCCACTTTGTCCCTGCCAGGTCCCCATCAGACACCGCCACCCTCCCACCTCCAGCTCATCACCTGCAGAACTTCTCACTCTCCCAAGTTTTTGCTGGTGATCTGTGTCCCTCACCCGCATATGGGCTCCCTCGGAGGACATTCACCACATGTGACATCATGTCAGCGGGGCAGACACGCTCACACCTCCACTCTGTGCCCAGACCGCGAGGAAGCCCCGCCGATCCTGGGAAAGTTCACCTGTGAATCACGCCGGCTTTTTAAAGGCCTGAACGCGGCATTTCCCAAGTGGGATCAGCCACGCTCATCTGGGAGGTGCCAGCAGTTGGCAACCCGGCACACAGATGACGCTGTCCTGATTTTTCTCATCTCACCAAGCGTCTGTGACAATTTTATCCTGGCTGCCATGACATCAGGCTCCAGCCCGACCCTGGGCCTTAGTCAGGCCTGTGAACCTCAACCACTGGCCCTTGCTGACCCCAGGAACCCGGCTCCAGGCCTGTGCTGCCCAGGGTCTGCCTCACCGTCCCTGCCCAGCCTTGGCCCTCCCCTCGGCTGCCCAACCAGCCCTGGAGCAGGGTCCTCTGAGCTAGAGCCGATAGATCAGCCCTGGGCAGGAGATCAAATCCTGGTCTCTCATCTGTCACCAGCTCGTCACTTGGAGGAGCGGGCACCCCACTGCTGTCTCAGCTCCCCAACAGCCCGCTGCTCCTTCCGTCTCCAATCCCTTCCCCCCACCCCCCGCCCAGGTCAGACTGCATCTCCCCAGCCCTGCTCTGCCGAGGCCACCTTCAGAGTGAGCTGGCTCCAGTCCCAAGGACGGTCATCTCCCGTTGGCAGACGGGAGCAGAGTTAAGAGGGTAGCGTGGCTGAGACGGCGATCATGATCGGAGAGCAAAACAGCCCGCGGCCATCTCTGCTGCCCAGACCATGGGCTGGTGCCGTCCCCTGCCACCAAACTCTGCCCTCCTGGCCACGATTTGGCCTGAGACCATGGAAACGTGTCCCCTCCTCTGATATGTGGGCTTCAGGGTTAACTAAGCCAGAGGGATGACTGGGGTCCCGAGGTGACAGTCACAGGGGAGATGGACCAGAGGGGAGCGGCCAGCCCCTGAGGTCGTGGGAAAGGGGAGCCAGCACCGTCCTGGGGCGCTGTTGTCGTAGCGGCTGGCGGGCGCTCAGGCTGGTGGGGTGCAGCCGTGTCCTGAGGGTTCCGTGTGGGGTGCTGCACCCGAGCCCCCACTGCCCCGGGAGAGGGTGCAGTCACCACCCCACACTATCTGGGCTTCGAGAGGCTACATCATCTTCCCAAAGACAGCGAGCTGGTGACTATAAAAGGTCAATGACGGGCCTGAGCCCCAGTCAAGGGCACGCTCCGCAGCACTGAGGATGTGTGGCACCCGGCATGGCCCTCCCTGTCCCCTTTGGATCCAACAACTGAGGACAGGGGTCCGATGGCCATGAGGGTTGGGGTCTTGGAGGGGCCCCTGGGGTCACACTGGTACCCAGGCCACAGGGATCACCTGGTCCAGTGCTCGGGGCCGGAGGTGGGGTGTGCCACCCTGTCCTTCCTCCTGCTGAGCGCCCAGTGCCCGGGGGCTGGACTGGCTGCCCCTGGGTGGGGCCGGCTCAGGGGAAGGACTGCTTTCCCCTGTCCCCATCCTGGCTGAAGCAGCAGAGTTGGGGTCCGGATGATGCACGGAGCAGTGGCACAAAGGACTCGGTCCTGGGAAACAGAGGGACAGGACATGGGGGAAGCTCTTCAAGACGCCTGAGCTCGACGGCCACCGACGGCGGAGGCTGACCAGTGCACCCCGCCCACCAGCCAGACCCGGGGTCACAGCAGCGGCTGCCATTCCATGAGCACCTGCTGTATGCAACTCCACTTGTTTAGTGCCTACTGTGTGCCGGGCACTACACCAGGTTACTTTCCGTTGCTGTCACCAGCTCTCTGGTGGCGACTCTGTTAGACTAAGGCCATTTATGCCTAGAGAGCCTTATTGATGCGCCGTTCACATACACTACGCATATTTACAGTGTGACTTTGACATGGACACACCCCTGAAATCATCGCCACGATCTACACAGCAAACTTTCACAAGTGTCCTCATGTCCCTTATCAACAGCCCCCTTCCCGTTCCCAGCCCCATCATCCACGCGACCTGCTGTTGCTACAGACGGTTCCCATGTTGGCCAACAGCAAGCCCCGGCTTATTTGGCTGTCACTCTGCACAGTTATCTTGAGGTTCCTTTGTGACACAGAAGTCCCCTTCCTCTTACTGATGACTGGATCCCAGTATGAAAGTGTCGCGGATCATCTTTACGCCCTCCCTGCTGACGGCCAGGAGAATGTCCAGTTGGGGTGTTTTGCAAATAAAAGGGCCCCAGACGTTCACGGACAGCTCTTTGTAGGGCGATGCGATGTGCTTTCACTTGTCTTGGTAAGTCCCTGGGCCTGCAGTTGCTACATCATCTGATCGGTGTGTGTTCAATTTTATAAGAAACTTTTCAAAAGTGGTTGTTCAGTTTTACATTCCCACCTGGTAGCACAGGAGAGCTTCGCCGCTATGCATTCTTGCCACAGACCCATGGTGGCATCTCTCTGCGGTTGTAGTTTATATCTCCCTCATGACTAAGGAAGTAGAGCACCTTTTCATTTATTTGTCCTCTATCTTCTTTGATGAAGTGCCTGTTCAGATTTTCTACCGTTTTCTATTGGGTTCTTTCTTTTCTTATTGAGTTTTGAGGACTCTTTATATATTCTGGGTAAAAGTCGTCACTAAGTAGATACTTTGTGAATATTTTCCTTCAGTCTGTGGCTGGTTTTTTTTTTCTTCTTCTTTTTTCATGCTCCCAATAGAGTCTTTCAAAGAGCAGAAGTTTTAATATTGATGAAGTTCAATTTGTCATTTGGTTCTTTTATGTATCTTTCCTTGGGTGTCATATCAAAGAAATCTTTAAATTCGGATTGCAAGTTTTGTTTCTGTTTTCTTTCTTTAATATTTTTTAGATGTCGATGGACCTTTATTTTATTGATTTATTTATATGAGGTGCTGAGAATCCAACCCAGGGCCCCACACATGCTAGGCAAGCGCTCTGCCACGGAGCCACCACCCCTTGTTTCTGTTTTCTCAAAGTCACTTTGTGGTTTTGGTTTCACACTTAGCTCTGTGATCCATTTCAGTGGGTTGTCTGTGCGGTGTCAACGGTGGATCCTAGTGTCCCTCTGGTCTGTTGGCTTGGTGGCTGTTGTTCCCTCCTCCACTGAATTGCCCTCAAGCTACTGTCAAAAGTCAGATGTCCATTTTTTTCTGATTTTGTTTAATTTTTTGTTGTTTAATTAATACATAGTAATTGTACATATTCGTGGTGAGCCGTGCGATATCTCAATACGTGCATACAGGTGATGATCACATCAAAGCAAATAGCATCTCCACCACCTCCGATATTTGTCATTTCTTAGTGTTTAGAACACTCAAAATCCTCTTTTCCAACTATTTCAAAATCTATAGTGAATTATAGTTAACTATGTTCACCCCCTGTGGTACCACAGAACATTAGTACTTAACTCTTTCTAACTATGATTTTGTGCATTAATAATCTCTCCTTATCCCCCTCCCGCCTACTCTTCCCAAACTCTGCTAACCACAATTCTGCTCTGTACCTCCGTGAGATCAACATTCTTAGCTTTTAGCTTCCACCTGTGAGTGAGAACATGAATTATTTTCCATGCCTCTATTATTAGTGTCCTCCAGGCTCATCCATATTATAAGTGAAAGGATGTCATTCTTTTTCATAGCCGAGTAATAGTCCACTGTGTATACCACATCTCTTTACCCATTTACCCATTAGTGGACACTTAGGTTGATTCTGTAGCTTGGCTATTGAGCTGTCCGTATCTCAGTGGGCCTGTTTCTGAACACTTTTCTTTGCTCCACTGTCCTACTGGTCTGTAGTAACGCCAATATCACACGGTCTTGATTGCTGTAACGTCGTTAAGTCCAAATCAGATACTTTCTGTCCTTCAAATCTGGGCTTCTTCTTCAAAGTTACTGTGGTATTGTAGGTATTTGCATAGGTATTTTTCATTGCTATGTGAATATAGAATCTGCTTGTGAATTTCCACCAAAAAGAAAATAAAGTTCAGATGGGATTTTGATTGGCTTTTGTAATAAAAATAGAGACTCCGTGTTTGATTTCGACCACTGACGGCTTTCAGATCCTGACTTCATCAGGGCCCCCAGAGAAGCAAGCCCATGGCCTCCTCAGTCCCTTAACACCTGCAGAACCTTCAAAGCACTCGGCCCGTCCGAGCATGGGCGGCACCGCCCCAGCTCCACCCTCTGCTACAGTAAAAGCTGACGGTCACCCCCCTTGCTCATCCCACCCCAGAGCAGACCCAGCCACCACTCCGTGGGAAATTCTTTTGCTGTGGAAGTAATAGGCTTTATTTCATGTCCTTTTGTGCCCATGTGTCATTTGTCTCAATATCTATAAACTTCTTTGGAGGACTGCCCAGAATTCAGCGTGGAAAGCTAAGTGCCTGAATAAAACAGGACTACATTGAATCCTGAGGTTGGAGGAGAAGCGACACCCTAGCAATATGGATCATTCTGACTCACAAACACAGTATTTTTCTCCATTTATTTAGGTCTTCAATTTCCCCTCGCAGCCTTTTGTAGCTGTAAGTGCCAGGTCTTTTCTGACTATGGTCAGACATACCCCTGAGCATTTCATGTTTTCATACTACCCAAAATTATATCCTTTAGAATTTTTTTCAATGTTGACTCATTTGTTGCTAGTGTATGGATATACATTTGATTTTGGTATGATGTTCTTACATCCTAAAAGCATGTTAAAAATCACTAACTCATCGGCATACTATTGTGACGCAGCCACATCAATGTTCATAGCAGCTCGATTCACAATAGCTAAACTGTGGAAGCAACCTAGATGCTCCTTAATAGATGAATGGATAAAGAAACTGTGGTGTGTTTACACAATGGAATATTACTCAGCATTAAAGGAGAATAAAATCATGGCCTTTGCAGGTAAATGGATGGAGCTGAAGAATATCATGCTAAGTGACGTAAGCCAAACCCAAAAAACCAAAGGACAAATGTTCTCTCTGATAAGTAGACACTGATCCATAGTGGGGAGGGGGGAGGCATGGAAAGATGGTGGAATGAGAAGGACATCATCACCCTGGGTACATGTGTGACTGCACATAGGGTGCAATACGATATCGCGTACAGCCAGAGAAATGAAGGGTTTCTGCAATTGTGTACAATGAATCAAAATACATACTGCTGTCATATATACTAATCAAAATAAATAAATACTTTAAAATCACTAACTATCCAACATTTTTGCATATTTCATCATATTTTCTTCACAGCTTATCATCTGTAAATACAGTTTTATCTCTTCTAATCTGAAATCTTTTATTTCTTTTTCTTGTCTCATTGAATGGGCTACAGTCTCTAGGACAACACTGAATAGATGCTGTGAGAGCGAACATCTGTGTTATCTTCCCAATCTCAGAGGGCAGCATTAAGTTCACCTCAAAATAGGATGTTAGTTGTAGTTGCCTTTTATCAGGTGAGAAAATACCTTTCTATCTTACTTTGCTGAGAGCTTTTATCAGAAATGGATGTAGATTTTGTCAAATGTATTTCTGAATCTATTAAGATGATTATATGATTCTTCTTTTTCAGTTTGTTAACAGGGTAAATTACATTGACAACTGATTAATTTGCAAATAGGAAGCCAACCATGCTGCACTCTTGATATAAACCCTACTTGGTCATAATTACATTGTATATAAACATCTTTAGGTATTTCCTCATACAACATGCTGAATTTTTTTGCATTTGAAATTTTGCTTTTGTGTTCATGATAGACTCTGGCCTGAAGTTTGCTTTATCAACAAAATCTCTTCTGGTTTGGACGTCAAAATAATGCTGACCTCCTAGAATCAGGACGTATTCCCTCCTTTCCCACATACTGGAAGAATCTGTTTAAAATTCACATTATTTTTGTCTTAAATATTTGGTAGAATTCACCCGTGAAACCACCTGGGTTCCACACAGTGCTGGGCTCAGAGCCAGGCGTGTGACCTAGCTGGCCCTCCAGAGACGGCCCGTGCATTGTTGACAGAAGTGACCTAGAGGCTTCTTTCGGAGGCTGCTGAACTGTGGAGGCTAAGAATGAGTTCTGGGGGCCACCCTGAGGACAGGCTGTCTGTGGACAGGCCAACACGGGCGAATACGTACAAAGTGGAGGAAGAGAGTCACAGAGTGCATGTGCTTGCGATCGAAGTGGCCCCCAGAGGCCCACGTGGTAAAGCCTTGGTCCTCACTTGGCGCTACTGGACAGTGGTGAAGCCTTGAAGGGGTGGGGCCTGGTGGGAGGTCCTTGAAGGTGATAGCGGGGGCTTCTGTCCCCTCCCTCTCGTTTCAGTTTCCAGTGTGGGTTGAACTGTGCGCTCTCCTGCCATCGGAACCCAACGACCCTGGACAGAAATCTCCAAAACTGTGAGCCAAACTAAACCTTTGCTCTTTATACCCTGCTTATCTCAGGCATTTGTCACAGTAGCAGCAAGATGACTAACACGGTGTCCTGAACTCACTGACTGTGCGCCCCACAGGTCGGAGACCCTGGTCTGACTTGCTCCCTGCACGTGCCCAGTGCAGAGTCCTACCAGCGCCTGTCCCCTGCCTGGGCCTGGACCCAGGCGGCCTGAAGCCAGCACCTCCAGACCTGCAGCCCCATCGCCAATACCTCTCCCTCCTGCCTGAGACAGCAGAGTTCCACAGAGGAGACCCGGGGACGGCAGAGGCCCACAGAGGAGACCCAGAGGACGGCAGAGGCCCACAGAGGAGGCCCACAGAGGAGCCACAGGGGATGGCAGAGGCCCACAGAGGAGACCCGGGGACGGCAGAGTCCCACGGAGGAGACCCGGGGACGGCAGAGACCTGAGACAGCAGAGTTCCACAGAGGAGACCCGGGGACGGCAGAGGCCCACAGAGGAGACCCGGGGACGGCAGAGGCCCACAGAGGAGGCCCACAGAGGAGACCCAGAGGACGGCAGAGTCCCATGGAGGAGACCCGGGGATGGACATCTGCTTCCCCCACCACAGCAGTGTCTCCCTGGGGCCCTTCGGCGGTCAGCTGGGCTCAGGGAGCAGGGCTTCCGTGTGGGAGCAGCCCTGGGGGCGATGTCAGAGGTGGGCTCGGTCCTCAGGCTGAGCTCGGTGTGACTCCTCAGGCCAGAGGGTCCTGCGGGCAAGGGCAGTCCCATCCCCCTGCACAGGGCCCAGCGTTGACAACACCCAAAGGAGCCCAGCGGAGAAGTCCAGCGCCAGCTCACCAGGCTGCACTGGATCCCACCTAGACCCGCCCCTGGCCACCCAGGACCTTGGCTGCGGCTCTCATCACCAGCTTCCAGTGACGGAAGAAAGAGAGGAGGCGAAGGGGACAGTGACTTTCCAAGGACGAGCCACCGCGAGGACAGTGGGGCCGGGGCCAGGCCATCGCTGCACCCTGGGCTCTCAGGGGAGGCGGGTGGGACCCCGACATCTGTGACAGGAGCAGAGACCCCAGGCTCCTTGTGTTCTGCTGGCAGCTGGCAGCCTGAGCGCGTGTCCCCAGGCAGGCCTCAGGACGGCCAGAAGGGCCAACGTGCTGCAGAGAACGAGGGAAGGCCTCCCAGGACAGGAGTTGGGCACAAAGAACTTTGTCCCCCCATCCCCACTGGACACGGCGTTGACGATCATAGTGGCATCTGGGCATTCGTCTGCTGACCTAGGAAAGGGTCAGATGCCATCCCTGCCCAGAGGCCCTCATGGCCCCTGAAGGGGGCTGACCCGGAAACCAAGAGAAACTGCACAGCGGTAGATCCTGTCACCACCGCCCTCATCTTATAGGGGGAAAGGGAGTCCCAGCGCAGTCGAGTGAACGGCATGTGCAAAGGTCCTGTGGCTGGACAGCCGTCAGCACCCTGGAGAGCTCCAAGGCAGGTGCAGCTGGGGGCAGGGGGTGGATGGGAGTCCCTGGAGGGGGGCAGGCAGGGCCAGACCGTGGGCTTCCAGTGACGCACCAGGCACTCGGATCTTTGTCCCAAGGATAGCAGGATCCCATTCAAGTGTTTTAAGCAGAGTCCAAAATGGAGGAAGTAGAATCGATCGGATAACAGTCGTCTTTCCAGAAACTTCTTGAGGCCCGTGGGATGAATCGCGGTGGAGGAAAGAGGGGGACCGCAAAGGCTGGAGGAAAGATGACCACGGAGGCCTGGGGGAGGAGGATCACAACAGTGAGTGCCCACATCTGGTGCCCTTCATGCATCCCTGGGCCGTCCCCAGGTCCCAGGCAGGGGCCACATCTCTGTCTCTTCTCCTGTCTCTCCCCTGCCCAGGAAGCTCTGGGTGCCTCCCTGGTCTCAGCCACCGCACGGCTCCCCGCAGAGGCTGGCAGAGGCTCCCAGAGGCTGAAGGGAGGAAGAGGGGACGTGGGCGGGATGACGGGACCTTGCTTCAGAGCCTGGTGCAAACCCCAGGCAGAGAGAAAATTGGCAATTAGTGGACGGCGGGAAGAAGGACATCAGAAAAGGCTCCGCATGAAAAACGTCACCCAGTGACCTGGTCATTTTGCTTCATCAGGAACAAATTGCTCTGTTCCCGGAGCAGATCTGAGAGGTTTCTGGGGCAGCACGTTTCTCACATGGCCGTTTCCTGCTGCGCTGGGCACGGCCTGGACGGCGGCAGCCAGGGCCAGATCCCAGCAGCCCAACCCCAGGGAAGAGCGAGACAGCCCCGTTCCCCCAGCCCCTCAGGAGCCCCTCAGAAGGAGCATGGGGTCAGCCAGCCCTCCGCAGGGCCCCTCCCCTGGACAGGACCCCCAGGGCCTAATAAGGAGGTGCCTGGGCCGGGTGGAGCCCTGGTGTCTGGTGACTCGGGTGCCAGGGAATGGCGTCCCCTGGGTGACTTCTCCAATGCAGAAGGCCAGGCGCGCCCAGACCCTAATCGGATCTGGACACCACAGTCTCCCAGGTGATCCGTGCCCAGGGGACCCTGTGAGGGACAGAAGGACACTCACCGACACGTCTCCAGGGAGGCAGGGAGACGCGGGATGGAGGCGGGCCTTGAACCCCCGACGCTCGACTTCCTCGACTGTAAAGTGGGACTGTCCCACTCACCGAATGACCAAGCCAGGCCCTGTCCTGGGCCCAGTGGAGCCAGACGGGGCCCTGCTTCTATGCAGCTCCGTCTAGTGCACCTCCTGTCCCCAGCGTGGGGACGGGAGGATGGTCATGGAGCCTGGGACCCAGAGTCAGTGCACATGGAACCCTGTGAGGGGAAGGACAGCAGCAGAAACAGGCCCGGGGCTCCAAGGCGGGAGGCCGTGGGTGACCTCCTCTCCCTCACTCCCCCTAGCCCTGAGAGTTGGTGCTGCTCCCTATTTTTGAAAGGAGAAAGCTGAGGCCCAGAGAGGTAAAGTGCATTGCCCAAGGGCACACAGCTTGCCCAGGAGGGCCCAGCTCAGATCCCCATATTTTCCCCATGACCCCTGGCTGTGGTTCTGGACCCAAATGTGCCTTCTACAGCCCTTGAATCAGCTTCCTGGGGGTCAAAAGGACCTTCCAGGCCATTCCACAAGACCTTGGCACTAGGACCCTTCAGGCCACCAAGCTCTTCCTCTTTCTGGACCCATCCCTCCTCCACAAGAGGGAACCCTGCCCACGGCCGTCAACCCTGGCCTCTCACCCCTCCTCTCTGGGACCCGGTTTCCTCCCCTGTAAAACAGGGACAAGGACAGCCCCATAGGTACTGGGAGCTTGGCGGCTGTGGTGGGGTCTCTCCCCAGGAGCAGGTGGCCCTGGGTCCTCTCTGCAGGGCCCCCTCCCACCCTCCCACCCCACCTGGGGCTCTTCTCCCAGGGCCCCCTCCCGCCTGGGCTCCCCACATCTGGCCTCGGTCCTCCCCTCTTTGCCCCCCGCATTCTCCTGGACGGTCACTGTTCTGTGGCTGCCCCCCACCAACCGTGCAGGAGCTCTGAGGACAGGGACCCGCGGGCCTCATTCACGGCTGGTCCCTGGCTCAACCCAGAGCCCGCCACTCAGGAGCCCGAGGTCCAGGCTTGATGTCAGGGTGGGGAGAAGGCCAGCGGCCCCGACCCCAGCACCCAGGGTCCCACCCAGGAGGCCTCGACTGCTCGTCCACTCTCCGGAAGAAAGCTCGGGGCCTCTGGGCTGGTGCTAGGGAGGGTCCAAGGCTGCCACCAAGCTGCCCCCCTCCCTGGCCACGTGCTTTCCAACTGGCTCTGACCACCCCAGGCTCCTGGACTTCCTGGGGTCCCCTCCCCTCTCAGAGATTGCTGCCAGGATTAACTGATCTGCTGCGGGGTGACAAGGGCCACAGGCGGTCCTGCACCTGAGGACAGGAGCCCAGGAGGAAGACAGAGCCGCAAGGTGCCCGGAAGGCACAGGAAGGGGGCCTGTGGGCAGCCACCAGTGGGGCAGCAGCAGGGCGTGGACAAGGCCGCCTGGCCCCGTGGCTGAGCGGAGGAGGCGCCATGGGGTGGGGAGGCTCTGGCACGGGGCGCCCCCAGGCTTAGGGCAGGGGCTGGGGAGGGTGACAAGCATTCAGATGCACCCCTGTGCAGAGGTCCACCCGGCTCAGCCAATGGGGCGAGGATGCTGCAGGACCAGCCACACAGCCGCCCCGAGGCCTCACCTGGCACCTGGACTCCCTGTCCCTCTGGCTGGGGCTCACCTGGGTCTGAGCTGCTGGGGAGGCCTGAGGGGGACCTGTCCTCAGAGCCGCACCCCAGCCTCGGAGCCTCCAGGGTCCTCACCAAGCCGACTGCCCGAGGCGCCTCTCCACCTCCCAGAGGAGCCCCAGGTGGTGGGGGTGTCGCCTGTGGGTGGCCGGGTACAGAGGAAGCCGAACTGGGGCTGTCCACTCTCCCCTGTCCCCCTCGGGTCCTCTCCTGGAGCGTAGAGCCCTGGTGGCCGTGGGAGAGATGGCTGCGTGGTTGCCGGGGCCGTGTCTGTGGTCCGAGGCTGCAGTCGGCCTCCCCTGGACCCTGTGCACTCGGCTGCCCCGGGTAAGAGCGTCCTCAGCTCCCCGCGACCCCCGCCCGCTGTCCTCTCAGACCTGCCCAGGCCCCGTCTGAGCCTCTTTTTGCCCTTGAGTGGGGACAGAGGGGCTCCCCAGCCTGCTCTGTGCCCGGCCTGTGGCTTCCCCGACTCCCAGAAGAGAGCTTTTCCTGCCATCGTCCCCACAGCTGGCTGTGTGGACCCCCTGACGTCACCAGAAACACAGGAAGAAGGGACATTCTTGGCAGAGTGCCACCATCAAAGTCCCTCCTGAGCCTCAGCTTCCAATCTGTAAATCAGGGTTGGTGACAGCTGTGGCCTGGGAATGGATGAGGGTTAGGGAGACCATGGGGGACAGTGACTGGATCAGAGGTGGCACCAGTCACAACAGCTGCAGAGTCTCCTCCCCCTGTGGCCCCAGGCAGAGGAGGGGGCCGCACCTCCCCAGCACAGGGTCCTTATCCACAAAATGAGGACAACACTCTTCCTCACAGCTTCATCATAAGGACATAAGTAGGTAATCACCTCCACCCCCTTCTGGGGACAAAAGGGCTCCATGTCCCATCTCTAGGCGGAGGAGGAGGCCCGAGGAGGAGAGTGGGCTCGGAGCCCTCCGACTCCTCACAGAGCCACCCGACCCGCTGCAGAGACGCTGGCGTCACCTTAATTGTGTTGACTTCCTTCTAACTGCGGTGGTGCCCAAGGGCACCAGATGTTTAGAGAAAACAACCTCCGACTTTGTGCGCAGATGGAATTTGGTTCTACCCTGGGGCCTGCACATCACAGAGGTTTATTTTAAGAGCAAGACAGTCTCGGCTGTGGGGGGAGAGGAGATGTGGCACAGGGGACAGCTCCCAAGGGCCTACACAGGGTGGGAGCCAGGCCCGCCCTGGGGGTCTGAGTCACGGGGTGTGGGCCAGAGCCCCAGAGGTGGCAGAGCCCCAGAGTGGTGACTCCCATGTGAGGCTAACAGTCGGTGGCCAGCACTTCCCAGGCACTTACGATGGGCCTGGCAGGGTTCTGTTTTCACATGTATTTGTTCATGTAACTCTCTCCACATCCCAGGAAGCACAGATTCTGTTACTTCCACAATTAGCAGACAAAGAAACGGATGAGAGGGTTAAGTGACTTGTGCAATGACCTGCTGTTGGTAAGGGGCAGAGCTGAGAGGAGAACCCGGGGTATCGGACCTCAGACCTGACCTAAAGCACCGTAACAAAGTCCAGATTTCCCAGCATACTATAAAGGACACTCAATAACCTGGCTTGTTTTGACATGTATTAGTTAGGTTGTGCTGCGTAACAAACTACTCCATAACAAATTGGTTTAAAAGAGCAGCGGGGACATGAAACGATCGCCCACAGTGGCAGGAATGGAGGCCGTGCTTGGGCTCAGCAGCGTGGGCCTCCTTATCAAGGCTGATGACCCAGTGCTACTGCTGAGAGCCCCACAGTCCACAGCAGAGAGGAACATTCATGTCCAACATAGAACCCTTCCCTGCAGGGACCTGCAGTCACTGGGGAGCAGGTTGGATACAGGGACCCTTCATCGTGGAGAGGGTTCAGATTCCTCCTCACGATCAGGGACACATCCTGACGTGGCCTTGCCCTCCCTGCCCACCACTCCTCTTCCAGCAGCATCATCCACAGACACCCAGACGCCTTTCCCCCATCCTGGTGCTCCTCCCCACTGCGGCTTCTGGTCACAGAAGTCAGTCACAGCAGAGGAAGGGCAGGCGTCAGCTCACCTCCACGAGATCAACTGCTTTTATCCTCTACTCCAAAGTGGCCAGCCGAACCGAAAGGCGGAATGGCTCCCTGAGGACCCCATCGGGGTGCCCATCAGAAAAGCCAGGTGTTCTCTCTACAGGATGGAGAGTGTGTGGAGCCCAAGACCACAGGATGCCCAGGAGCCACGCCCGCCCCCCCCCCTGAGCCCCAGATGTGGACGTGGCTCCGACCACTGCTCTCCAACAACACACTCACAGTCTCTGGTTCCCATCCTTCCAACGTTGAGCTCTTCTCATTCCAAGAATCTAGACCTCCCAGGACACAACTCGGGAGGCTGAGGCAGGAGGATCGGGGGTTTGAAGCCAGCCTCAGCAAACTTAGCAAGGTCCTAAGCAACTTAGAGAGACCCTGTCTCAAAATAAAATACAAAAAAAAAGGGCTGGGGGTGTGGCTGAGTGGCAAAGTGCCCCTGGGTTCAATCCCTGGTACCAAGAAAAAAAAAAGAAGAAGAAGAAGAAGAAGAAGAAGAAGAAGAACCTAATCCCCAGAGAAAGCAGGGAACCCAGACACGGCTCCCCTGAATTAGAGGATGAAGCCGCCACCTGGCCCTTTGGGTTCCTTATGCCTCTGAACCAACAGGTCGATAAAATCCTGCTCTCCTACCTCTGTGGTCTGTCCCCGGACCCAGGGAACTTGGTTTGCTGCTCCATAACAGAAGCAGGGAGCACTGTCTGGAGTCCCAGAGGTTCTCCGGCTGCCTCTCAGCACTTTATGCCCAGTAACAACCCAAAGAGGCGGGATGCATGAGGACTCCGACCCTGCAGAGAGTAAGGTCGGGAAAGGCTCCTGAGTGGAGACCCCCGGCCACCTGAGATGTGGACAGTGGGAGGTGGGATGACCCGGGGAAGAAGGAAGCCACAGACGTCACCCTGGCCTCAGGACCCAGGGCAGAATCAGGGGCCACCACAGCTTGCACCTTTCCTCCTTGTCCGCTGGATGGGCTTCTTTGGGTAGATCAAGCCTCCCCCCTAGTGCTTCCCTCTTCCCGTCGTTGCTGGGCACAGTCGGAGGTTCACTCTGATATTCAGTGGACATCATCACCTTTCACCAGGGGGAAGGGTAAGAGTCATTTCACTTCCAAGAGCGAGGTCAGGTGGACAGGGAGCACCTGCTGCGGCAGAGGTGTCCAGGTGTGGGTGGCACGCCAAAGCCGGGCAGCCGACGGGCGGCTTGTGCCAGCTACCGCCCCCACCATTGCCTCTAACCTAAGATTCCCTCCTGACACCTGCTCTGCAGATGGACGGGATGAAGCACCTGTTCTTTATCAGGAGCACACTGTTTTGTCATTCAAGGCCCGGGAGGGACACTTTGGGAGGAAGGGGACCTCCCTTCCTGGCTTTGGTTGCTGTCTATGGCTGTCCCTCTCCTGCCAGTTAAGCCAAGCTCGGTGTTCCTCTGTACCTCAGTCTGGTGGTACTGATCGGGCACAGGGTCACTAAGCGGCCTTGGAGCCACGGCCCAGTTCTGACAGCCACCATACCACCCCCTCCTCCTCCTCCTCACACAGCCCTGCAACCCCCGGCTGGGCCCTCAGTAGCATAAGGATGCCCTGGAGCCTGTGCCCAGCCTCAACTCACCAGAGCCTCCGAGCGCTTCCCTGCTGCCTGGCAACTGTCCTAAGCAGCCCAGGCAACACTTCTGCCATCGCTGGACTGTGGATGTGCATCCCCAGTGAGACCTAAGCCAGCTCTGGGGAGGGGACCCCCTCCAGGCATCTCCTTCCTTGGATACCCTCCCTTCGCCCTCGGGTGCCTCTGGGGTTCTTTCGACTTCACAAGGACCCTCCTGATGAAGCAGACACTTAGATCGCCCTGCAGCCGGGCTCCTGCGTGGACCCAGCCTGACGCAGGCCCCTCCTTCACGGTGCTCTGGTGAGGCAGGGTTGATTCCTTCGCAGAGAACCACGGGCTCAGGGACATCATTCTGCAAACATTTGCAATTCTTCTCTAGAAAATCCACTCACGTTGCAGGGCACTCAGTGAGCTGGAACTTGATTCTTCTTATTTTCCGTAAGAGAAGCTATTGAACCACAGGCTTGGAGGTTGGCGGGTTGGGAGTCATCTGCCTAAGCAGCGCAGGGCCTTCTGGGAGAGAAGGAGCAAGCAGATCAATCCCTGTTCTCTGAGGCTCGAATCTCTTACAATAATGAGGGAGGCCCAGGGGACCCTGAGCGAGGCCCGGGGGTGGGGAAGGCAGTCCGTTCCCTGAACGAGGCTCCGCTGGGCAAGAGAAAGGGACAGGTCTGGCCCCCGAGGCAAGCAGGAGCTGAGAATGCTAAGGACCTTGACCCACTGTGGCTATCCATGTGCTCTGGAAGGTGCCACCAAGTGGGACAGAAGGGCTGTCACACTGGGAGCCACGGGGTGTCAAGAAGAAGCAATGTCACTGTGAGAGGAGCGTGGGGGCAGGCACTGCTCTGTGCTGAAGAAGCACGTGGCCCAGGCACGACTGGAGCCAAAGGCAACGTCAGTGACAGTGGCAGGAGGCCACGTCGTAGATGTGCCCCCCAGGGCAGAGATGAGGCCCTTCTGACTTCTCAGGTTCCCGCTGCCTTCAACTTCAAGACCAGAAGCCATGACCATATTGGCCCCCTGAAGCATGACCAACCTCAGCCTGCGACGATTTCACGGAGGAGAAAATGGAAGTCCAGGACGTCAGAACCACTGACCACTGGCAGGTGGCGGGAGCCCTGGGCTTGAGTTCCTCCACGAAGCTTCCACGCAGGCCGGGCAGGGAGAGGGACACTGGGAGCAAGGCCACCTGCAGAACCACGCTTGGAGACTCAGAGGCTCGGGTGGATTTCAACCGAGGGAAGGAGCAGGAGACGCAGAGATGCAGGAGGAAGGGAGGGACGGGTTGGAAGACACACACGTTAGGCAGGAAGAGAACAAGGAGAGCCCAGGCTCCTCTTTACAGACGGGAACTGAAGCTCGGTTTGTAGGGAATAATAATACAGAGAGACACAGACAGGGTGAGAGGCAGGGAAGGTGGCAGAGTGGTTCCTTGTCCAAGTGGCCACATTTACCTATACGAATAGGTCACACTAGGTCATTAGTACCCTGACCACCTATTGTTTAGAGTATCGGGAAGGTTCTTATTCTGCAGCTACATTTCACGCTTACAATATGCAATGTCAGGAGCTTTGTGCAGCTCTCAAGAAAGTCCATTGTCTGAAGTCACTGTTAGGGGGACAGCTCCAGGGGCCCGGAGCTTAGGGAAACCTTGTAGTTACCCAGCAAACAGTTCTTCTATTCCCAGGAGCCATGGGCCTGCAATCAAGGTGGAGGCTTGACGAGGCTCTCACAGAGGCGTCTCAGGGCATTGCCAGACCAGCCAGACACTGCACGTGTGTGAGCTATAAGATCCTGAGAGAGACTGCAGGGCCTTGTAAGGGTGGGAAACAGGGTGCCTGTTACCCCGGGAGTTTTCTCACCAGAGGAGTGCTTGCCTGTGCGTTTCCACGGTCAGAATCCCTACACCAGTAACCTAAATGACAGAGAATTGAGTATCTTGACCACTTGGTCAACGGTGTGACTTCGGTTGGCAGAGCTTCAGGGTCCCTAGCCAGGGTCTGGGGGCTCTCCATTGCACATGGGAAGGAAGCGGAATTCAGTTTCCCCTAATTTCATACTGCAGTGAGATCTTTCCAATCTCAAGCAGACTTTCTAAATACTGGAATACATTTTTATATTTTCATAGACAACATTGGGACATTTGTCCTAAAATGTATAATAAAAATCTCGATGATTCCCATTAGTCAGAATTCTAGGCCCCTCCTCATTATCTAGAAAAGAATCATTTGGCTAAACTTCCTAATGAGGTAAACAAGACGGGAAGTGTCAATATTCATCCCGCTGAGAGGCAGATAGTCGGCGAGCCTCTGAGTGAGAACATCACCCTCCTGGACGGACCTCAGTGATGAGGTGACTGATCCCCACCCTCCGGTTCTTTGTCTTGTGTACCCAAGTGAGCTTTCAGCAATGTAATGGGAGCTTGGACATTTATGGAGCATCTTCTGTGTGTGAGACCTGGACGAGGGCCATAGATCCTACCTTTAACCCTCACGCCAAGACTATGACTGTATCATCAGCCGCTCCTTACAGGTCAGGGCACAGAGGCACAGAGGGATTGGGTACCCCGCCCAAGGTCGCACAGTTTAGCAACAGAGCCGGCATCGGTCCCAGGCAGCTGGGCCCCAGAGCATACTCTTTTAATTCCTCTCCTGCGCGATCTCCTAGAGCAGAGCTAACCCATTGATTCTCCTGCATAAAAACCTTTGAAAACGTTGCCTAAAAAATCCTCATCCCAGCTGATGCATTTACTGCTCCCCTGCCTGGATCTCTCTGCCCTAAATTCCTACAAGGCTAACTCCTTCCCATACACCCAGGCCTGACCTCAAATGTAAACCCTCCTATTAAACTTGGCGTCCCCACTCCACCCTCCACCCAGCCCCAGGCCCTCTTCCGATACCTTGTCTCTCTTTATTTCCCTGAAGCACCTCCTGACTGTCTGAAATCACTCTCTCATTATTGATTCATTCATTAGAAAGCCTCAGCCAGGCAAGACTCTTGCCTGTAACTTTTTTTGGCGGGGGGGTTACTGGGGATTGAACTCAGGGGCCCTCGACCACTGAGCCACACCCCCAGCCCTATTTTGTATTTTATTTAGAGACAGACTCTCACTGAGTTGCTTAGCACCTCACTTTTGCTGAGGCTGGCTTTGAACTCACGATCTTCCTGCCTCAGTGTCCCGAGCTGCTGGGATTCCAGGCCTGCGCCGCGGGGCCCAGCGCTAGCCTGTCCTCTTCAAGGGGCCTAGGACAGACATCCATCGGGTGATGGATGGATGAGTGAATGAACACGTGCCCACGTGGTTTCCTTTCCAGGCGGGAAGCAGAATGACCTCTGAAGGAATTGCAGATCAGATTTGAAGTTCGTCTTTCATTTATCCATAAACAAGTTTCCCTGAACTAATAGAAAGAGCCAGTAAACGGCGAAGGGAAAGTTCATCCTGTTCAGGGAGCAGGTCGCTTGTGGCCTTTCTGTCCATCAATTCTTATCAGATGGGAAAACCGCAACTCCAAGAGAAGGGGACGGTCATGTGGACCCACACATGGAGCCAGAAATAAATTTGAGGCAAGAAACCAGCTGTCCTCGTCCTTCGTATTTACTTCTGAAGCAGTCGGGAGGTACTCAGTCTGTTGTGGGCACATAAATCAGTGCTGCTTTTCTCGATAGCATTCTAATTAAAATAGCAATAGTGATTTAAACACGATAATAGTGATGCAGCACATAACACTGTCAATCCCCACAACGACCCTCAGAGAGGCCACTATTATTATCTCCATTTTACTGATGGGGAAACTGAGGCCCAGAGAGAGGAAGCACTTTGTCCAGGACCGACTAGTTGGTAGTTAGTGAAGACAAGATTCAAACAGAGGCAGTTTGGAAATGTGCTCCAATAGCATTCCGTTTGACAGAACCACTTCTTAAAAGTCCCCCAAAGAAAAGGATTAGGATGTAGGTGACAACGCACTTAATATGGGTGTCTAGAAGACAGCCGGATTCTTTCCACACATACTGGGGTGGTATCTCTCCACCACCCAGTGGACACCTGCTCCAGGTCCCTGGATGCAGGCATCATGGCAGTGGCCCGGCTCTTGCTTTGGCACAGAGTGTTTCAAGACACAGAGGATCTTTCCTGTCTTGGAATCCCAAGACCCCTCCTGGATCCCAGGGCCAACAGCCCCCCGTCCTCAGCCTCAGGGTCATGTGCCATCCCACCAGCCTGTCAGCAGTCAGTGGCTGATAGAAGCGGCACCCCCCAGCTCCAGGTGATGTCACCCCACATCCTCCCTGTGACACCCCCCTCCCTCTTTGTTAGCAGTGAGATGCAGATGCTCAAAGGTGGAAGGAAAGATGGTAGGAAGAGGCTCGTTCTCCAGCTGAAAGCAGGCGGGAGATGGGCGGCAGAGGGACGGGCCAGCAGGCTGAAAGGCAGAAAGGCTGGTAAATGAACATGGCGGCCTCTCCGCTTAATGGCGGACGTGGGGCACCAGGCAGGGGGGACAGAGGGCTCCATCCCTCCTGGAACGCGGATGCCATGCTGGTCAGGGATGCAGGAAAACCCTGCCCTGCAGGAGGGCGGGCGCTGCCTCCCAGCCCCACGGGGCTTGTTTTCTAGACGTGAGGCAGCTCCTAACACGCCACCTGGAGCCTCTGCGCCCACCTCCCCGACACCGTGGCCCTCATGCTCCGTCTCCGCCCCTGATGCAACCTTAAATGTCAAGTGTCTCTTCTCCAACAGCACTGAGCGGAGATAAAGAGGATTAGGGGATATTTTTATCCTGTTCAAAGATCACCTGGAGTGACTGGGAGTAAACAGACGCCCCTGGAGCCCTGTCTCTTCTCCCCACACCCCCTGGCCCCTCCTGCTCCCCTTCCCACTTCCTCAAAGGCTGCCCTGGCTGCTGCTGGTACGGGGTGAATTCACCTGTCGCCAGGACCTGCCTGCAAACACAAGTCCCCACCTTAACCCTGATCCCAGGCAAGGTACCAGTGAAAGGCTCTGATTTGGAAAATTGACAGGAGAGGTCAGGAGGGAAGGAGGTGGGGGGCCCACTGGCCTTGAATTAAGATTCCAGCAACAACCTCAGTGTTGCCATCTTGGAAATCACCCCCAGGCCCCTGGGGCCACCTGAGAAGATGCCAGGTTTTGAATTGGTCAGCAGCAGGATGCTAAAATCAGCTGACAGGAGCTCAGTAGAAACATATTGACTTTTAATACAGAGCAGCCAAGGCTACTTAAATATGTAAAAGTATAATTCATCACTCGAAGGCCACTTTGTGCTACAGAGAGATGCCAGTCTTCTGGGACCTTCATAACTGGGCTTCTAGCAACAGTAGCACTTTGAAGAAGCCTGAGACCCGCGTAATTATCACAGAACTACTTTCCATTTACTGAACACCTGCTATGTGTCAGGCACTAAGCAATTAATTTCATATACATAGTGGCATTCCCTCTCCAAAATAACTGAGATCGATGATGTGAACCATTCTATATACAGGCAAAGAGAGGTTCAGCAAGGCCAGGTGACATACTCAAGGTCACAGTCACACAGCTAGTCACTGGTAGAGTCAGATTCTAAACTCACGTGGGTAAGATTCTAAAACTCATACGTTGACTTCTGCTTTGGTCATGATAGAGTAACTGTGCCCCTTTGTGCCTTCCCCATCCACAAACAAATGAAAACTGGGCAAGACACATAAGACAGCTACTTCAGAGGCTGGACAGCAGAGAACTAGGGTTGCTACCAACCCTGCAGGCACACCAGCATTCCACCAGGAGGCGCTCTTCAGACCACTGCCCTGGGAGGGGCAACAGAAGGAGAACCTTCCCTGGGCCGAGGAGGCTGACAAGTTTAGGGAGACCTGGAATCTGCAGAGAAAAAGAGAAGAGGTAGCTACACAGAGAAAGAACCTCAGAAAGCTGCACAGATGTCCCTTAGAGCCCACTGCTGAGCATAAACCTGCACAGGCACCAGGAGAATGAGGCCAGGGCAAGAAAAATCAAGAAGCAGAATTCTCAAGTTCCAACAGAGCTATGCAACCTGTGCACTCTGGCCACCTGGAATGGACAGACCTCCCTGAGTACTTGAAGTAATAAGTAGACGCTCTTAAGGATCATGCCCTTAGAAGGAACACCCTAGTGTTCAGGCTCCCCAAGGTTCACGATGACAACCAGAAAAGAAGCTCGAATGGTTTAAGCTGATCTCTATAACCTCACTCCATTAAAACAAACTTCAATACTCCTTAAAGGAAAATAACAAAATCCAGAAACACAAAAATTAAACATTCAAAATGTCCAGCATAAAATCATAAGTGTCTAGACATAAAAATGTGACCCAAAACAGGGTTCGAACATCAATAATTTGTATGAACCACGTCAAGCTATCTGACCTATGTGAAAAAAGAGTCGCACAACAGGGAGGGGTGAAGAAAAAATATTTGGCTGAATTTTATGAAAATTATGAATGCACGAATCCAAAGATATCAACAAACCCCAAACAGGATAGTTTTTAAAATGTGTTAAAACACATTATTGATACATTAATCTAAAAATCCAGTGAGAGACAAATTGTCCAGCTGACAGAGCAAAAAGATGTCACACGCAGGGGAGCAAAGACAAAGATGACTGTCGATTTCACAGCAGAACCTGGGATAGGCATCTCTGCAATGTCAGAGCGGGAGGGGAACCCATTTAGAATTCTACCTCCTTTACCCAGCACCACCAAAGAAGAAAAATTCTATCTTCTTCAAGCAAAGGCAAAATAAAAATATTTTCAGACACAGGAAAATAAATGATTTTCACTACCAGAACTGAACTACAGGAAATAAGAAAGAAAGTTCTTCAGTTGAAGGAATACGGTGACAGATGAAAACTGAGACTTCCTGAATGAATGAGTGAATGAATGAATAAAATAGTTAAATGGATGAATAAAATATATGAATTCACTTAAATTACATTTTTATCATTTTGGAAATATTTTCTTTAAGATATAACCAGTCAAAACAAAAAGAATAATCAACTTATTAGATGGTCGATAACGTCCATGGAGGTGAGGTATAAAGGATGGGGCAGAAAGGAAGGCATGCTGTCACCTGGGCTCCCCTTACATGGATGTGGCATGAGAGTACTTGAAGACACACTTGCTACATTAAAGTTGCACCTGTGTAAACCCTAGAGGAACCACCAAGAAAATTAAAATGAAACATAACTAATCATATAATAGAGAACACTTAAAAAGTAGATTATATTTAAAAATGGCAAGAAAATAGGAGTAAAATGTAAATAGCATTTAATAGGTGGATGTAACTGACTTAAATCTAACCACATTGTTGGTTACATTGAGTGCCAAAAGTCCAAACACTCAAACTGAAAAAGTAGATTGTCATACTGGATAAAAATTTAAGGGACAACTCTATGTCATCTGTAAGAAGACCACTCACTTTACATATGAAAGACACAATTAGTTATCAAAATAAAAAGGATAGGAAAAGATATACCATGCAAACATCAATTATAAGAAAGCTAGAGCAAGTACATGAATGCCAGCAAAGTCAACTTCAGGACAAGGGTGTTAAAAGAGGTCAAAGGACATTTCATGACAAAGAAACAATTCATCTCTAATGGACAACATTTCTAGGTGTATATACGCATCTAAGCATCAAATAATGGAGCTTCAAAGTTATAAATCAAGAAATAAGAAAACTTACAGGAGACACAGACAAATGCTTGATAAAAATCGCTAAGAACAGAGGCTTGAACAACACCATCTTGAGCTAATTAGTGTTTATAGAACCTCTGACGCCTCAATGGGAGGGCGCGTATTCTTTGCAAGCACAGGCCAGACAATGCACTGAGCCACAAAACGCTCTCACAACATCTTTTAAAGGATTAAAATCCTACAGAGTTTGAACTTTAACCACAATATGATTGGACAACAACAACAAAATCACTAACAGCTGTAGAACGCTTAAAGATTTTGAAATAAAACAACTCCATCCAAATAATCCATGGTGAAAGAAAAAATCACAGATAAAATTTTTGAAGTATTTTGAAGCACAACATGTCAAAATGCATCAAATTTGTAGGTAATAAAATACTAATTAAAGGAAATGTAGCCTTTAACTACTTAGAAAAGAAGAAGGATAATTGATGACCTCAATTTTTTTCTTCTTCTTCTAGATTTTGAAAGAGAGGTAAATAAATCCCAAATAAGGAGGAAAATAACTAAAAGAAATAGGGGCATAGGCATCACTTTCTTAAAAAAGGATAATTAATAGAGAAATCTATAAAAACAAAAATTCTTTGAAAAGACTAATGAAATTGAAAAAACTTTAGCAAAGGCAATCAAGAAAAAAAAGTCTCAAATCACAAGTATAAAGAATTTAAAAGGAAACTTAACTACACATTCTAACAAAATTAAAGGGATAAATATTATTGCTAATAACACACCAATCAATTTTAGAGAGAATGGTTATATTCTTTTAAAGACACAAATCACCAAAACAAACACAGGAAGAAACAGAGGACCTTAATAAAGCCGGATCTGGTAAACAGACTGAATTCCTAATTTAAAACCCGTCCACCAAGAAAATTCCAGATCCCACACTGACTCACCGGTGAGCTCCAACCACCATTCAGATGAGAAAGGGCAGCGACTTTCCACACATGCTTTATTTCTTGAAGACAGTATGACCTTGTCAACAAAAATCAAAGAAATCTCTAGAAGAGTAAACTACAGAATAATACTCCTCATAAATGTGGATTGGAAGCATCTTTAAAAAAAAAAAAAAAAAGCGAGCAAAACCTGAGCAGCTCCGCAGCCGTCGGTCTTAGGTCTGGAGGGTTCACGTCTGGTCTCATTTGAAGGGAATGACCCTTAATAATAATGTAAAGTGTACATAAAACCAGTTCTTTACATCTAAGGTCCTTTCCAGAGAGAACCTTGAGCACTGGCATCCAAGATGTGGGCTAGGAGAGCCCAATGTCCTTCCTCCGACCTCCTGGGCTCAGAGCTATGTCCCCTGCGTGGACAGTCCTGGAGTCTGAGGCAGGTGCCAAGATCTGGGGGGCAGACGGACCTCTAATTTGAATCCTACCACCCTCCCAGCTTCCGAGCGGACCATACTGACTTGAGGGACAGGGCAGTGTTGGACACCCCGGTGTTCCTTCAGAAGCCATCACCAAGTTGGGACAGAGCAAGTTCAGTAGGACCCAGACCCAGCTGAGTCACCCGAGGGGCACTTAGCATGGGGTTCTGTACAGCACTGACTTTCACTCAGTTCCTACAGGTGGACGGGTCACCCTGGAGACAGTGACTCTGCGTCAGCCTCCTGCCAGGGGCAAGCTCTGCGAGAGGCCCAGGCCTCCCAACAGGAGCTGAGCCAGGACCAGGAATGTCTTCCAATGGCTCCGCCATGGCTCCCATCTCAGGTGAAGCCTCCAAAGGCGTCGATTTCCCAGGACCCAAGCCAGAGGCCCCCCCAAGGTGTCAGAGGGTGGGTGTGGCAGTGAGATCCTGGCTTCCTCTCCCGCAGCACCTCTCTGCCTGACAACTGACAGCTCTGGTAGCAGCAGATCTGTATCTCACGAGGACACGGAGGGCAAGAGATCAGGGATGTTTCCTGAAGCCTCTCTGCCCACTGACCCGAACAGATGAGCCTGGTGCGAGGCCCCCAAGGCCCAGCTGCCCACAGATGTGGGATGGGCCATCTCAGCGCATCGATTTCCAGTGTGAGGCTGGAGTGATCAACTTTGGTTGGCCTCTGTGTTCTTGGTAACAAATGGTCCTTTGCCTGCAAACAGGGCTACTTTGAGGGCAGTATGAGATCCCAGGTGTGGGGTGAGTGGGGTAATCCCTGTTGGAGAACCTCTATGGCCTGGCCCTCGTCTTCAGGTCTGGAGCCCCTAAGGAAACACAGAGTGCCCACGCCCAGCTACTGGCCAGCTGAGTGGCTCAGATGGCAGTCCCTGGCCTCCTGTGAAGGAGGTGTAACAACAGAACCTCACCAGAGGCTTTTTCTGTGGACCTGGTGGCTTCCCTGAGGCAAAGGAAACACCCACTTCCTGGAGGGGACCCTCACTTTTCTCTACTGAGCACCCACTGCAAGCCCAGCACACCCACCTCTTCTCATTTAGTCCCCAAATCACATTAAGGAGTGTAACGTCCATGTCACAGGAGGGGGACTGAAGCCCAGCAAACTTTAGCAAATGGCCAAAGGGGAGAGGAGGTGTCAGGGCTGGGTGTGCAGTCGGGCCTGTGTGGGCCTCCTCTCTCCCTTCTTATGACTCCCCAGCCCTGCAGCATGGGCATCTCCTGGGACCTTGTTAGAAATGCAGCCTTAGCCCCCAGACCTCAGGGACCCACAGCTGGGGGCTTCCTGTACTCATTTCCTTCCAAGTAACCTCTGATCACAGAGCCTCGGCCTGCACCCACCCTGGCTAGGTTCCACCTCTCTCCCCGTGAGCCTGCTTCCTCTCCCCCCGCATCCACCCAGTCAGCCCAGGTTCTCAGGGCTCCTCCATCCCCTGCAACCTTCTCCCCTCTGCCGGGCACCTGCCAGGGATTCCCTGTTCCCAGCCTCTTGGCCCACCATGTATCTCTGTCCACCTGTCGGGTGGGGCCCTCCGGGGCTCTTCCTCAGTTCCCTGGATCACAGTAGTCTGTGACACTATCTGCCCCACCACAGTTCACCCCAGCCCATGTGCTTTCTGACAGCTGTGAGTGGCACCACGGTTCAGGGAGAACCACCAGTCAGCTTCAGAGCCAGGCAGAGTGCTATATCCCTGACTCTTCTAAGCTCTGAGCCACTCAGTTGCTCTGAGCCTCTAGGGTGGCAGTTTCCTTTGTGCCATCTCACCCACCCATGGGTCACCAAGGCAAGAGGATAAAAGGACACATGACACTGCTACCACAGTATACATTCCAAACCACTGCTTGCTCCTCTGCTAATATCCCATTGTCCAGAGCAAGTCATGTGACTGAAACCAAGAACAAGGATCCAGGAAGTACCTTCTTCCTCTGACAGTGGAAGACACAGAAATTTATATGGCAAAAGACACAGAAGCCAGGTAGGGTGTGTTATTAGTTCATGTTCTGTTACTAGAGCAAAATGCCTGAGGCTGGGTTCTTCAAAATGGAGGAGTTTATTTATCTCTTGTTCTGGAGGTTCCAGGGCATGGTACAAGCACTGGCTCAGCTCTAGTAAGGCCCTTCTGGCTGCATCACAGATGGCATCACAATGGTGGCAGACAGGAAATCAGAAATGGGAGGGGCCAGCAAGGACCACCCATGAGGTACCACCTCTTAAAGTCCCTCTACCTGTTCAGGTTGCAGCACTGAAAACCAAGTTTCCGACATACTCAAACCAGAGAGACAGTGGAAAATCGAATCCAATAATTGCACCATCATTGAGTGAACAGGGGATTCAAAATTGGTGAAGAGACACTAGTCTTCAACATAGCCTCTGTGACTGTTTTAGAATTGACACAACGGTTCCATGGCTCCACAGGGAGCCAAACCCTGGGGTATCTGAAGTTTCATTTCTATTGAGAAATGAAAACAAAAACCAGCTCATCTGTTCATGGGGGCCAGTCTTATTGGTATGGCTGAAAGAAGGCAGGGCCCCATCATTTACTTGTTGGCAAAAAATCATTTAAAAAAAAAAAACAGAGATTGAATCCAGGGACTCTTAATAGAGCCACATCCCTGGCTTGTTTTTTTGTTGCTGCTGTTGTTTTATTTTTTGTTTGTTTATTTTTAAATTGAAATTTGCCTTGCTAAGTTGCTGAGGCTGGCTTAGAAGTTGCAATCCTCCTGCCTCAGCCTCCTAAGACATTGGGATTACAGGCACTCCCAATCAAAATAGCATTTTGCTCTTTTATTAGGTGTAACCAGGTCAAGTTAGACAGTGACATGAACCGGGCATGCTTGTTCCATGAGAATGAGTAAGGCTGACTCCTTTTGCTTGGATGTGGGTAGATCCCAGTCCATCCTTACCCTGGCCCATGACAAAGACTCCAAACCCCTGGAGAAAAAAGTCCCAAGGCCCAGAAAACAAAAAGTGACAAGGTAAGCCGTCCTCGCCTATCGCCATGACTACTTTACAGTGAACATAAAGAAAACCGCAGAAGCCTTTTGTGGTACATAATCGTTTTTATGGCCTTACAAATCTGGTGTCTCGAAATGAAAACAATCTCCATTCCACATCCCATCTTCTTCCTCTCAAGGTGAAATCTATTCTTCTTAACGTTGTTAGATTCCGTATTCTTAAGTCGCCTGTCACGAAACCCCTTCCTTCCCTCATTTGGCCTATCGTCTTTTCCCTCTCGCACGGGAAACTCGGCAGATCTCATCTGGGCCTCGATCCCCGAGTCGGGTTCGGGTGTTCCTGCGACTCGGGGTTCTCGGCGTCGTCGGGCCCACGCGACAGGGTGGAGTCAGAACCCGGACGGGGACCGCCTTCCGCTGATCTTCCGGACGCCGCCTGCAGAGTTTCTAAAGATGGGCTGGGGAAGTGAAGATGTTTCTCGGCCTGAGCTTAACAGTAGAGATGCAAGAGAAAGGAGAGCGACAAGACCAGGACGCTGATGGAGCACTGCCACACGCTGATGGCAGAGGACTCGACGTCAGGCAGGCTGCTGGGTACCGCGGATGGAACCTGGGCATCCAACTGCGGGGGTAGCAGCAGCGCCAGCAGCAGCAGCCCCAGCCCCAGTCTGACCATCATGCCTCCGCCCATCTCAGCTGTCGCGTGCCCAGCGTCCGATTCGCTGCCCTGGCGCAAAAGATAACAATGGCTACAGACAGAAGCAGGCGAAGTGGAGAGCGCGGCTGCCGGCCGGGGCTTATATAGCCGGGAGTCACAATGCCGTGACGTCACGACGCATACGTGCGCTCGCCCCGCCCCCCGCAGATGCGCCACGCCCAGGGGCTTTCCCGCTCACCGGTGCTCCAACGCTGGCCTGGCACCTCGCCTGTGAATCAAAACGTGCAAAACAACTCACTTTCCGAGTGCCTACACCCGACGCTTAGAAACCTAAGGTTTCCATTCTTTTTTGTGCCAAGGGACTGATTTTTTTTTCCCGGTCCCTAAAAGGGATTCACGCTTGTAGTTCAAAGTCGGGAGCTTGGTGTATGTGGAAAGAGGCTCACACCCAGAGGTGGCCACTGCTTGCATTCGGTGTGCTTTTCTACGGTACAGACGTCTTTGACACCATGGAGATTTATTCTGCACTTGATATTTCTTTTTTAGAAATGTGAGGTTTTTTAAAAGGTTGCGCCTACCTGCACCCCCAGCTTGTGGTGTTGGTTAAGATTCGCGGGTTTATAGTGAGGTACCACTATCTTAGTCTTGGTGGTTCCTACTCAATGAAATTTGTGTACTTTTTATATATATGCAGAGTCATAGGGGAGTTGTGAAGCTGATGGGCTTCCAGCTAGAATAAACCAAAGTGGAAATTGCTTTTTTAAAATGAAAAGATTATAGAAAGTTGATCGGAGATGAAAGAATTATGACATGGCTCAGAGTTAATAACAAGCACTTCTGGTCTGAATGGGAAATGATCCTCTTTGAAGGGACTGGAGGGGGTAAAAAATAAATATGTTCACTGGTATTTGAAATTTGGGGGTATGACTTTAATAAGAGATTTGATAGAAATTTTTAAAAACCTTTGCTTGATTCTTTTATGGCTTTAGCAGATGCTTTAAAGTTCCTCAATATCTTGTCATTTACTTTCCAGTATGTAAATATTTTCTTTGTATTCCAGAAAATGAAAACCTACTTTCCCTTTGCTTAGTTCTAATTGGATTTCCTCTTCAGGAATCTGATTCTCTTCTCCTGAGCCCGTGGGGGTAGGGCCCTGAAGAGCTCTCCAGTGCCTGTTGTCATTGGGGAGTTCGTCCCTTCCTGGTTTCCTCCTGCTCAAGTATTCTGGCTGAAAGTGTATAGTGGTAAGTTGCAGATGCAGAGAAGGAAGGAACTGTCCTGAGAACCCCAGAGGCCACCACAGTCCCCTAGGTGCCTGCATACCTGTGGGACCCTGCTGCAGTCAAGCAGGAGGGGAGAGCAGAGGTGTTTAAGGTCAAGGTCCTCCTGGCTCTGTTTTGGACTACTTTTTAACAAACATTGAAACCAGCCTTCTCCTCTTTTCCAGTGATGGAGGACTCGTGTTGGGGGTAAGGACAGAACTCTGTGTTCTTGGCTTCCTGTTCTAGCAAACTGGGGGGAGCTTGCAGGACTGAGAATGTGGGCTTCTCCCTCCCGGTCTTGCTCCTTAGACTTCTCTGCTCTACTTAGAGGGTTCTCCCTGATGATGTGGCGAACATGTGGCCATCATTGGCAGTCACCAGGTCACAGATCTTTTCCTGTGATGGCGGAACCTCCTGTCTTAAGAGGCAGCCTGAACAAGCCAGAGGTTTTCCTCCCCCGTCTCCTCTGCAGCGCAGCTACCACCAAGTGGTGAGTTTCCTCCAACCAGATGCACCCCCCCCCACCCCCAGCCCACGCTGTGGAGAGAAGGATCTTGACAGCTTCTCAGCTTAAATGGCCTGGGGAGTGTGTGGTGTAGGAGGTGACACTTCTGACCCTCCCCCTTTTAGTTAAAATGCTGCCTCCTCCAGGAAGCCTTCTCTGTTCTCAGCACCAGAAATCATCTCTCCCTCCAGTTCACCCTGGGATTCACTCTATGGCCTAGCAGCATCTTGAGGGCACTAGTCATCTAGTGCTAGAAGGTGCCCCCCAAAAGCTCATGTGTTAGACAATGCAAGAAGGTTTAGAGGTGCAAGGATTGGCTTAGGGGAGCCTTAACTAATCGAGCTCTAATCCCTGATAGGGATTAACTGGGTGGTAACTGGAGGGTGGTGGGGTGTGGCTGGAGGAGGGGGTCACTAGGGGTTTATATTTATCTCTGGGGAGTAGAGCACGCTCTGTCTCTCCTGCTCCCCATTTTCCTGGTGTGACGTCCTGAGCTGCTTTCCTCCCCCATACTCCTCCACCATGAGTTTCCGTCTCATCTCAAGCACAAAGCAATGGAGCCAGCTGCCTATGGAGTGAGCCCTCTGAAACCAGGAGCCCCAAATAAACTCTTCCTCCTCTAATTGTTCTTGTCAGGTCTTTTAGTCACAGCAGCAAAAAAATAAAATAAAAATGACTAAAACATCTAGAGGCACAGGAACATGACTCAGGGGCTGCTGCCTAGTTCAAGCCTCAGCTTTGCCACTACCTACCTGCGTGACCTTGGATAAGTTATTAAACCTCTCTGTGTCTGTTCATCTATAAGGTGGTGATGATAACAGCACAGGTTGTGAGGTTTGTTGCACATTACCGTGGACAGCACCACCACAGTGCCTGACCTGTCTCAAACCAACACCGTGTGACTCCACCCTCTGCAGAGGGGCTCTTGGAGAGGGGCTCTGTCCACCTCTCAGCTGGCCCATCAAGCACTCCAGTGGCCCCAGCTTTTCTGCAGTACCTAAACCCACTCACTGTGATCCTACCTATCACTGGTCCAAGTCCCCTGGACTCTCTGAGGCCACTTGTGTCCACCCTCTCTCACTGTCCCCCATAGCCACCTGCCACCTGTCACTGAACCACCATGTTCCTAAGTGACATCTTTGAGACCAGAGTCCCCTCCTGCACCAGGTGTCTTCCCAGGACCTGGAGGCCCTGAGCCCATTCTCCTGCTGAGGCAGGCCAGCCCGGTCCTGTTTCTGAGGGTTAAAATGCAGACTCCGCCCACAGTCAGGGCCCCTGGATCAGCCTCCTTGGCTCTGGGCCTCAGGTGCTTCGACCTCCCCCCAGATCCCAGGCCTCCACCTGTTCTTCAAGCAGCACCTCAAAGGCCTGAGAACTGACATGCCCAAGTCCAGGCTCGCGGGCTCCTAGCCCCCCACCCGACTCCTCCTCAGTCCTGTCTCCCCATTAATGGCACCTCCACCCACCCCTCAGGTTAGCCCAGCCAGCAGCCTCCTTCCTACCCCTAAACTGGTCTCTTTCTGGAACCTTCTCCTTTGGCACCTCCTCTCCTCTCTCACCCAATCCATCGTCCAGCTTATCCCTGTAGAATGTGTCCCCCCATCACTGGTCACGTCTGGCCTGGCCGTTGCCGAGGCCCCTGCCTGGTGCTGCCCATTCCCAGCAGTGAAGGGAGGGGGTGAGCCACCCTGCCCACCCCTCTGCTCTCCTACCGCTTTCAGCACAAGACAGACACCTCAGGGTGGCCAGACCCCCAAGGGCACCTGTCCCCACACCAGTCCACCTCCCCTGGTCACTGGCCCTCTGTGAGCCCCGACAAAGCCCCTTCTCAGGTTGAGAAGGCCTCAGGGCTCCTCTGCCGCAGGGTCAGAATCTTCTCTCCGCCTCCTCCACCTGGTTGAGTTTGACCTGTCCTTCAGATCTCTCCTCCTCTGGGGCACCCTCCCCAACCAGGCCCACGCCACACAAGCCAGATCGCTCCACTTCTCTCCCATTCAAAGCCAACCCAGGTTTGTGATTCCTGTTCAACCCTGCGATAACGAACTGGTTTTTCTCCTCTTCCAAAAGCCAATGACCGTGAGGACAGACATCTGGTTTCATTCCTTGGCGAGTCCTCCACCTGCAGTCTAGATGTGGTAGGTGCTGCACAGCTAAGTAACTGGGTGAAATGGGTTGATAATAGCTCTCTTTAATGAGCATCTACTGTGTGCCAGGCACATTATCTAATGTGTTCCTCCCAGTATCCCCATGGTGTAGGTACTAACTTGATCCCCACTGTCAAGAAAAGAAAATGAAGATCAGTGCAGTAGGTAACTGGCCCCTGTCCTGCACGCAGCCAGTCATGGGCAGAGACAGGTCTCAAGCAGCAGAGTCTCTGAGCCTTAACCACCTCACTGAAGCGCGGCTTGAAATCCTGCTTAAAAATCCTGCATCCGCCTAACCACATGGGCTGACCTCCCCGCATCCTGCTTGCCCATAGGCACCTGCCTCTGCCAACCGACTGGGAGGCCCAAGGGTGGACACCCTGCTTTATATCCCCATGTCTGGAGCCACTCTGGACAGTACCTATGCACACACCTTTAAGTCCTGAGTAAAGGGGTACTGAACAGTTGTTGCACCCCACAATACACTGGACGTTTACCCCTGCTCAGGTAATGAGTTGTGGCTCCAAGGAGTGGGTGTCACTTGGTGGGATTGAGTTACACTCACCTGTTCCTTTGTAATCCTACCCCTTTGCCCTTTTTGAGATAGAATGTTCCATGGAACCTCCCCTTATGTGTCTCCTATATAAGAATAAAGAACTCCAGTGGCTCTCCGTCTTTCCACAGGCCCCTAAGGTCGGAGAGCCGTCTTGGATTTTGAAAAGGTACTTCTTTCTGTGGGTTTGTGTGCTTTCTTTGCTGTTTTCTTGAGTTATTGGAATAGATTTGTGAACCCAGCATAGGTCGCCAGCAAGAATAGATGGTGATAAATGGTATCCCCCAGCTCAGCGCCTGGGGGCTTCCCCCCATCCAATGCTGAATAAGGAAGGTGGGAGGGATGCCCAGGTCCTGCTCCTCCATGCCCGATTGCCTGTATCCTGGCAGGGCCCTGGCTATGGCTGCCCAGGGACCTGCGGGAGAGACAGGAATGGCAGGGAGCCTCCAGGGCCTCAGCTCCTGTGCGTGGACCGGCGTGGTCACTGGGTGAACTGGGCTCTGAGGCCCATCTCCACCTCAAGGGTGCCCACCCATGGGCACAAACTCTGCTGCTCGGCAGCACCCACATGCCTTCATCTAGACACTTTCTAAGGACCCAGCACAGGGCAGAAGAGATCCACCAGCTGCAAAGTCCTGAGCCCTCAAGAACCAACATACTAACAGGTTAATAAGGAGCCAGGGACGGGCCACATGGCCTCAGGCTGGGACCCAAATCATGTGGGTCACTGATGAGTCACTGATCCCCCTCAAAGGCTGAGTCTGTTGCAAACACAGCCAGGCCAGAGCAGCCGCCTGGCCCCCGTGGCCCCTCCTAGGGCTCTAGATGTGAAGAACTGAAGAGGGCACAGATCAGGGTGAACCCAATCAGGGCAAATGGAGTGTGGGCCCCGGTGTCCCAGGTGAGGCCTCTGTCACACACAGGTCGAGAGCACCTGGGCTGGGCAGTATTCTACCTGCAGCAAACAGCAGGTGACATCAAACAGATATGGAATGTGTCATTGTCAGCTTTTAAAAGGCACCTGCCTGGGATGACCTGTGGGGCTGGCCAAGGCCCAGGGATGGATCTCCAATAGGCCTGGTTTGAATGTGGCTCTCCCACCTGCAGGAGGTGTGAACTTGGGCAAGTCTCCTCCCCTATCTGAGCCTCAGTTTCCAAAACTGAATGGGTGTGGGTGGAGGTGGGGCAGGGGACTCGACTGCAGACCTTGAGAGCCATGCTCAGGCTGGGGCTGTGCCTCAGCAGCAAGGGACCCGCTGGTGTGCTGTAAACAGCTGGGGTATGGACCGTGGGCGGGTTGCCTTTCAAAGGGTCACTCAAGGCCTTTATCTCAGCCCTGGGTTGTAAGGATGACAAAACAGTGATAGATCAGAGCAGCTCCCAGAAAATGGCAGCAGAGACCATCAGATTGGAGGTGGGTCAATCTGGACCATAGGCTCTTGACCTGCTGCCCATTACATCAGGATAGCACCTGCCCCACACTGTAGTCAGAAGCAGTAGTCATGCCCTACAATGGCAGAGGCCACGCCCACGACAGCAGAGGCCACGCCCATGACGGCAGAGAGCACGCCCACGACAGCAGAGGCCACGCCCATGACGGCAGAGAGCACGCCCACGACAGCAGAGGCCACGCCCACGACAGCAGAGGCCACGCCCACGACAGCAGAGGCCACGCCCGTCATAGCCCTAATTCCTCTGGTTTGCTAGTGCTGAGCCCAGCAGGGGTTGGGCTAACTCATCTCCTGAGTCCTCGCAGCACCTGGCAAGGTGGGTCTGTTACCACCCCTTTCTACAGAATGAGAAGCCCACGCTCAGGGACGATATTGACATGTTAGACCCCTGAATCGTAGATGAGAGGGAACTTAGGGACTGACCTCCATGCCCACCTGCATTTCCCTGAGGGAAACCGAGGCCCTAAGAAAAGCAGTGTCTTGTCAGGAGAGAACAGTTAATTAAACAATCAATTCGTTAACTAAATGGAATAATCATGAAAAGTCGCAAGTGGTACCTGGCAAGTTCCGAAGACTTGCGTCTCCTCCTGCCCCTCTGGCCCTCGGAGGCCACCTGCACCAAGTTCCCGTGGAAGCATCTCTAAAGCACCCTCAGGACATCACTGAAAGGTGGAGGGGTGGAGGCAGGCCCCCTTCCAGCTCTCTGTGAGCCCCACCCCCACCAGCTGCTGTCTGCCCAGGGAGGGAGCAGAGTCTATCTGTGATAGACAACCCTGCCACCCACCCACAGCCCCCCAGTGCCTGCCAGGATGTCTCCCGAGGCCCCCGAGGGCCTTAGGGGCTGGGGGGCTGGCCTCCACCTGCTGGACCAGATCCCGAGGAAAGGGCAAGTGCCAGCCTCGGCTGTGGGAGAGGGGGGGCCTGGCTGGGAGGGAGGACTCCCTAACCCTGAGATGCACGGAAACTGGGAACTCCCACTCTCACAGGGGAATCCACGGAGACAAGGGTGGCTAGGGGCATTGGAACCAAGTCACATAGAGCCAGAGGGACAGACTATGGGATATAGAAGTTGAGGACTTCAAGGAACCGCCCAGGGGGACTCCAGGCAGGTCTCAGAGATGTTCATAGCGCTGTGTTCCTCTAGATCTTCGAAGAAAATGTCTGCCCTGCCATACTCTGATGGGCAGACCAGAAGTCCCCTGGTAATGCAGATTGTCTACCCTCCTGCCTTAACTATTTGTGTTGCTACAACAAAATACCCAAGACTGGGTAATTTATACTCAACAGCAATGTATTTTCACAGATCTCATTCTCTTCCTAGTCCCTCCCCGGTTCCTCACCGGCGGGTGCTGTGGGGTGCAGGGTACTGTCTCCTATTGGGTTATATGTTAGTCAGCCTTTTCCGCTGATATGACGAAAAGACCTGACAAGAACAATTTTAGAGGAGAAAAAGGTTATTTTGGAGCTCAGGGTTTCAGAGGTCTCAGTCCATAAGCAGCCGGTTCCATTCCTCAGGGCTTGAGGTGGGGCTGAACATCCTGGCAGAAGAGTGTGGGGGAGGGGAGCAGCTCACGTGATGATCTCCAAGCAAAGATCCACTTGCCCCAGAGGCACACCTCCAAGGACCCACCCCCTCCAGCCACACCCTACCCACCCTCGCTTACCACCCAGTTAATCCCTATCAGGGGAATAATTCACTGACTGGGTGAAGATTCTCCCAACCCAATCATTTCTCCTCTGAACCTTCTTGCACTGTCTCAGACATCAGCTTTCCCGGGGGCACCCCACATCCAAACCGTAACAGATTATTTAAAGAAATGTGCCTTTAGTTTTCTCTGCCCCCCTTTGCTCTCCGAGGCGGGAGGGTCTTCGGGGATGAGTGCATCTTGGCGCCTGTGAAGTTCATCTCTGTTGGTCGGATCAGCTCCTTCCTTCTCACCTCCTGTCTCAAAGGCTGGGACTTGGTCACATCAGGTGTGAGCTGCTGGTTACCATTTGTTCTGTTTCCCTTTGGCTGTTTCTTTTTACAGCTTCAGGAATTTTACATTTGAAACCAAATACTGCATTTTGAAACCTACCCCGGACTTCCTGTTTCACACCACTGTGCCATCCTCTGACCTACAGCAGAGAAGACCTGGCCCTAGGGCTTCTCCCAGAGGTTGGGCAGGGCTTCTGGGCAGCGATCCTCCCTGTCAGTCAAGCTCATTCCAGCCTGAGCAAGCTGCACACCTGTGCATGCCGGTCCTTGCACCTCCTCAGTGTGCACATGAACTGGAAACCTACCTGGGAAATCGCCTTGTAGTAGACAGCTGAATCCCGGCCAGTCACAGCAGCTGAGGCAGACGAGAGGCCTCTGAACCTGTCCTGGTCCTCGGCCGATCATTTGCATTGTTTGTAGCTCAGCTAAACTCTGAAGTTTAATTTGTCTCAAGTGTTTCTTTTTACAGCCTCAAGAATCTGCCCTTGCGTCTCTGAATCCATTCCAACAACTCCAAGGGCAGACCTCAAAGATGGTCTTCTCTAAAAGGAGACTAAGCCTGCCTGCATCAGGGAGAGCCAGGAGCCCTGCCCTCCTGGAGGAAGCCGGGGCCTGAGTCCAAGCTCAGGAACCCCTGGGAGCCTCTGGTCCACCCGCCATCTCCCAATCTACAGGTGGATGCAAACTATCAGGGAAAAGTGATCTTCCCAAGGTCCACCACAACTTGAAGTCATCTCTTCTCTCCCCTCTTCTCACTTCTCTACCCCATTCCTTCCCCCCAAGCCCCCTACCCTGGTGTCATTCACCGTCTTTAGTCCAGGTCACATAGCGGGGTAGCGGGATGGGGCTGTGTCCTGCTCTCATCACAAAGCCTTGACCCAGCTTCTCCGAACCCGATCTTTCCCAGGAAAACAGGATTCATTTGAGAGCCTGCATGGGAACACTGAGCCAGCCTGGTCTCCTGAGCCCCCTCCTCAACCATGTGATGAGGAAGCACCTCCTGTGGGCTTGGCTTGCCTTCAGGTTGTGTTTAAGGAACAAATAAAGAGGGCTGTGCTGTGGCCCACGCCTGTAATCCCAGCAACTTGGGAGGCTGAGGCTGGAGGATCAAAAGTTTGAGACCAGCCTCAGTCTCAGCAAATTAGCAAGGCCCTAAACAACTTAGTGAGACTTTGTCTCAAAACAAAAACAAACAAAAAAATAAATAAATAAAATTTTTTAAAAAGATCTGGGGATGTGGCTCAATATCAAGAACCCCTGGGTCCAATCCCTCCTACCAAAAAAAAAAAAAAAGAGGGTATTTTGGTCAGTTTTCTTTGGCTCAGCAAGGGGACACACAGGCTCAGTGACCGCGTATCAATGTGGGTGTCTGTGCAGCACCAGCTGCGCCAGCTGCAGAGGAGCCAGACGCAGCCTCCTCCTTCCTTTCCATGCCTTGAGGCAGCGGATCCCTTTCCATGGCTCAGGGGTGCCACAGCAAACCACACTGTCCTCACTGTGCAGATGAGGACACAGCCGGGCGTCCTGTGCCTCCGCCTGGTCCTGGCTGCCTCAGGTTGGGGCACGTCCAGCTACAGCGCAGGGAGGGGAGGGGGAAGGTGCACGGGGTGACAAGGTGAGGTCATGACCCGCAGCAGGCTCCGGGCTCCACCCCCTCCCTGCAGGACACACTCTGGCCTGCTCCAGGCCTGGAAAAGCCCTCAGATAAACCCAGCACTTAGATAAGAGGGGTCTACAGAGGACACCCTGCTGAACGCCATGGTGATAAAAGAGAAAAATGGACGAGCTCGCGCCAGGTTACCCCCGCCTGAGCAGTGACGATGCCGCTCCTGTCCTGAGCCAGGGTGCTGGTGGCCGAGGCTCCTGCCCAGGTGACCCATCATCCCAGATTTATGGACTCCCCACGAGCCGCCCGCACGTGGTCTCCCCCCAGGTCTCTCGGGGCACCTCTACGGGATTTCATCAGGACTCACTGCCCACCCTGAGCAGGGAGGTGGGCACCAGCCTGGTTAATAAAAGAGAAGAATGGACAACTTTGCGCCAGTGAATTGTGATTTGCTGACATTGACCCAGGGCAAAAGAGACCATGTGAACCAGCTGCCCATGACCTCCCCAGGGTCCTGGTCTCCCCAGAAACTGCTGGGCTGCTGATGTCACATCAGGTACACGAGGACCTAAGTGCACGCTCCCAGGGAAGAAGACGGTGAGAAACGTAGTGCCTTGGCCACCTCTCTGCATGGGAACAGGGTGTGGGAAAACAGGGTCTTGCTTTATTGCTTGAAATCTCCCAATGGGCGTATGTTGTGGTTCACTCTGAGAAAATCAGGCACCATTCAGATATACTAGAACTGAGGTAAAGGAAGGCCAAGGTCACAGCAGGGTGGCAGGAGAGGGCCTGGTGTCAATAGCACAGGGCCAGGCACAGGCCGGGCACAGGGTGCACATGGCTGCCAGGCAATGACGGTTACTGTGATGCTGTTGGGATGTTGCTGTTGAAGGTCGGTGAGCCCGGCAGGATCGCGAATGTGAGTCTGGACGGGACCCTCTGGTCCACTCATCAGGTTAGAATGAGGGTTTACCTGCATCTGCCCCGGGAGATCGGAGAAGCCTCACAGGCAGGGTCGAAGGCTCAGAGGCTGGGAAGCATTCAGCCAGTTCAAGGAAGAGCACGTGGATAGAACAGCTAGGAATGGGGTGTGGCCTAAGGAGTGGGGCAAGAGGAGGAGGTGGGCTGGAGATGTGGAGCCTGGGACCTCTGTCCCTGGGTCCCCATGAATGAGGCTGGAGGACACATTTCCAGGCCCTAGCTCAAATCCCAGCTCTGATCTTGATCTGCTGCGTGACTCTGGGCAAGTGGCTTCCTTCTCTGAACCTCAGTTTCTTCACGGACAAAATGAAGACAAGATGTGCCTCCCAGGCTTGCCCAGGAGTGAGATCTCGTTCCCCATTCGGCAGGTGCTTACTGAGAGGCTACGCTCTACCCAGCTCTATGCAGGACGCAGGGCCACAGCCCAGGATGTCACCTCACGTAGCTGACCGCCTCCTCAGACCCACATGGTTAAAGGACCACTAATAGATATCGATTGTGGAACTGATGAGCAAACTGAGGGGAGCAGAGGAATGTGGCCAGCAGCTGGGACAAGGGGCTTCACCTTGACCTGGCCTGGGAGGGTGCCTGGGAAGATGGCTGTGAGGATGTGACAGAGCACACAGGGGGACAGGGACGTCCCGTCCCACAGGGAGGGACCAGTATGAGTGAGAACATTGTGGGGGCTGATCAAAGTGTGGTGAAGGAATATCCCTTAGGTCAGTGTGGCTGGGGCAGGTGAATGAGCTCCTGAATGTATAAAGCAAACGTCGACAGAAGTGAAGGGAGACATTGACAGCCACCCAGTAATGGCAGAACACTTCAATACCCTGAGTCAGTAACGACAGAACAACCAGACAGACGATCAATGAGGATGCAGGGGACATGAGCAATACTATAGACCAGTTGGACCCAATAGAATAATTGGACCCAACAACAGAAAAGGCTCACATGAGGAACATTCTCCGGGGTAGACCACGTGTCAGGCCACAAAACAAGTCTTCATAGATTTAAAAAGATCAGAATCATCCAAAGTATCTTTTGCGACCCTAGTGGAATAAAACTGGAAATAATTACTAGAAGAAAAGCTGAAGTACTCACCGAAAGGTAGAAATGAAGCCACACACTTTAAACCACCAATGGGTCGTAGAATAACTAACAAGTTAGAAAATACCTTGAGACAAAATGAAACAGCGTTCCAGAACATGGAAGGCAGCAAAAACATATATGAAGGAAATTTACAGTAATAAACATTCACATTATAAAAGAATATCAGCTGGGTGCACACCTGAAATCCCAGAAACCCAGGAGGCAGAGATAGGAAGATGAAAGTTCAAGGCCAGCCTAAGCAACTTAGTGAGACCCTAAAAGGGCTGGAGAGGTAGCCCCTGGGTTCAGTTCCCAGTACCACAAAAAGAAAAAAAAAGGGGGGGGTATCAAATTAGAAATCTAACTTTAACCTCAAGGAGAAAAATTAGAACAAACTAAGCCCAAAGTTAGCAGAAGCAAGAAAATCACATAACTTAGAGCAGAGTTAAATGAAATAGAGAAGAAATAGAGAATAAGAGAACAATAGCGAAAAATCAATGAAACAAAAGTTGATTTAAAGAAAAAAAGATCAACAAAATTTCAGGTATATTCACTAAGGAAAAAAAGAGAGCAGAATCAAATAGCTAAAATCAGAAATGAAAGAATATTACAACATATGGCACAGACATAAAAAGATTACTAGAGAAGACTATAACAATTATATATCAGCAAATAAGATACCTAAAAGTAATGGATAAACCTCTAGAAACATAAAACCTGTGAAGACTGAACCCTGAAGAAATAAAAAATCTAAACCAAGAAATATATGAACAGACCTATAAACAGTAAGGAGATTGAATCTGTAGTAAATAACAGCAACAAAGAAAAGTCCAGGACCAGTGGGCTTTGCTGGAGAATTCTACCAAATGTTTAAAGAAGAATTAACAGCAATCCCCCTCAATCTATTTCTGAAAAATTGAAGAGGACAAACACTTCCAAATTTATTCTGTGAGGCCAGTTTTGCCCTCATAGCAAAGCCAGAAAAGTCACTACAAGAATAGAAGACCACAAATTAATATCCCCAATGAATATTGGTGCCGAAATCCACCACAAAATCCTTGCAAGCTGAGTTCAACACCACAGTAAAAAGAATTTTACACCATGACTAAGTGGGATTTATTGTTGGAATTCAGGGGTGTCTCAACATGCAAAACATCGATCAGTGTAATGCACTACATTAAGAGACAGAAGCATAAAATCATCTCAACTGACATAGAAAAGCACTTGACAAGAATTCAAAACTCTTCTGTGTTTTTGAAAAAAAATCACTCAACAATGTAGAAATAAATCACTCAACAATGTAGAAATATAAGAAAACTACCTCACCATAATAAAGGCCCACATCTAACATCATCCTCAAAAGTAAAAGACTAAAAAATTTCCCTCTAAGATCAGGAAGAAAGAAAGGGTGCCCATTCCCACCACTCCTATTCAACACTACTGAAAGTCCTAGCCAGAGCAATTAGACAAGAAAAATAAATAAAGTCATCCAAATTAGAAAGGAAGAAATAAAATTATTTCTATTCATAGATAACATTGGAGGGAAGTAACAATACTTTTATTTGTTATTTTTGTTTGTTTGTTTATTGAAGTACTGGAGATTGAGCCTAGGGGTGCTTTACTACTGGGTTTTATCCCCAGTCCTTTTTATGTTTTATTTTGAGATAGGGTATAGGTTGTTAAGGCTTTATGTAGAAAACCCGAAGGATTCCACACAAAACAAAACAAAAAAAAAAACTATTAGAATTAATAAATTAATTCAGCAAATTTGCAGGATACAAAATCAACATGCACAAATCAGTTATATTACTACACAATCTAAAAAAAAACAAAGTAAGAAAGCAATCTTATGTATGTTTTCATTAAAAAGGATAAAATACTTAGGAATAAACTTAACTAAGGAGGTAAAATACTTGCACATTGCAAGCTTTGGATTAAAAAAAAAGTTGGATAAAAAGTTAAAGGAGACATAAATAAATGGAAAGACATCCCATTTTCATGAATTGGAAGATTTAATGTCCATGCTACACAATGCAACCTACAGATTCAATGAAATCCCTATCAAAATCCCAATGGTTTCCTTTTTCTTCTTCTTCCTTTTCTTTAATCCTCCTCCTCCTCCTATTATTATTATTATTATTATTATTATTATTACTATTTGTTTTTGTTTTTTCAGAAACAGAAGAAAAATCCAAAAATTCACGTGGAAATTCAAGGGATCTATCCACATGACTAGCCAAAATGATCTTGAAAAAAAGAATGAAATTGGAGAAGGCTTCACATTTCCTGATTCAAAAGCATATTACAAATTTACAATGTCAAAATGTGAAGAGTGTGCTACTGGCATGAAAACCTATTGATCAGTGGAACAAAACAGAAAACCCAGAAACCAACTCTCCTGCATAGGTCAAATGATCTGCAACAAGGCACAGAGACCAGTGGTCTGGGAATATTGGATATTCACGTGCAAAAGTGTGAAGCTGGACTTTTACCTTGCACCATATACAAAAAGTAACTTGAAATGGATTAAAGAGCTAAGCATAAGACACAAAGCTATAAAATTCCTAAAAAAAAAAAAAAAAAAAAATAGGAGGAGAAAAACTTCACAACATCAGACTCAGCCGTGATTTCTTGGGTCTGACACCCACAGTGCAAGTAGCAAAAGTAAAAATAGAAAGGTGGGGCCCGGGGAAGCTTAAAAATCTCTGCACATGAAAAGAAACAGCAATGTGAGAAAGTAGCCTTTAGAATGGGAGAAAAGACTTGCAGATCCTATTTCTGATCAGGGTTTGTGGCCCAGAATATACAGGATTCCTAGAATACAACAACAACAAAAAAATTTTTTTAATTGACAAAGGATTTGAATAGATATTTCTCTGAAGAAGAAAGACCAATGTCCAATGCACACGTGAAGATGTCCAACGTCCTTTTATTAAGATATGAAAGTCAAAACCACATGAGATATCCATACAAACTCATGAGGATGGTCACCATAAGACGGAGGAGGGAGGAGGAGGAGGTGACAGGTACTGGTGAGGGTGTGGAGCCCTTCTTCCCTGTGGGTGAGGATGTGAAATGACACAGCCACGGCAGGAGATGGCACGAAGGCTCTTAGAAAAATTAAAAATACAATTACCATAGGATTCAGCAATCCCACTTCTAGGTGTGTATCCAGAAGAAAGGAAATCTTTTTATCCTGGTTTATTTTCTTTTTTAAAAAAATATTAGTACACCCTAATCCTACATACTAATGGAATTCACTGTTACATGTACCCAAACATAATTTGGTGAACTTCATTCCCCAGTACTTCCCTGTCCCTTCCCCTGCTCCCCTTCCTCTTCTCTACTGCCCCCCTCTATTCTCATGAGAATCACCCACTTTTCCCCCCTTTTTCCTTCCAGTGTGAGAGAAACATAAGACCCTTGACTTCCTGAGTTTGGCTTATTTCACTTAACACCATATTCTCAAATTCCATCCATTTTCCTGCAAAGGACATAATTTCGTTTTTCTTTACGGCTGAATAAAACTCCATTGTGTATATAGACCACATTTTCTTTATCCATTCAATGTTGATGGGCCCCTGGGCTGGTTCTATAATTTGGCTACTGTGAAAACACACTCTTTTTTTTTTAAACAATATGACATACATCGTTTATTTAAATCAAAATGTGTGCAACAACATCATTTAGATTATACTAAAGCATATTCAAAGAAATATATGCAAAACAAAGATTTAAATAGTTGTCAAAATGAGTAAGATAAATAAATAAGAGTAAAATTAAGCAAAGTAAACAAAAGGAACAAATCAGAGGTCTTCATGTGGACATAAAATGATGGATATTGTACCTTGAACCCAGAGAGAATGATTAACTCAATCCTCTGGCATCATATCCCAAAACAAAAGGCACACATAATCACAAAGGAAGATATGTGGAAAACCAAATGCTAACTTATTTTAAAATTGATATTAAATAGATGCATTTCTAGAAAAAGTAAAAAATGTTAAAACTTAAAAATTAATATAAAATTGAAATGGCCAACAAACCTGAAAGAAATTAACATATCCACCAGACACTGTCTTCTCCCTAAACTCTAGGTTAAGACACTTTTAGGGACAGCTTTGCACCATCCAAGGAATAGTTAGTTCCTAATACCAGTATTTCTAGAAAAAAAATTAAAAGAGCAAAATGGCTGACTCACTTAGTGAGGCTTATTATATCAATTCCTAAAGCAGATAAAAGCTGTAATTGAAAAATATGGAGAATAAGGAATTTTAATATCATTTTGAGATTTGCACACCTCCATTCACTGATGCATTATTCACAACAACCAAGAGGTGAAAACAACCCAAATAGATAGATGTCCATTGGTAGATGAATGGATAAACCCAACGTGCTGCAGAGCTACAGTGTAATATCATCCACAAAGGAAGGAAAACCTGGCCCATGCTGTTACGTTATGACATGGATGAACTTTGAAGACATTGTGCTAAGTGAAATAAGCCAGTCACAAAAGTCAAATACTTCCATGAGGGATCTGAAGAATGCAAATCACAGAAACGGAAGTTAGAATGCTAGTTCAGGGATAAGGAGCTACTGTTCAATGGAAATTTCAGGCTGGGAAGATATCAAAGTTCTGCAGCTCAATGTGGTGATGGTTGCCCAACAGTAAGAATGTCCTTAACGTCATGATCAAATGTCCTTAATGTCACTGATTTGCACACTTAAAAAACAGTCAAAATGGTAAATGTTGGGTTTATTTTTTTCATGATAAAATTTTTTGAAAGAATACAACCTCCATCAATAAAATACATCGTATTCACAGAGTAGAGAAAAACCATATGATCATCTCAACAGATGCAAAAAAAAATAAATGACCCTAAAGATTAAAGGCTGTTCTCTCCTCGGAGCACACACACTGTCCTGTTATTTGGGGGGAGAGGGGGGTTGTTTAAAAAACAAGGGCACTTTTGTGCAATGCGGACAGCAGGGCTGTGGTTTCTCCCTCTTCCAGGTCACTTTCTGCCTACTGCACACTTGAGGGGTCTCCCCACCAGCCCGGCACCCCAGAGGCACCTCTTTGCCCCCTGCCGGCTGAATTTGCCAACAAGGCTGAGAGTGTTGCCGAGTGTCCCGTGAGGACAGCGCCCTGAACACATCCTCCTGTAGGAGCCACCTCTGCGACTGCATCTACCATGTTCCTTTCCTTTGAATGTGGAGCGTCAACATCTTCTTCCCCCATGATGCCCGGCACAGGGCTTAGCGCTTAGTAGGAGTGGGAAATGCTGCTGGACTTGAACAGAACCTGACGCAAAAATTGAATGTGCTTCGGAGGCTGCTCAGAGGGGGAAAGAAGATGTTTGGAAATGAAAACCCTTTTCTGTTGATCCCTGGAGAGCACAGCACTTCAAGGGAGACCTTGCAAGTCCTTTAGGAAAGGGCACCGGGTGGAAGTCCTGGGTGGGGAACACCCTCCAGCACAGCACTTTGTGACGTGCTGTGGGTGCACATTTGTGATATTAACGTTGGATATGTGATGTGAACGTATTAATATTAAGTAGTTAAGTCAGATACACAATGACATATGAAGCCCCTCTCATCCTCCCCAGTGGACCCATCATTGTGTTGGGGGCTTTATTTAGAAACTGCTCACAGAAGAAGTACACCCCCCTCTAAGATCAGATAAAATCTGATTATTTTCATTCACAAGGTAGAAAATTCAGGAAACCAAGAGACTTCAGAAGCAGACCCAAAGAGCTCCTCGCTCCCTCTATTTTCTGGGAAATGCAGAGCCCAAGATGGGCAGGGGTCAGCTACCTCACTGTCCCCACCACAGGCTGCAGGAGGGGGCCATCAAGGATCTTATTGGTCTGAGGCACCAGGTTGAGGGGTGCCGGGTGGTAACCAGGTGGGCGGAGATCTTCTTCCACCCAGCTCTGCTGGCCAGTTTGGACGACCGTTCTGAACGGAAGGCCCCTGCTCCCTGCTCTCCGCCCTCATTCAGGACCTGAGGAGCAGGGGTGCTCCGTTTTCACTCCTTGGCAGAACTTGGCATGGAGGTGGTAGACGCGGCCGGCGGCAGTTCTAGAATACCCTGCCAATCCACGAGGCTCCAACCTTGAGAGGTGAGTGCTGCGTCCCTCGTCCTGGATGCGGGTTGCCCCCGGTCCACCTGAAGGCCACGCGGTCCTCCCATGGGCAGAACAGCACCACCCCCTCTGTGGGCCCCCCCAAAGGGTCCTCAGGTTGTCATCAGGCTTAAGGCCCAGGGTCTCATCACACAAACCTGGCCCAGGGGTGGATGAGCTCCAGGGACAGCAGCAACTTGGGTCCAGCTTAGCAAGGACGGGGCACCAGGGCAGGAGGAGCTGGGGACAGCTACCAGAGAAAATTCTTTCAGGGAGCGTGACGGCAAATGAAGCAATTGAGGGGGGTAGCAAGATGGGGTGTTTCCTTGAGTGGAGAAAGGATGTCCACTTGTCCACTGATGGGGACGATCCTGTGGAGAAGGGGCAGCACAGCGGAGCCTCGTCTGTAAGTGGGAGAAAAGGGCACCACCTCTACACGGTGGCCTCCTGTCAGAGAGCCCCCGCCCCACAAGGGGTTCGCCCAGCCAGGCACCTCCGTCTTCTGCAGAAGGCCGATGGTACCCAGGGGCAAGGCTGTCAGTCATGCAGACCCCGGAGAGCTGGAGCTGAGACCGGAGGGCACTTGAAGACCATCCAGGGGCAGCTCCTCTCTGCAGATGGGAAGTCCACGTCCAGACCACACAAGGACCTCCAGGTGGCCTGGCCCAGAGCCTGGTCTCCGCACCTGGATGCCGGGTTCTTCCTGGAGGAGGAGGACGGTGCCCTCCCCTCCCCCAGCCCTTTCTCCGGCTCTTGGGGTGCCATCTCTAGAGGAGACACCCCAGGCCCTCCAGTGCCTTCTCCGATGCTCCCCGTCACTGCCCTTGCCAGACCTCCTTCACTGCCCAGGGACCGTCCTCCATCTGGACCCTCACCCCACACGCTCCCATCTCTCTGCCTGGGCCACTTTGTCGGAGGTCACCTGACTTCACCAATGGGGGAGCCCGTCCCAGAAACTGGAGTCCACACCAAGCAGAAATGGAGGGTCAATGACAGGCGCAGCTCAGGGGCCCCAGCGGAGCCCACTCTTCACCTGCAGGGGGCGGGGCAAGATGGCCGGGCTGCGCCAATCCTGGTCACCTGGCAGCAGGGGGAGGACGTGTCTGTCTCTGTCAGGGCTGCACTGGTGACCTGGAGGGTGGGGCGTGCTGGTTCTGAGTCCCCGGTGCTCCCCCCACAGCCACATGCCTAGTGATGGCAGCAGGAGCCCCGACGTGTCCAGGCACTCAGGTCAGGGGAGGTGTGGCTGAGGACACCTGCTGCTCTGCCTCCTGGCCACCGTCAGCGCCCTCCCAGGACACATGCGCTCACCACTGAGCAGCCTGCCCAGCAGGAGCCAGCCCAGGCCCGGGACACAGCTCTGAGCTGCACAGAGAAAGCACAGACCTTTACACACAGGGCAGACCCAGAGTCAGGTGGTGACAAGTCGAGGGGAGCACAGAGCAGGTGACAGGCACAGGTGACAGGCCAACAGGGCCTCTCTGTGTGAGGTGTCAGAGTGGGGACCAGGCTCGTCCTTCCAGAATCCCCAGCCCGGCACGGAGCCCGGCCCAGGCTGACCCTGGCAGAAGCTGGCCGACCCAGCGTCTGGATTAACTGAGCCCCGTCCTGAGCCCCCAGGGGGACAGAGGGTGGGGACCCTGTCGTGGATTCTCCATCTCTGGTGAGACCTCCTCACAGCCACATCCCCTGGTGACTGAGGCCCCTGTACCCAGAGCTCATCCCACAGTAGATGGGGGAAGGAGGGGTGAAGACAGAGTGGGACCCCTCCCCACCTCCCTCCACCAGGTAGAGCCATCATGCCCCTGGGGGCAGGGACCCAGACTCCCCTTCTCCCAGAGAGGGGCAGAGCTGGGCTGGGGACGGGATCGGGAAATGCCACCTCCCAGTGGCCGCGGCTTTCCCTGGAGAGCAGGGTGCTGGGAACTGCAGGAAGGAATGGGCGCAGCGCCAGGCCCCCTCCCTGTCCCTCTTGTCCTCAGGATGCACGGTGGCCCTCCCCGGGCTCTCCTTGTAATCCATGTTCCGAGCACGCTGTTTTTCTCCGCTTGATAAGGGGTGATTCATTGAGGGCTCTCTGATGGTTCCTTCCTGTCTCCAAAGCATACTTTTCACGGGAAGATCAATTCCAAGAAAACAGTCTGAGGAGCTGAGATCCATTAACAAGTGCTAAGTGGCCCATCGCTCACGAGGGGGCCTTGGCCCGAGACCCACACGTGATAAAACTGTCCACTCCGCAGGGAGCCCTAGAGCGACGCTTACAACAAGGATTTATAAGTCTTAATTATTTTTTCCTTCAGCTGAAGTTAAACTTCATTTCTGAGACCAAGGAGAATGACAGAGGGATCTCATCAGAGAGCAAATCAGCTGGGTGCTGGGGGCAGAGAAGCCCCGCCCACGTCACCTCCACCAAGACAATTCTGTTCCCCAAACTCCCTGATGGTCAGGATCAGCGTCTGGTCCCCACAGCCCCCCACAGCAGCCGGCATCCTCCCACGTGAGGAAACCCAAGCCCACCCCGGCACACGCTCCACCAGAAAGCAGGGCGGGGCTGGACCCGGATTCGAAACCACCAGGCTCCATTTCCAGAAGCCAAGAAGGCTGGGGTGGGGAGGGAGAAACAGAGGACCAAGGAGAGGAGCAGCTTCCTAATTCTGATACTTTAATGGAGACACAATTTCCTGATTGGTGGAAGTGGACCAGGTCCCAGGGCTTCATCCGCACCAGAATCCCCTTAATCCACGAATCCAATGTGGATGGTACCACGGCACTCAGTGCTCACTCACTGGAGAAGCACGTGACCCAGCCCGATGCTAGCACATTGCACATAGACCTCTCATTTAAACCTTGCAATAACCCAATGCCGAAAGTGATATTTTTATCCCCATTTTACAGATGACTGAACCACAGTGGACAGTATTGCACTCATCCCTCCAACTCCTGCTTGCATATCCCCAGGACGCAGAACTCACTACTGCTCGACATAGCCCCGTCTCCGGGCAGCCTTGACGGTTAGAAAGTCCTTCCACCCCCTCCTCTTCCCCCAGGAAGCCCTTCTGTGTTCAAAGGCAACTCTTCCCGCAGAGACAATCTGTGGCGACTTCTATGACCCCAGCCCTGCCCTGCCAACTATCCCTAAAGGAGGCCACAGGCATCCAGACACAGGGACAGTCCCTGACAGCTAGGAGAACCTTCATGACCTCCCATGGGATCCCCTGATTCTTGTTAGAAATCTTCCTTCGTGAGAAAAGCCATCAGACTGAACAAAGAGATTTGAAGCCATTCATGGACCTCAGCCCCCCACTCTTCCCTGTGTCTGTGCCCTTCACCACTCCTCCCCCGGAGAGGGGAAATCTACTTCCCTGCTCCTTAACCTGAGCTTCTTTGGCCAACCCAATGCAGCAGAAGTGACAAGGTACCATTTCTAAGCTGAAGCCTCCAGAGGCCTTGGGTGCTTTGGGTCTGTTTTGTAATTTGCCTTTACCATGGGGACAAACCTGGGGTAGTCCCTGGAGGATGAGACAATACATGTGGCAGAGATGCACCATCTGAATAAGGCCACCCTAGACCAGCCAACTGCCAGCCAACACACAAACCACCTTGAGGTGCTAATAATGCCATTCAAAACCAGCCCAGCCAAGCTCAGAGCAGCCGAACCACCCATCAGACTTATAGACTCCTAAGCCAAATACGTGCTGGTTATTTTAGACCACTATTTTGCTCTAGCTTGTTACACAGCAGTAGCTAACCAATACACCTTACCTCTCTGATCCCACAGCAGCTGTACTCAGTCATCTCTCGGGGCTATACCTAGTATCCTATCTCTTCCAAAGTTTCCCTTTACCACCATCTTTACTTCTTAAGAAAACCCACAGTAATTTCCCCCATGTCCAGAGATACCAAAAAGTGACACCCAGATGCTAAGACCTATGTCCCACTCAGTCATTCCTTCCTTTAGTCATTCAACTAATACTTATTGTGTGGTCGCATTATTGTGTCATGGGAGAGAAGAATGCAGATCTGCAGTCCATGATTGGCACCTTCCTGGGCAGGTTGTTCAGCAACCCTGAGCCTCATTCTCCACCAGACACAGAGAGGCAGACCAGCTTTTGTCAGGTTTTTGTGGGGTTTGGTTTTTTTTTAACAAGAATCAAATAAAAGTGCAGGTGCAGAGAGTCAGACACAGGTTCTGATACATTAATAAATGTATCACCTTCAATAATAACTTCCCAGAAGACAGAGCAGGTAGGCACCAAGAGAGGAGGGAACGCTGGAGATGGAGAATCTGGATCCCCACTGTTTTATGTCAACCCTGGGCAAGCCTCTAGCTGTCCAAACCCTTCCTATGGGCTGCTCTGCTGTCCCCAGGGGAAGGCTCTGTGCCCAGGCACCTCCCCAAGCTACCTCCTGTTCACACTGAGGGGTGGCCCTGAGTCATGGCCATCACTGTTCCTCACGGCACCTGCGTCAGGGCAGGCCCTTGGGGGATGTAAGCAGACCATCTGGACCTCGGGAAGGGTAGTTCTGCTCCTCTGTAGGGCAGGCCAGATGGCAGGTCACTTCTCCAAGGACTGGGGAGACCAGGAGCCCAGCACAGAGCAGCAAGGACCGGGGCTGGCTGAGCGCCCTCTGTGTGTCAGGAACTTTGCTCATTGGTTAATTTTCACCCTCACAGTAAGCCCTCGGAGAGAAACTGTTGGTTCCCATTTTTCTGGTAAGGAAACTGAGACTCGGAACTCAAGTTCAAGTTGTTCCCAAACGCACACGATTTCTCTACACCTTCTTTCTTCTTGTGTGCTTGCGTGGGGACTCTTCAGGGTCTGACCAAACTTGTAGCTCTGAACACTCTTAGAGTATGGGAGTGACAGGGACTTGGAAGTCAGCCCACCTGGGACAGAGGGTCCCGAAGGGGCTCTCCAACCCGGGGTCCGACTAACCTGGGCTCCAATCTCAGTTGTTCCTCTTACAAACGTGACCCTGGGCACTTCATTTAATCTCCCTGAGACTGTTCCTTGTATTCCATACGGGAAAAAAATACCTAACCGGACTTCTGGGAGGCTTCCTGAGGGCACAGATCAAAGCCCGAGGCTTCACTCTGGGGAGCTTCTGCACCTGGGTCTAGATGCCCACACCCAGTTCCTCCTGTTGTCAGAGCAAAACCAGCTTCTCTCCTCTTGGAAGCGACTTTGAACAAGGGTCCTCCCTCATTCGTGCGCCCTTTCTTAAGTGGCCAAGATGCCTGAATTAACTCAGCAGGGGACATCGCGGAGCTGGCCGGAGCCCAGGAACAGTCTCCCTTCCCCTGTCCCCACCCCTTCTCTTCCATCACTACACAGTGAGCACATTTGCAGAGAGCCTGGTGGCGGGCGGGTCCCTCCAAGGACCACTGTGCCTTCCCTGTAATGGCGTTCATTAGTCTGCCTGACATCGAGACTGCTCTCGGGTTAATATGTTTAACTTAATGAGGCGTTTATTTTCCTTTAGAAAACTCCTGAAGAAGCATGTTTGCTCCCTGTGAGCTGCACTGATGAATAGATTAATCCTGGAATAAGAAAATGAAGCTAACTGCTACCTTTTTATTCTCCAGTTATGGCTGGCCCTGAATTAATTTGCGTTAACCTGGTTTTTTTCTTAAGGGAATGAACAAGAATTTCCCTGCTCGGCTCCCTGGTTTGGCCTCCATTCTCAGGGCGATTTTTCCCCTCTGTGTTGGCTCTGAGTAAATTAAAAGGAAAGTTTAAAAATGAATACCAATGTACGTAAGGAGCGGAGAAAGGGGCCTGGGACTGAGCCGCAGGAGAGGCCAGACCGGTAACCCAGAATCTCCCAAGTAATGACAGCAGCAAAACAGCAGACAGGGCAGGGGTCCACGGTCCATCTCCGTGATGACCAGAGGGTTCGTTTTCACAGCCCCAGGTCCAAGTGGAGAGGAGGCTCAACGTGATGGCTTTTGTGGTCCTTTATGCAATCTCGTGATGTCCAGAGGGAGACACTGCCTGAAGTTCCAGGCACATCTGGGCATGGGCCAGTGGTCAGTGACCCCTGGACCATGAACCAAAGATGACCCAAGCCATTTTTCTTTGATGACTTGACAAATGACTGTACCCCTGTCTCTCCCTCTGCAGCCTCCCAGAGCCCCTGCCAGCCTTTGTGCACTGGCCCTCCCCTGGGGGCTGCTGGGCCACGCCCATTCAATGCCCGCCCTGCCCAGATATCACAGAGAGGCTCAGCACAGACTGTACCCACCCTGCTAGGTGATGACCAACCCTCACTCTGGTGGCAAGTCCAGCCCCGTTTTGGTGGTGCTCCTAGGTGGTAGAGGCTGTGGTTGGTGAACCTGGCCTCTATAGATGGAAATCAATGGTTTCAGATCTCAGGTCTTCCACTCTCTAGCTGAGAAGACTTGGACAAGACCCTTTATCCTTGAAGCTCTACACCTTAAATTTAAAGTGATGTCATATTTTCTTTCCGGGTTGCTGAAATAATTAAACGAAACCACTCATGTACTTGGGTTATTATAGCGAGTGCACATGCCTGCATTCTAATAGAATTAAAAGGAGGTGCTGACCTCCTTTTTAGGTGTCAAGCCTATTTGGTATTTTGCTTCGTGACCTCTCCAAACCTATATGCCATCGGCCGTCTGTTCCCTGCCTTGGTCAGATTTCCAACTGGGAGTCGGGTCCATTGTGTTCTCCTTTTGACGGGGACTCCCCACCTTTCAGGGCGGCTGGCCATCATGGCCCCAACGGCTCTTCTAGACTCCTGGATCGCAACCTCACTGTGACTCCTCGTTCATCCAGCACCTGCTCAGTGAGTGTCACATCCAGTTACCTTCACCCCCTTGGACAGCCACTCCCTTCCCCTCTGGAACCAGTGTTCAGGTAGAGATGTGCAGACATGCAGAAGAGAGCTTGGCTTGGTATCCATGGTGCTGAATTCACCCAACCAAGAGAGACCCAGCCTCAGACTCGGTCAGGAAAACCCAGGCCACGAGACCTCCCCTCCAGTGTATCTTGGTGGGTCTGTCCTGTTTCCAAAGGCACTGGTGGCCTGGGACAGTGGGTCAGGAGTGGGGTTATTTCAGAGTGAAGAAAATGTCCCCCTCCCCTCCTTGGCCTTGGGTCTGCCGGGCAGGGACTGACCCTTTGTCTCCTTCAGCACCTTGGACAGCAGCCACGCCCTGGGCTGTGGGAAAGCCCTTCACCAGTTCCTTGCCCTGGGCCTTTAGACTCCAGGCATCCGGAGTCTGGCCTGGTAGAAAGGGGTTTCAGAGACACCTACAGTTCTACGGTATCTCTCCTCATATTTTAAAGGGATAGCCCTAGGAGCGTGGAATTGAGCAGTGATGTAGTTTGATAAAAAGGCCACTAGACTACAAAGCCCGAGCCTGGGTCAGCTGTATGATCTTGAACAAAATATGTCCCCTGGATGAACGAGAGCACCCCTAAGTCCTAGGATTCTAGGATGCCTGATTGAGGCACTGAAGGCCCACCAGTCTTTAGAATGAGTTACGTGTTCAGAGAATCATTTCTGTCTCTGCCCCGTAAGACCCCTAGAGGAACCGTCTCTCTGCCCTTCGGAGTATTCCCTTCCTAGAGGTCAACTCGATCCTAACCTGAGCTTGCCCTCAGCATTCACTCAAACTGACCTTTGTCCTGCACTAAGCCCAGCTTGGCATGTTGAACCTGAGCTTGGCCCGTCCCTGCCCAGGAGGGGAACCCAGGGCACAGCCTTGCTCTGATCCTAAGCTCTCAGCCAGAAGCCACATCGGGACTCCTGAGCCTAGGAAACAGACTTTGGCTTTGGATGTGTTTGGACGTGAGCACCAGCTTTGCTGCTGACTGGTGACATCACCTGAGTCTCCACTTTCTCATCTTGTTACCAACTTGGGATCAGAGGCTCATCCCACAGAAGACCCGGTGTCCGAGAGACCAGTGTTAGGGAGAAAGACTTGATTCAATGGCCAAACAAGGCATGGAGAAGAGGGAGCTTTGCTCACCAAACAGCTTCTCAAGTGCAGGGGTCGCGGGATTCCAGATGTGGGAGGGGCGTGATGACCGAGACGGGGAGGGGAATGGGGAACAGGTGGCGCCCCTCCAGGAACTCGGGGCCACCTCTATTCGCTCCTTTCATGGTTGTTGTTGATGGTCCCAGAAGCTGATAGGAATCCTTAGCCTTGAACAGGCAGAGAGAGACGGGCCAGCCTAGGTCCAGTAGCCCCATATCACAGTTTGGGACAAAACATTTCTCCAGTGTTCACCAGGTCTATGTGCAGAGCTGGGTCGAAACTGACCCAAAGGCTAAGGCAACAAAGGAGACAGACACAATAGCAAGACAGGCCAAGTGTCCCCTTCCCAGTCCAGTCAGCCACTGGACAGCTGCAGGCCCAAGGGAAGGGTCAGTGTTTTCAACAAAAGTGGCCCTCGGGTTCCCAAACAGTACCCTAGACAACAGTTGTCATAACCCAGCCACCAGAGGGCTGTCTACAGAGAAGCCAGTGGGGGACTGAATAACGTGGCACAGCTGAATGGCCCCCAAGATTAGTGACTCTTAAGTCAGCAGAGAGCAAGTGAGTCTCAGGGTTCAGACTTTTTCCTCAGTAAGGTCTATTAGGTGTGAGCTCAGTGACAATCCTCCAAAAGGGGGCAGTGACCCACCACTTAGAAACAGGTGGATCATTGTGACCCTCCCCAGAGAGTGTCCAAGACAGGGTCCAGCACGTGCTAGGGGAGACAGTGAATGTTGTTCCCTCTCTTCTTTAAATTTTATTTTGAACTGATAAATAATAATTGTATATACGTCTGGGGTACAATGTTGTTTTGATATATGTGTACATTACAGAATGTTTAAGCTGAATCAGTTAATATCCACCACACCCACTTGACATTTTTGTGACATAAACATTGAAAATCTATTTCCTCAGCTATTTTGAGATACACGTGACATTATTGTTAACTACAGTCACCGTTCTGTGCCACAAATCTCAAAAACCTGTCCTTTCTAGATAACCAAACTCTCACCCTTTAACCAGCATCTCTCCATTCTCCACCCACGATGCCAGTCCCTGGCAACCGGCCTCCCACCCTCTGTTCCTATAAATTGACTTTTATGGGTTTGTACATAGGGGTGAGATCATGCAGGTTGTGTCTGGCTTGTTTCACTTAGCATAATATCATCCACGTTGCCACAGAGGACAGAATTTCCTCCTTTTCTAAAGCTTTCTAACATTCCAGTGTGCATGTGTCACATTCTCTTCACCCACGGCCTTCCGTGGATGGTGGGCACCTTGGGTTGGTTCTGCATCTTGGCTATTGTGAATACCACCATCATGAACATGAGCTCAGGTCTCTCTTCAACACACTGATTTCACTTCCTCTGGGCATAAGTCCAGAACTGGGATTGTTGGATTCTAGGGTAGTTCTGTCTTTAGATTTTGTTGTTGTTGTTTGGTTGGGTTTTCTTTTTTTTTCAGTAACGGGGACCAAGTTTTAATTTTTATAGGAAAATCTCTATATTGTTGTCCAGAATGACTGCACCAATTTATGTTTCCACTGACGATGTGCAAGGTTCCCTGTCTCTACGTCATCTCCAACACTTGCTCTCTTTTGTCTTCTTTATGATAACCATTATCCCTGGGGTGAGGTGATATCTCATCACAGTTTTAATTCACGTTTCTGATAACTAGTGATAGCAAGTGTTTTTTCATATGCCTGTTGGCCATTCATTTGTCTTCTATTGAGAGATGTGAGGTCCTTTTCTCATTGTTAATTGGCATAATTGTTTTCTTACTGTTACGTTCCTTACATGTTTTGGACAGGAATCATCTATCAGAGGTACGGTTGGCAGATATTTTCTCCCGATCTGCAGGTTGTGTCTTTGCTCTCAGTTATTTCCTTTGCTGTGCAAAAGTTTCAGAGCAAAGTTGGAGGCATCATATTTTCTGATTTCAAAATAGACTATCAAGTTACAGTAATCAAACAGCAAGGTGTAAGCATAAAAATAGACACACTGACCTGCAGAACAGAATACAGAGGCCAGAAACGAACCCCTGTATCTACAGTCAATAGATCTGAACACACGTGCCAAGAACAAAATATAAGGAAAAGAGAATATTTTCCATTAATAGTGTTGAGAAAACTGGAAACCCACATGCAGAAGGATGAAATTAGATCCTTATCTTATACCACATGCCAAAAAAACACTTAAAATGGTGTGAAGACATAAGCATAAGATCTTCAACTGTAAAACTACTAGAACAGACGGGGGTGCTCCGTGACGTTGCTCTGGGAACAATTTCTCAAAATGACCCCCAAAGCACAGACAGCAAAAGCGAAGACAGATCAGCTGTTGATGGCATTAACCACTCTCAATCGTTGCCTCACTTTCAACTGATGATCCTCTGACCTTCCCAACCTTCGCTTCTCCCAGCCCCTCCCCAGCAGGCTCTGGATCTGCCACAGAGGGAGCCAACCCTCCACCCAGAGTCAGAACCCACCCTCCTCCTGCTCTGCTCACACCGCCTTACCAAAACCTTCCCAGATAATAAAAAAGTTCCCAAGAGAGCCAGCAGCTTTGGGAGAGCGGCTGCGAGGTGATGGACCAGAGAGGACAGGAGCTCAGAGGGTCAGACAGACAGACGGCTGAGGACGCCTGCCATCCAGCCGTCCAAACGCCCTCACTGACCGTCTGCGCTGGGGCTGCCAGCCTGGTCTGTGCCCGGTCCTGGTTCTCCGGTCCTGGCTCTCCGTGCAGCCTCGAGGTCACCCCCTTTCTGGCCTTCGGTTCCCACCTCTAATCACTGCCTGGGCTAAGCTCGCTGCGTCTCTCCTGCTCCGACTTTCGGGAGACCCAGCTTGGCCCAGACCCCAGGGCCTGGGAGGGCTGTGGGGTCTCCATCCACAGAGACTTGTTTTCATCTTATAGCACCCAGTGGTTCCCAGGATGTGCCCCGGCAGAAGAGGAGCCCTGACTCTGCGCCTCCTGAACTCCTGTTCCAGGGACTGGTGCCCCTGAGCCGCCCTCCTGGGGCCGTGCACAGGAAGGTTCACGTGCGAGCCCTTCCAACCACTCACAGAGCGACCCCCTGCACATGGGGTCCCCCCTGCCCTGCCTGGGTGTCGGGTCCAGGTCTAATACAAACCAGCTCAGTCGTGGCCAGGGCTAGGGCAGCCTGAGAGCCCTTGAAGCTCACAGGCCACAGCGCCCCACACCCAGCCTCACAGAGGCTCTTCGCAAGGGCACCCACAGAGGCCCCACTAAGCACGAGGCCCTGTGTCAGAGGCTGGGGACCCAGAATGGATAGAAGAGGCCCTGTTTGATCTCTTGGGCTCCCAGAGAAGGAGCCAGGTGAAGTAGTGACCTCACACAGTGGCCAAAGGCCCTGGAAAAGTCAGCACAGGACCCAGGGTGCTCCACTCAGCATGTGGGAGACCCCCTGGAGCCTGTCGCCCCTGCGCTGCAGCCCCAAGGCCCCCCACAAACAGGCGTTCCCGGGGCTTCAACCTAAGGTAGCTCCTGAGGTTCTATTTTTATTCATTTCCTGTTTATCGTCTTAACGCTCCTGACCACACACACCCAGTGAGATTCTTCCATTCACTCACAGTCAATATGCATGAGCCAGGAGCTGGGGACTCATCCAAGAGCGACCCAGCGGCACTAGCTGGGGAGACAGACGCAGGAAAAGCAAAGCTAACAAGTCAAATAGATGGGCCGTGCCAGAGTGGCAGGGGGGGCACTGGGGGATGGGCAGGGCAGAGGGCAGGGCAGTGTCAGCGGGTGCAGATGGACAGGGTGGTCAGCAAAGGCCTTTGGGAAGCACTCACTCGAGGACCACCCTGCAGGCTATGGTGAGCGTGGGAAGCAGGGCGCAGAGACCCTCAGGCAGGAGTGTGCCCTGGACCTGCTCAAGGTCAGCGGGAAGGCCCATGTGGCTGGGCAGTGAGGGAGGTCTAGGGAGGTGAGGTCAGAGGCCACAGGGTCTTGGGGGCCAGTGAAGCACTCTGGGAGCCACAGGTGTGTGAGCAGAGGCAGGAAGTGGTGTCGCTGGCATCTTTAAAGGCTGGGTCCCACTGTTCAGTGGAGAGGAGACCATTCAGTGGGAGAACAGAGTGGGATGAGGCGGGTGGCTGGCGGCCCCTTTAATAACCCACATAGTGGGAGGGTGGACGGGGTCAGGGATGAGAGCGTGAGGGCCGGAGGTGAGGAACTCAGGAAGCACCTCCCACAGCGCCTGCACACAGTAGGTCCTCAGGAGGTGGTAAGTGCCATGACTGGCATGAGGAAGGAGCTAGAAACTGGAAATGGACCTGCCCAGGTACCTGGCCTCATCTCTGTGGCCCAGGGACTCCGTCTCCCAGAGGGGATTTAAAAAGACATCTCCAGGTACAAAGAGAATCTGCGCCCACACAGTGAGGGTAAGTCGCCTTCCGGCACAAGAAGACCAGGGGCCAGATGGCTCAGGTGTGAGGTCAGGAAGGCTGCATGTCCAGGTCACCTCCAAGGGCGAGGCACCCACAAGAGGGATTTGCTCGTTCTCAGTTCAAAACCAGCTTGAGAGGTAACTGTGTGCGTGTGTGCAGAGACTTGACTGTTCCCAAATTAACCCCTTCCCCCGTGAGGTGTTCTCCCAGTGAGATTTTAACTGGGCACAATCACCTGGACAGCGTGCTCCGTTCACATGGGGGAGAGCACACTTTTCCTTGGGCATCCAGTTGACAGCCAGTTCAGATCAGAAAATCTGGCTGGCTGATAGGCCAAGGGGCAGTGTGTGTGTGTGTGTGTGTGTGTGTGTGTGTGTGTGTGTTCACAAATAAAAAAACAGCCCCAGGGCAATGCAACCATTCAAAGGCAGCTACTTAGCTTGCTGGGTTTTGCTTTCCACGGAAAATATCTGGGAAGAATTCCACGGCAAGGTCGGGGGCATCCAAGAGAATGGGGAGGTTGAGTCCAACGGGGCAAGGAAATGAAGCCGGGACCCCGCTGGGACCCTCGGGCGGTGCCGCGACTCTGCCCAAGTGACCTTAGACCACTTCCTCTTGTCTGGGACTCAGCTGCCCCATTGTGTAAAACAAGGGAGTCAGTCTACCTGGCCTCTAAGGTCCAGTGAGTCAGAGGTGCAGGGTGGTAATGAGGAAGAAGGGAGAGGAGGCAGGAGGGGTCACCTGCCACTCAGAGGTGTCAGGACTGCCCAAGGTCATGCTGCTTGTGATGCACCTGCTACAACAGATTGCAGTTCTAACTCCAAATTGCACGTTCCCTCCCGACTCCAGCTGCCCAAATCCCAGATTCTCAAAAGGAAGACTGAGCAGGGGCCTGAGGCTGGCCTGCCCCTTCCAGGTGACCAGGGCTTACAGAAGGGGGCGTCTCTCCTGGGGCTGCTTGGGGCGCTGTGCTTCCCCAGTCAGGACCAAATGGGGAAACTGCAGCTCTGCACCCAGGGACAGCTGGGGAGACTGCGTGGACCCCAAACCACAGACACCCTACCTCATCCCTCCAGGTCTCGGTAGGGACTCCTGGGTCCAAGATTCCAGCGTTGGCACCTGGGAAGTTGACTTCTCAGAGCAAGGCCTCAAGAAAGGGCCCTGGTCATACAAGGCGGGCCCTGGTCTGCACACCAGGGAGGGGCGGGGAGCAGGCATGCACCACCTTAGGATCAGCTCCAGACCCACCCACATTGACCCATTTCAGCCTGACTCTATCGTCCCAAATTGTCACCCACACAGTGGGCATTCAGTGGCACCTGAAGCAGCTCATCTGGACAGTGAAGTTCAACTTGGCCAAATGCTTTAGGAGCCCAGAACCAATTTCAAAGTGAAGCATGGCCTGGGCTACACTCAGTGGTAGTGTGCTGGCCTAGCCTGCGCAGGCCCCGGGTTCCATCTCCAGCATGGGGGCAGGGGACTAAAGGGAACGGGAGACAGGGGCAGCACGTCAGGGATCAATTGTCTGGGTGATGTTCACGATCAAATCATTGCCCTTTGGGCTTTGCCGTTCTTGCTTACACCAGGGCACGGGGGAAAGGCGCAGAGAGAGGTGAACTAGCAGGCGAGGTAGATTCTGCTGGCGGCTGTTCCCAGAAAGGTCTACAGAGCTGAGCCACAGCCTGGGTGGTGGGCTCCTACCCCAGGCCTTGTCCATCCATCTCTGCGTTTCCACGTGCCCGGCGGCTCCCCTGGGATGGTACCTCACCCCAACAGGTCCCTAAGTGAATTCATCTTCTCTCCATTCCAACTGGCTGCTCGACTGTGTTCCCACCCTCCAAGTTTGGAAGAACTCTCCTGGACTCCCAAGCTGGGGACCTCAGTGTCTCCCTGTTCCATGTTGACAGAGAAATTCCTTAAGAAAATGGCTCAGGGGCATTTTCTGAAAAGCCCAGAAACCACTGGAGGGATGAACAAGGATGGATTATGTCCAACTAGACACCCAACAGACACAGTAAGGAACAGAGAATACCTGTTTGGTGAATGGATAAAGAAATGAATGGCCAACAAATCCATGTCTGAACGTGGGAATCAAGAATGAATGGGGTCGGGCAGGGAAGAGTTCATTCATAAGGAATGTCAAGTAGAAATTAAAGGAGGCCATTGTTTGGGACTCGAATCCTGCACCAGGCTCCAACAGAATGGTCTAAAAATAAAAATGAGTCACTCCTGCATAACGGCCATGTCAACAAGCCAAAAGTAAGCTGTTGTCTGACCTTCTGAGAAACCAGGAGAAATGAGAGTCACCACAGGCTGGTTCCAGGCAGCTTGATGATGGAATCTCCTCGGTCTTCAGTCTTGACATCCTTTAATCCCTACAAAAAGCAACGTGAAGCAAACAGGGGCCGACCCCTCTGTGGCTTTCCGTTGCCCTGACCCAGCCTTATGAGGGAGCAGATTTTGAAAGGGCCAGTCCGCTTTCTGTTCTTTCATTTCTGTTTCTTCCATGGCTACAGAACCAGCCTCGTCTGCTGCACCCAGGGGAACACTCATCCCGGTTCCCCGAGTGAAGGGCTGCCTACGCTGGAATCGCAAAATAAAACCAATTACGACGCTGCAACTAAATTGTGGTAATTGTGTCCTTAATAGTCGTCGGATGAACGAGCCAGAGAAAGGAGGGATGTTCGAGGGAAGACGAAGCCGATGAATAGCTGCATGTGTTCAGAGGAGAAATGTGTGGACAAAATTATAGCCAGAGAAAGAGAGGAGGGAATGGATGACAGAAAAAGGAGCTAATCTACATGTGAATAAGTATGAAAATTACCGTAAGTGGATTTTAATGCCCGTTGAATAGGAAAATGAATGAATGAATGAATGAATGCGTCCATGAATGAATGGAAGCTATTAGGATTTGGATGTGAGGTGTCCCCCAAAAGTTCATGTGAGATCATGCAAGAAAGTTTAGGGGTGAAATGATGGGGTTCCGAGAGGCTTGACCTAACCAGTGCATCAATCCCTGTATAAGGATTAACCGGGTGGAAACAGTGGGCAGGAGGGTGTGGCTGGAGGAGGTGGGACACTGGGGACATGTCTTTGGGATCTATATTTTGCCCCTGGTCTGCAGTGTCTCTCTCTGCTTCCTGAGCTGCTTTCCTCTGCCACAGCTTTCCACCACGATGTCCTGCCTCACCCCAGCGCCCCAAAGAATGGAGTCAGCCGGCCATGGACTCAGACCTCCAAAACCATGAGCATCAAAGAGACTTTTCCTCCTCTAAAATGGTTCTTGTCAGGTCTTTTGGTCCCAGTGACAAACAGCTGAGTAAAACAGGGGCAAAAATATAAGAATTCACCAACTGGAGAAATACCCAACACTCTCCTCGGTGAAAGTGGTCCAGAAGGCTATGAGGAGGCGGGCAGGGTACAGAGGGGCAGGATGCTGCCACATCCCGTAGGAACCCGTCGGGACACCCTGGGGCTGAGGTCTTGGCAAATTGGCCCCACTCTTCCCAAAGAAGATTTCAAAAGTGACTTCTGTTTGAATTTAATAAAATGCTATCAAGCGAATATCAGAAGCTGGCTGCTCCCTAGGCCCAACCCCAAGATGGGCGGAGAGAGCTAAATAGAATCACCACGTTGTTGTTCCTTTGCAGATAATTACCCATTACGTGGCAAACCCCCAGCATGAGCTTAATAATCGCTATTAAAATAACTACTTCGCCATCTCCTTACAAATTAACCTCCCGGATATGTAATTAACGTTGGCGTGGGAAGGTTTGCCGTGTGGCCTGGGAATGAGGGCTGGGGTTGAAACTGTCGCCGTGGTCACCCAGTGAGACTCCGCGAGGAGAGCATACGGGACAGTGAGGAGCAGGGGGCTGGTGGCTGGAGATTCAGAAGTCCCCTGCCTGTGACAATAAACAAGTTGTTCACCCCCCTGGGCCTCAGAAACCTGGCGTATGAAATACAGATAGCACTCCTAATTCCCAACCTTCTTGTTCCAGACCCTGTGCCCCACAGGAGGGCACATCCTGATCATGGGCCAATGGGGTCTGCTCTTGACGTGTCTCCCTCTGCCCCACCCACGATCAAGGCCAGGCCTCCTGGGCTCCTCTGTGTGACCTTAGCATGCTTCTGCAGCCCGGCTCCCTCCCTGGGCTCCACCAGTGGCCACCCTGTCCTGCTTTCCCTGCTTGCCGGGTGACGTACTCCTATCTGGGGCCCAGCACAACATGCACGAGCCTCAGTGCTCCCATGAAAGTCCATGAACCGGGACTCCTCTCCAGGCCTCCACCTGACCCTGACATGGCCACATGGACAAGAGGTCAGCACAAGCAAGGGTCTGACCCCACGGGAACCACGGGAGGCAGAGGCGTGCCTACATCCCCCAGGAAGCATCCGGAGGAGCAGAGGGGAATCCAGGTCCCTGGACCACTGACTGATGGTGTCCGCATGGTCCCGTCACATAACCTTGGGGGCCGGGGTCCACTCCATCTCCTGTCATTGCAGAATTCCTTTCCAGTCAGCACACAGTCCCCACCCGAACTTGAAAGAGCCTGTCCCTGAGTTTGAGGCCATCTGCCTGGCCTCAATTCTCTGTAGGGTGACTGGCTCCTCGAACCTGGTGGCAGCCATTTACCCCAATGGGACCAGATGGAACTGGCCTGTGGAGTGAGAGTGGAGCTGGCGAAGGTCCCTCTGTTGGAAGGGACACGGGATTTTTCAAAGCATTTCTCAGCAGCTCTGCTTAGACCTCGCCAGCTCGGCTGGGCTTGGACCGGCAGTTTGACACAGTTGTGCCGATTCACTCAACGGCCACTCACTGACTGTCCTGTGCTGGGTCCTGGGAACAGAGAGGCTGAGGGGGACGTTCTGCATGTGTCATGTCACATCCCCCTCAGTGACAGAGGATGGGAAGTGTGACGGAGTCGGAGCATCCCCAGCCCCTGAGCTTCCAGCAGGTGTGTTCAGGGCCACCTGGCAGCCGCTCCCTGAAGAGCAACCCTTAACCAATCCTGACCCCACACAGGGCCACCGTGGGTGACATGAGGCTGGAGGGCACAGAGTGGTACTGAGCTCAGAGGCTCAGGAGGGACAGGGCCGCATCACAGAGGACGGGATGGAGCTTCCAGGCAGGAAGGTGGAGAGGAAGAGCCCCAGGAAGAGCTTGTGAGAAGGTGGGGAACTGGCAGGTGACAGGATGTCCAGGGGAACCGTGAGCAGCAGGTGTTAAGGGGAGAGCGACGTGAGACAGAGGGGGAGCTCAGGCCAGGAAGGAAGGGCCTCAGTGCCCGAGCCCAGCAGCGTGGACTTCATCCTGTGGGCAGGAGAGTGGGTGGGCCTCTAAGGAGAACCTGCCCCACACGGTGTGAGGTCCCGCCACCCTCCACCAAGCACCAGTGGCCCGTCACCATACCTCAGGGAGAGTGGAGACCAGGCAGTGGCCCCTGAGGGCTCCCCAGGGAGGGCGGCCATGAGTTCCATGGGACTCTCACCTACAGGACCAGTTCTAAGACCTGTCTGTGTCCCACCTCAGCCAATGGCACCAGGGACAGGGTCACAGTGACTGTCCCTGCCAGCCTAGCTCCCTCACGGGCCCTCTGGCTTTGACTCCCCCACTCCCTCTCTCCTCCTATAGCAAGTCCAGCTCAAGACAGCCCCAACTGACCCCCAGGAAAAGACAATAGATCCTAATCAGGGCCAATTCCTCAATAATTGAGTGACGGAGGTTCTGGGAAGGCAAGGCACAGAATCACAGCTCCCAGGTTAGACCTGATTCCAGTTTCAGCTCAGCCACGTCCTTGAGCAGGTTTTGCTTCACTTTCCAAACCTCCGTTGCCTCGTTTCTAAAGTGGGGATGACACCTGTCTCCCAGGTACACAGGAAACATCATGAGTCAAAGAGCACAGCCCTGGACACCCAGGGACCCCAGCGAACATCCCAAACATGTCTGATGCTGTTATTAAACAAGTGAAGAATCGAGATAGAGCAGAAGTGATCTTGGGATAACTTTACCCCTTTGGAAATTTCCCTGGTGGCAGCTTGAGCCAGTTTGACAATCTCTCATTCCTCTGATAAAATGAAACTTTGCTGCAGAAAACTTTATCATCTCAGAAGAAAATAAGAAAGCAGGGCACTCGCACGGCAGTGGCCATAAAACCCATCTCTTACACAAGACCATGGAGATAGAGGGACAAGGGCACCCTGCCTGGGTCTCTCTGCACTGCGGACCAGGGAGGATGATCTTGTGGGGTCCCCACAAAACCTGCAAGGGGCATCCTCCCAATGCATAGAGCAGAAACTGAGGCTCAGAGCAGTGATGTCCCCAAGCCCTTTGCCCAAAGTCCCACTCAGACACGAAGTCCAGAGTCTGGATCCTGCCTCCTCACTTCCACTTTCAATATACCAAGAAATCCCTTGCTACATTTTTTTTTTAATTTTTGACTCCTTTATTGACATACGTTGTATTAATCAAGTTTTTATTCCCTTTTTTCCCCTCCTCTACTGGTTTGGAAATTGTACATCCTGTTTTCCCAATGTAACCTTCAGTTTTAACAAGTGCACACCACTTAACACAGCCTAAAGCAAATCAACAGATCAGACCTCCCCGCAAACCACACAGGGGGTCTCAGGACCCCTCGTTCTCTCAGCTCCTCCCGTCAGAGCGTTCCAGTTCCTTCTTTAGAGCCCAGATAGTTCCATCACCTGGATTGCCTTCATTGCTCCTGTGTTGCGTAATCAATGCAAGCTCAATGACTTTTCTGCTCAGTACAGTGTCTTTGATCCTCCCTTCCTTCCTTGGCCATGTTCCCCTGAAATATGTCATCTATCTGTTCTCCCAGCCAGGTCCTGTCGGGGATAATACCCCTCAGGCTCTGTCTGGGGAGACCTCCTTGCTCCTTCCATTTTTAATGGCAGTTTAGCTGACTGCAGAGCTCTACATTGATGGTCCCTTCTCCTGACACTGGAAATGTCATTCCATTGTTTTCTGGTCTCTATGGTTCCTGCTAAGAAGTCAGTCGTACATCCAATTTTCCACCTTGGTAGATGGTCCGATCTTTCTCTGGTTGCCTTATTTAATGCAAACATCTAGATGCATAATATACATGGAGGAAAAAAAAAATGCCCAAATCATAATGTTCAGCTGGATGAATTTTCAGAAAACATTACCAATCAGGCCACTCTTCACCCCTTCAGGAGCTGCACCTGCAAATGTACCCACCATCCTGACTTCTTATCTCAGTCTCACCTGTTTTTGAACTTTAGAAAAGAGAATAATGTGCTATGTACTCTTTTATGTATGGCTTCTTTCTCTCAACATGACAATTGGGCTATTGATCCACGTCATGCATAGTTTTGACTTGTTCATTCCCACTGTTGTTCAATATGAACATATTATATTTATTTATCCATCCTGCTGTTGGTGGACATTTGGTTAACTTCTAGTTTGGGGCGATTGTGAATAATTTTGCTATGAACATCCTTATACATTTCTTTTGGTAAACACACAGTAGAATTTGTGTGTTCTGAGAAAGGAGAAGAATTGTCCAGGTCATAAAATATTTCTGTTCTTTTTCTAGTTTCTTATGCTGGAAATTTAGATTATTAATTTTTGATCTATCTTCTTTTCTAACACCTGCGTATGTGATGTTATAAACTGACTCTGGGCACTGCTTTCCTGCAAATTTGAAATATTGTGTTTTCATTTTCACTTAGCTCAAAATATTTTTAAATTTTAAAATTTCTCTGGAGACTTCTTCTTTGGGCTTTGTGTTATTTCAAAGTATAATGCTTAGTTACAAAACATTGGGAGATTTTTTTACTTCCTGTTATTAATTTCTAGTTTAATTCTATTGTATTCTTAGGAATATGCTTTGCATTATTTCCTTTTTAAACAATTGTTTAATGTATGTTTTATGCCCCCGAATGTGGTCTACCCTGCAGTGACTATTCCAAGTGAGTATGAGAAGAATGTGTATTCTACTGTTGTTGGGTGTTTCTATAAATGTCAATTATATCAAGTTGTAAGTGAAACATTCTGAATTCTGCTATTGCTAAAATGAATACAGCTACTTCAGTTTTCTTTTGGTTAGTGTTAACATTATACGTCTGCATATGTGTGTGTGCATGTGGGCATCACCCTGCTGAGAATAGAACCCGGAGCCTCATGTATGCTGAGCAGATGCTCTACCCCTGAGTTACCCTCAGCCCAACATCATGTATCTTTATCCATCCCTTTATTTTTAGCATTAGAATCTTTTTACTTAGAGTAGGCTTCTTGTAGAAGACATACAGTTTGTCTTAACTCTTATCTATTCTCATCATCTCTATCACTTAATTGTTGTTTTTAGACCAAATCATATCGAGAGTGACATACTGGGCTTTTTATCAGCCATGCTTATAACTGTTTTCTAGCCACTGACAAAAGTTTTCTTTTCTGCCTTATCTGGATTTAACTGGGCATTTCGCATTAATCCATTTGGTCTCCAATGTATATGCTATACTTTAAAAAAAATTCAGTGATTTCCCTAGACTTTATAATGTACACTTTTATCTAATCTGGGTCCCCCTCCAAATAACGCTATTCCATGTCATGTGTGGTACAGGCTCCTCATAGCAGATGATTCCAGCTCCTTCCTCCCCACTTGTCACGCCTGTCACAAGGCTGCCATTCATTTTACTTATCTATGTGTTATAATCACTCCAGACATAATTACTATCATTACTTTGAGTAGCTAAAAGTCATTCTAGATTAAGGATAGGAAAAATAAAGTGTTTACTTTGGTCTTCATTATTTTCCTCCAACACTTTCTTTTTGCATATCCAAGTTTGGGACTAGATCATTTTTCTTTCGCATAAAGAAAACATTTTAATATTTTATTGCCAAGTCTGTGCACAGCCCTCCCAAGACAGAGGCACCCTAGTTGTGTTTCCCCACCCTTAGCCTAATTCACAGTCTCCATCAGTTTGTCAATATGTCCTGTAAGTGTCCCTGCTAGGACGTGGCCCCCACGCCTTCTTCTCCTGAGCAGGCAGATTTCGGCTGGCCTCTGGCTTTCCCTGTCTTCCCACGTTGCAGGGGGAGGGCTTGTGCTGTAAACTCAGTTCTCTGATGGGGGCAAGAATTGTTGAGTTTTGATTTTTCCAGCTCCTTTGTGTAAGAACGCAGGTAAGGCCCACCACGCCCTTCCCATGCCCGAGCTGAAGCGGGAAGTCACCTGGGCTTATCGTATGGTAGCTTCTCGGGTCTTAAAACTATGAAATCAAGTCTTGGAAGTCCTCTGCCAAGAATCTTAGTACTAACAAAGGCTTATCAGACGAGCTCCTCTTCTCCTTCAGGTCTCTGAATCCCCTCTCCACGTTTTCCTTCTTCGCTCCTTTCTGTGGCGAATTAGGAGCAATTTCCTCTTATTTATATTTCAGTAATGGATTCTTTCCCCAGTTCTATTTAATCTACTATTTAGCCTGCCCTTTGAGGGATTTTTAATTGTGGTGATTATAAATTTAATTTGGATTATATTTACTGAATTATACATTTAACTTCTAGACTTCTTTCAAATAGACTTTCTATTGTATTCAAATTGCTTATTTCTTTTTGTAGCATTTTTATCTATTCTCAGGATTTTCACTTTTTCTTTTATGCTTTTTCATCATTTTAAATGTATTTCTCTTAGGGCTCCTATCAGAATTGTTCTATCCTTTGGAGCTCTCTGAGCTTTTATCTCCCTTATTTTCACGAATATTAACTTTCCCTTGTGGTAAACCGTCTTCTCACTTGCCTTGTAATTTGGGGTTTTGAGCTCATCTTCAGTAGGACGTTATCTGTGAGAATTCATTAAGGCTTAGAAGAAGGTGGGCCCCTCCTGAACCAATTCTAGATTGTCTTCTGCCAGTTGCCCCAGACTCTCATGAACCTGGCAGCAATTATTAGTTAATTGCTGAATTTGGGAGTTGACTTTTGTAGTATCCACAGTATCGACAGCAGGATCTACAACACAAATTAAAGCCACAAACCCAAGAGAGAGAACCCTGTATTCTCGGTGCCCTGCGGAATTTCTCTTTTCTCTTGAAGGACAAGCAAAGACGCACAAGCTGCCCCGTCGTCTCCCAGTTCTTGGGAATGGATTATTTTTCTCGTAGACTTTTATCCACGAAGGGGTATTCCATTAAAGGAACCGGCTTTATGCGGGTCCCTGGTTGGCACCCAAGACATTATCGCCTCCTGTCCCTGGAGGGCATCAAATGCAAGCCCTCAGCAGAAGACCAGCAGGGTCCAGCATCCCAGCGTGGCTCCCACTGTGGCCACTGCTACGGCAGCTCACAGATTGGCTTTGCTACCTGCTTGTCATTTCCTCAGCCGCCCCTAGGGATGTCCACTGTGTCCACTTTGCTGTATTTAATGAAGCACTCCCAGGGTTTGCAAAGGGAATTTTTTTTCAAGAGCAGAAGTCGGAACCCAAAGTCTCTGAGTCCATATTCTCCCCCTCCCCACGCACCCTGGGAAAAGAGACGCCCCGAGGAGGGCGTGGGAGCCTTATTGAGGGAGAAGTAGATGGAGTGGCCTTCAGCAGGCTTCCCTGGAGACCTGTTCCCAGTGTCTCTTGGGGGTCCATGCCCCACCTGGCCAGGGACTGTGGGCACACAATACCCAGTCCTACAAACCCCACCGCCGAGAAGCTGAGCTCCCACTCCCGGAGGCTGTGCTGCCAGATGCAAGGAGGCTCTGGATGAAAAACTTTTTAATGAAAAATACATTCGCATCCAGACTGAAATTATATTGTCAGCAGTTAATTATCACTTGTCAAACAAGTGGGTGCCCAGATTGTGGGTTTCGTTTCCATCCAGGCTGCACACGCCTCATTCTTCTTATTTGATGAGGCCTCTGAGCTAGAGACACTCGTTGTGGAAATTAGCACTTTTTTTTTTTAAAGCAGGTGTTTTTTTGTTTGTTTTGGGGGGTTTTTGTTTTGTTTTGTTTTAATAAGCAGGTTTCTTTGGCATCTGAGTCAGGGTTCTTAGCAAACAACAGAAAAATGTTCGATGATGTAAGTTCAGCAAAGAAAAAAATGGGGGAGGTGGGAGGGACCAGGCTCCATGGATGTTTCTGGGCCCTTGGGGGCACTGGGCCTGACGCAGGCTGGCACTCGGGAGCTGGAACGCCCCACTAGGCCCCTGGCAGTTGTCCTGTCCCCACCCGGGGGCTCCCGGTCTCTCAGCCCGGTTTCAGTCCATGCCTCTGTTCTGTCCCTCCCTCTGCTCCGTGGCGTCTCTTCTTGGGTTTGGAAATGGCCACCCCAACTGCCTCTGAATGAACACCGTACTCCTCTGGTCCAGGACCTGGCACTGAATCCGAGTGCAGTCCATGGCTCCCTGGGGACCCTTGTCCCCAAAGAGCTGTTACCTTGTGTGTGAAACGGGCCAGACCTGCTTTGCCACTGGTACCAATAACATCGTGTAGGTTTTTTGCACGTGGACAGTCCCCCGGTGGACTCTGCAGGGAGGGACACAGTGACTGCGTCTCCTGACACGGGAATTACTAGTCGTCACCACCATCACCAGCATAGTCTCCCGGGCACAGCCGGAGGCCCTCCCTGGGGAGGCAGGTGGATAAGACATATCACCGTCTAGGAGCGCCTCACTGAATGACCCAGAAACACTGAACTGGTGCTGGGTCAGGAGCCATAGCGTCCCTGGCTGCAGAGTGGGCCCATTAATGTCCACCCCACAGCATGTTTGTAGGGATGAAATGCAGTGACCATGTCTGGCCAGCCGTGAGTGCCCCATAAGCCCTCCCCCCTTCCCATCCAGGACCCTGGGAAGGAAGAGTGAGGCCGGTGGACGGAGGAGGAGAGAAGAAGAAAGAATGATAGTTTCCATGCTGCATGATGAATCAGCCCCCTGGACGCTGGGATGTTTTGTAATTTCATTTCTTTGTGCTCCAGGCTGATGGCTGTTTTCTCTGGTGAAGCCGGAAGCTGCCGGAGCTCTAGACTGAGCCTCTGTGGAGCCCAGCGAGTGGCCACAGGAGACACCACGAGTGTGTGCAGCGAGAGAGCCAGACGGTGCATGGCCAGTGCTCAGCTCTCCACAAACGTCAAGCACCGTGGTGACCCACGTCCCATAGCTCCTCGTGGCTGGGCAGGAGATGGGAGAGGAGAGGCGCTGGAGCAGGCTGGCCCCCGGCCAGGTCCAAGGGCAGAGGAGGCAGAGTTAAGGGACAGAGCGACTCTGTGGTGCAGCCGAGGCACCAGGCCTGGGGACAAGGGTCCAAGGCCCGCTCTGTGAGAAGGGGCTCCTGCCCTCAGGCCTGTGTCCCCAGGAGCACAGTCTGCAGGGCTCTCAACCCCGATGCACCCGAGGACGGAATACAAGCTGCAGAGACCTGGAGGGACCAGCTTGGCCTTGGCTAAGGCACCAGAGAGGGCCACAGCTGAGCTGCAGCTGGGGAGCCCCCAGCCGGGAAGACGGGGCGGGGCCGGGGGCGGGGCCTGGGGCGGGGCCTGGGCGGGGCTGCTCCGAGCCGCAGCGGACTCCACCCTCCCATTCTCTCCCCTGGGAGCCAGGGTGGCCCAGCCTGACTCAGAGGTCTCACAGTCTCGCTCCAGGGGAGTTGGCTGGGCAGGAGGCGCCCAGGGACCCCCACACCCTCCACTCCTCCAGATCCTAGTGCTGCCTCCGCCTCTCGCTCTAGCCGTGTGGCTTCTGGTCCCTAGGAAGAGTGGACTCAGTGGTCATCCTTCCAGCAGCTACCCCAAGCCAGAATTGGAGCCAGAGCTCCGCTTGACCCCTTTGGGGGCAGCTGGACCCATCTCCGATGCCCAGACCCCTCAGCAGAGCCCCTGATGGAGCTAAGGCATCCATCAGACTGGGCGACCCGCACAGGCCCAGTTCAAAGGTGGGCATGTGGACCCCCATGCTGATCTCTGGGGAGATGGGCAGGTGCAGAGCCACCGCCTGGAGCAGAAGCCCAGGAGCTGGGAGCCACTAGGAACACCTGGACACCTTCTGGCCAGTTGTTGAGGCTGAGCGTGGCCTGGGCAGGGGTGAGAAACTCTTTGGACGTGTGGTCAAGGGGGCAGAACCTCTGCAGACTCCCCGCCCCCCGCCCCCGACAACCCACCAAATGCCACTGGAGGGCACTGGGGTGTGAACAGGAGCGGCTCAGGTGGAGCCAGGGCTGCAGTGGGAGGAACCCAGGATGGGGCCTGGCCGGCTCAGGAGGGGCACAGCAGGCTCAGGAGGGGCACAGCAGGCAGCCTTGCTGAGCAGGGTTTTAAAGGAACTCAAAAGAACTTCCTCCTTGATGCCCTAAAAATATTATTCTGACTGCCAGTTCTGCCTGAGATCCCACCACATTTCCTTTCCTGGTGTCCAGATTCAGGAACTGTCCAGGGACAGGGACAAGGGGCACAGGGAGGGGCTTAGAGGAGCAGAGAGGAAGGGCTTGGGGAGGGGCTGATGTGGGGAGAGTCTGGGGCTGGGGGCGAGGACAGGACTGTGCAGTACCTTCTGTAGACTCACACCTCAAAGCTGAAGGGTCCAGCCCCTCCCTCCAGGGCTCACAGTCTGAGGGAGGAGGCGGCTGTGTCCTCTGGCACCAGGGCAGGGGCCCAAGGGCTCTCAAGGGGGCAGAGCCAGGTAAGTGAGGGCAGAGAAAAGGGCAGGCTGGGACCAGCAGGGGAGGGGCAGTCGCACAGCACCCTCAAGGCAGGGAGGCCAGAGTGGGCTGGGCAGGGTGCTGCGGAGCAGGAAGAGCGTCCCAAGCAGCAGGAAAAGCATGTGCAAAGGTCCAGAGACAGGAGGGCACACACTGGGGCAGCCACAGCACAAGAAGCTCAGGGGCCAAGGCCCAGAGTGGGAGAGAGGTGGCAGGGGACAGGAACTTGCAAGCCAGTTATATTCTGAGGCCAGTTCTGAGCTCTCCCTGGTGCCCCAGGCTGGCCACCTCTGGTGATCCGTGGTGGCTCAGGGAGACAGGGGACCCCAAAGGCCAGTCCCACTCCTTCAGTGCCTCTGGCCCATCTGCACTTGGGCTGTGGCTTCTGGCTCCAGGCTGAGGGTCCAGGTGGCTTCGAGCAGAGCAGGTGGACCTGGCTCGAGTTCTTCAGCAAACGCAGGTTTGCCCACTGTCGCCCGCGTCCCTGTCCCAGTCACCCCCTCCCTTGGCCCACAGGGACCTCTTGCCTCCAGTGTCCTCAGTAGGTCTCGGTCAGATCTGGTCCCCAACTTGCCTGAGCTCCTGTTGGTACCAAGTACAGAGCTGGGTGCTGGGTGTGGGGTGATGGAGGCAGATACAGCCTGTGCCCCTGGGGTCAACAGTGGTACAGGACAAGCTGACCTTAAAGCAATGACTACACACAGATACCATGTGATAAGGCCCTGCCAGGGAGGCCGTGGGCTTTGCAGGTGGGACCTGGAGCAGCCTGGACGGCAGCCAGGGGACACGTAGACGGAGCTCCGTGCCGTGTGTGTGTTGTGTGGGGGAAGATCCAGGCAAAAGCTCCAGGCCTGAGTGGCAGGGGGGTCACTGTGGCTGGGCCATCCTGAATGGGGGACTGTACAGGGGCTGAGGTTGCTGTGGTGGGCGGGGCCAGATTACCCTGGCCTCTGGGGGTTTTGGGGTTTTTTTGACTATTTGTTCTAATTAGTTACACATGGCAGCAGAGTGCCGTTCATTTCTTTGTACACAAACGGAGCGCAACCTTTCATTTCTCTGATTGTCCACCATGTAGAGTCGCACCATGGGGGGAGGAGGGCTGGAGGCTGTGCCTGGGGTAGTGATGTCCTTCTCATCCCACCGTCTTCCCTCCCCCCATGGCCGCTCCCCCCACTCTTTGTCCCATCCAAACTTCCTCCATCCTTCCCATGCCTCCCCCATTATGGATCCGCATCCACTTATCCAAGAGAACATTCGGCCTCTGACTTCTTGGGATGGGCTAACTTTGCTTAACATGATCTTCTCAAGCTCCATCCACTTACCCGAAAATGCCATGATTTTATTCTCTTTTATTGCTCAGTAATATTCCATTGTGTAAACATACCACAGTCTCTTTATCCATTCATCTACTGGAGGGCATCTAGGTTGGTTCCTCAGTTTAGCTATTGTGAATTGTGCTGCTGTAAACATGGATGTGGCTGTGTCCCTGTCGTATGCTGCTTTTAAGCCCTTTGGGTGTAAACCGAGGACTGGGTCAGCTGGGTCAATGGTGGGTCCATTCCCAGCTTTCTGAGGCATCTCCATTCTGCTTCCCAGGTTGCACCAATGTGCAGTCCCACCAGCGTGTGTGAGGGTGCCTTTCCCCACATCCTCGCCAACACGGTTGGCCTCTGTCCTTTAGATAGAGGTGAGGGAAAGGGCAGGGCAGACGTGGAAAAGGGTTCCTCTCGAGGAAGGGCAGGAAGGCTCTGGAGGCAGGGTGTGGGGGTGGTCTGGGTCCCGGAGGAGCAGGGAGGTTGGGGAAAGCAAGGGACAAGGAGGGCGGAGGGTGAGGAGGGCTGGAGGCCGCAGGGCCCCTGCCATCGTGAGCTGTGCCCAGGGACACAGGAGCCTGGGACACTGGGAGCCGAGATGCGCCCTCCCTGAGCCTCACAGGGAAACCCTGGCTCTGGGACAAGAGCCGGTGGAGCCAGGGCAGTAGGGGGCTCCTCGATGTCCAAGCCTGAGGACGACAGGACAGCAGGAACAGGGTGGGGGCCGCAGAGGTGAGATAGCAGACCTGGGTCTGTGTGGAGACCCAGCCACCAGGACTCGGGGACTTCACTCCAGGACACAAGGCGCTGCTCGTTTTTAAAACTTCATTCCATTTCACTTGGCATCTCTGTATAGGAATCTTTTCCCAAATAGAAATTCACAGGAAGACTGGAGAATGAAATATCGATTGCAATATTAGTTTTGATGGTAAAAGAAAAAGTGAAACTTCAAATTCCAAAAGGGGGAGTTGGGTCGTGTCTCAGTTCATTTTCTGTTGCTATCACAGAATGCTGCCAACAGGGTAAATTATGAAGAAAAGAAGTTTATCCAGCTCCTGTTCTGGAGGCAGGAAGTCCAAGGGCACAGTGGTGGTGCTAGCCAAAGGCTCCATGCAGTGACACAGTGTGGAGAACAGCATGACACGGCAAGAGGACAAGACAGCCCATGAGCAATAACTTGGTCCCGTGGGAACTGCCTTGCTCCCGTGGAAGGGCCTTAACTCTGCTCGGCAGCCGCAGCCCCAGGGACCAGGCACCTCTCATGAAGCCCCTCCTCCCAACCCTGCTGCAGCGGGAACTGAGGCTCCAACACAGCAACTCCTAGGGGACACATCTGAATGACAGCAAGTAGGAGCATCCGTCCAGTGAGAAGTTCCCAAGAATACGCGAGGAGATGGAAAGAGGTCGCACTGCAGCGGGAGGCCAAGAGCCCCACGTCTGTATCCCACCATGTGGGGGACACAGCTAGGGTCGCCAGTGTCCGGACGTGGCCTTTAGGGCCACAGGAGAACAGCACGTCCCTTGGCCTTTGACTCGGAAACTTGTGTTGGCCACTGAGATAAAGGTCAGTAGAGACCTTGAGGTCCCTTAGGAGCCCGTTGGACTCTCCCGTGCCTCCTTCCCTGTCACAGCGGTTGTGGACACACGTGTTGAGGTGTCGGATTCCCAAGACCCACCCCGCGGGAGTCTGTGATGAGCGGGTCCCTGCCGACCTCGGCTGACGCGCAGCCACCGTGAGAATAACTCGGCTATTCCGGGGGTCGTCCCTTCCTGGATGTGTTCTCATGGTCACACCTAGGTGACGGCAATTGTGAAAACATACATGAGAAGGAAAAGGAAGAAGGGAGGTATTGAGGTGTAAAAACTGCCATCTCTGGGGTCTAGATGATTTGTCTCGTCTGGTGCCAACGTCAGCATGTCAGGGTCAGGACCCAGGGCTCACGTTAAGGGACAGGATCAGTGTTAGTGACGAGAGCCCCTGGGCCACGTGAGGCCGTCCTCGTCCCAGGCTGGGTTTTCTCCCCTCCTCTGGCTGCTGGGACACTCGGCCTGGTCCCTCCTGCCCAGTTAGCTCTTTATTATGGGTCCTTCTGCTCTCTAATTGTCCGCCCTGCATAATTTAGCAGGCTGTAAAGTGTCTGGTTCCCGGTGATTAACTGAGTGACTTTGGCCTCGGTTTCTTGGCCTCTGAGTGCAACGGTGGAGGAAAGGGGCTTTGGAGGCCCCTTGTGCAGGGAATTTCAGGAGGCGGAGGCCACTGGCAGGTGAGGACCAGAGACAGAGAGGGGGAGGGATTTGTGACCCTGAAAGTGAACCTGAGCCCAGGAACTGGCTCCAGCGGATGGATGCCCCCTTCCAAAATCCCCGAAGCCCTCAGTGCGAGTGTGCCCATTTCACGGAGGGGAAAACCCTCGCAGCCCGTGGAAGTTAAGCCATGTGCCCGTCCACTGGGTGCTGGAGGCCCAGGCTGTGCCCAGGTCTGAGGGTCCTGGTCGCTCTCTTCTCAGTGGACCACTGGCCAGGGGCCCGGGAGCCAGGACCTTCCGGGTGCAGGGACCACCCACCTGGGTGCACTCAGGACCTGGGACATCACCATCCCTGTCACAACAACAGCCAGAGTAACAATGATGACAGTCCTCGCCCACGGTGTGTCTGCTGGTGGTGGCAGCGCAAGGGACATGCCTTAGCTCATCTCAGTGGCCTGGGCTCCCTAAGGTGAGGGGACTGGGCCCAGAGAGCCACAGCACTTGCCTGAGAGCCAACAAGGGGGTGTCGGAACCCAGAGGGGACCCCAAAGCCTGAGGTCTAACCACTTGGCCACACTGCCTCCCTTCACCTGCGCCCGGGCCCTGAGACCATGGGCAGCCGGCAGCCTCCCCGCGCCCAGTCAGCATCAGGAACCAGAAAGCAAAGAGCTCCCAGAGAAGGGAGGGGGCAGCCCAGACCATGAGCAGCAGCATCCGGGGGCTCCAAAGCCCCGGCCACCCGTGGCAGAGGGGGACAGCCCAGCGTGCCCACGGGAGTCTGGGGGAAGTCATTTGTCACCTTGCCCTTGAGTCCAGTGCCGTGGGGGGGACACTAAGATGCAGGCTGTCGATCACTTAGCCACAGCAGGGCAGGGCTCCTCAGCCCCAGACCCCCCTGGCCATGCTGCCCCCCAGGCCCCTTCCGCCTGCGGCCATCGTGTGGGATGGGGACACAGGGAGCTGGCCCTTCTGCTGATCCTGCTTTTGCTGATGGGTAACAAGCTGGATCTGAAGAGATCTCATTCCCTGTCTACTGTGTCCTCACCAACCAAACAGATGGGACTGCGTCTGGTTTGTTCCCAGCCGTACCCTGCCGCACAGAACAGGGCTGGGCGCGTAGTAGGTGCTCAATAAATCTTTGTTCACCTGGATGAATGCATGAATGAGGGAATGAAGCTTACGAGGCACACTGTGGCCTTGAAGAGATAAGAGTGGGCTCCTCTCCCTGGGAACGCTGCACCCTGTTTCCCCAGGTGTGAATTTGGAAAGCGATACCAACTCAGAGTCAGAGATGGCAGACGGGGAAATCTTTGTTTAGTCACATCGTACTCAATTTGGCCCGCCAGGAATCTCACAGGGAGGTGGAGAAGGAGGCAAGACCCAATCCTGGGGACCTGGCACGTGGGGATAAGGGTTGGGATTTTTCCAGCAGGTGAGAGCTGTGAAGGTCCTGGAGCCGAAGCCAGGCGGTCTGAGCTCCTGGGGCGGTCAGCACTGAGCTCCGGGAGGTGCGCGTGGGAGACTCAGGCAGCCCCGCCTGGACTTTCCCATCTATTTCTCTAAAGCTCCCAGATGATAACGGGTGAAACCAGATCTCAGGGCCACCCTTGGGAGAGGTTATTTCAGAAGATTTCTCTAAACTGCGTCGGGAGTTATCCCCCCTCCCCTTCCGGGTGGGGGACTGGAAGGGAGGGGAGGGGGGAGGCAGTTTTCCTTGGAATGTATCCTTTTGATAAGGTAAAAGCTACCTGGTCGCTGTTGGTGGCAAAAAAACACATTACTTTAGATCCTCGGAATGGCTGTCTGTACAAGTCAGATGGCTCTCAGCATTTTCTGTGATGATTCAGGCAAACACACCCATTTCTGCTGTGGCCAAATTTGCATTTACTGAAAGGGATGGAAAATGCAAAGCGTTGGTCCCTGGAAATGAGTCTCTTCCAGTAGGGCTCCCACTGGACTGTGAAAAACTGTCCCTGGGAGGACGGAGCCTGAGCCGCGCCTTCCCACTCCCCTGTCCCCAGCACCAGGCCTCAGCCCAGAGCCCGCCCCTCAAGGCCCGCGGCGCACCTTCCTAACCCGGTTCCTGGCCTCCCCCTGGGGCCTGGCCGTCTGCTCTGGCCACCCGCCCCACCCCCGACCTCTCCTCCCAGGGTCCACTCAGGACCCCCCCAGCCTCCAGGCCCTCCCCAATGCCCTCTGCCCGGAGGCCCCTGAGGACCGAGCCCTCTCTCTGGGAAGCCGCAGGGCGGGCTGGGCAGGTCTGTGGGCGCAGCCGCAGTGACCGAGGCCTCCCCGGCCGGGCTGGCTGCAGGCCCTGTGTCACACGGGGGACCCCAGCTTGAGCACGGTGCTGGCCAGGAGCCTGTGACGGTGACGCGCCTGTGGGTGCCTGACAGTGGGAAGGGGCTCTGCAGACTCGGATCTATAAATGCGGAGGCGATGACGCACCCTTAGCACGCGCCTGTGTTCTGTGTAAGTGTGAGCCGTTCCCCAGAGAGTGACCGCACTGTCACGTCAACACTGGACAGTGCTGGCCATCTCCCGACCCTCGTGAGCCCCACACTGAGGACAGAGGTATCTGCTGGGCCCCGGGACACGGAGGGCAGAGAACAAGGGCAGGAGAGCCGTCAGCCCAGCCACCAGCCAGGCTCCGGTGACAGTCATCAGAACAGGCAGGGGCCACCTGGGCACCTGCTGTGCTGGCTCTGCCCAGGGCCCTGCAGGCCCCAGCTCAGTGGCTGGAAAGTGACCCTCCTGGGCTCCTGCCCTCACTCCACCTGGGTCCCCTCCCTACACCTTGGCGTCCCAGCTGCCAGCAGGGTGACAGGCCTCCTGGGGAGGAGGGAGGGTTCGGGAGGGCCCCAGCGCTGCAGGAAGTGCTGCTCACGCAGGGGCTCAGGGTCCTGCTGGGTCCCCTGGGCCTGGGACAGAGTGGGCTCCGGGTCACATCACCGTCACCTCCCAGCTGCAGGTGCTGTCAGGTCCCCACCCCACAGGGGCCACTGTGCCTCAGCAGGTCAGTCACGTCCAGGATCACATGGCCCTCGGGGACAGAGGCTCAGAGCAGGGCTCTCTGTCCCCAGGACCTGGGCTTGGCCACCACCCAGACCCCAGCTTGCTGGGACACTCATCAGGAAACACTTGGGACAAGGCGGGGACACAGGAGCCTGCCCCTCCTTCCCTCACTCCTGAACCCTGGGCTCCTTCTTCAGCCACAGGCTCAGACCCGGGGCCTCCTCCTGCCCTGGGGTGGAGCCCAGCCCCCTTCTGCAAACATTGCTTTGAGGTGGGCCTGGGACCCAGACCTGCTTATTGGGGTGGAAGAGGAAGTCTACCCATCGGGGAAAGCTGCTCCCCCTGCCTCACCCTTTCTTCCTGATTTGAATGCAACCTGAGAATATATGATGTTTGGCTATGGCAGCCACCATGTAACCATGAGGCAAAAAGCTAAAAATAAAAGCCAGCAGAGCCAAAGATGGTAAAGAGGAAAGAGGCTTCAGTAGTGTCACCGAGCATCTGCCCAAGCTTAAGCCACCTCCCTCTAGAACAGGAGTCAAAACGTATTCTAAGAAGAGACACCAAGTATTGAAGGCAAAATCCCAGATGCTACTTAAATACTTCACAAAAGAGAAAATAAATTTCCACGGATCTTTTACTGATGAAATTTAAAATACAGTACAAATCAAGTACAAATTTTTTTTAATAATACTGGCCCACTGATGAGGATAAGGGCATGCTTTTGACCTAGTTGGGACTCAAAGTTAGTTTTCCCTCTCCTCAAATGAACTGCAAACACTTATCTGTAAAGACCACCCTCAGCCGGTGAGGGGTGCGAGAACAGTGGTCCACTCTGACCTGAGGCTGCAGTTGGCCAGCCCAGCTGGGGCTCTGTGTGGGACATCTGCACGTCTTGATGGCTTGAGCCACCGTGGCTGGTTCCAACACACATGTGCCAGCCCCCATCTCCCACGAGAGCCTCGGCCACCTGATGCCCTGCCATGTCCCCAGCAAACCCGCAATCCTGGAGGTGACAGAGGAGACTTCAGGACTCCACCACCCAGAGCTTCCCAGGAGCGTGACCCCCAGGGAGCCCCGCTTACCCCCGACCAAGACGGTGAACTCATGAAGGAATCAGCAAATAAATGGAGACCTTCAGGGACTATGATGAGCCGGGCCGGGTGTGGGGTTGGGTCTGGCAGGTGGATGGATGGCAAGGGCCCAGGGCCCAGGGCCCAGGGTGGGCAGCGGGCATGGAGAAGACGCCCAGGCCCCTCCCCCCGGGCACAGACCCGGGTCCTGCGGTCCTCCCGCCCGTCCCCTCCTGTCTTTCCTGTGCCCGGTGTTTCCCCCCTGAAAACCTGGGGGAGACCAAAGGTCCTCATCACAAAGCCACAGCTGTTCCTGGGCGTGTTCCCCTAGATCCAAGGACAGGTGGCCCCGGGAGGGGCGGGGGGGTGGTCAACAGGCTTTGAAATGCCACCTGCTGCTTCGCAGAGAGGCTGGATCAAGATCATTGGCACTGGATTCTGCCACCCGTAAGAGCTCTGCCTCCCCCGGACGCTCCACCTCAGGGTTTGACAGACTCAGTTTATGGCAGAAAAAGAGACCGAGGGTCCGTGGGCACTCTGTGGGCTTCACCAGAGTCAAGGGGCGCCCTCCCTCCTCCCTCTCCCCTCCCTCCTCCCTCCCCCTCCCTCCTGGCCCAGCCCCCTCCCACTCCTCACTGGGGCCTCTCAGGGGCCCTGTCCTTGAGACACCCCTAGTGACCACTCCCCTCTGGGTCACACTCCCCAGTCAGAAGCTCTTAAGACAAAGACAAAACCCACAGGTTGCTGCAGGTGCCCAGACGGACGGGCGGAGGGACCATAGCACAGGGCCAGGGGCGGGGCCAATGGGGCTGGTCAGGAAAGACATCTTAGGGGCAAGAGCTGAGCGGGAATCCTCTCCAGAGTGGCCCGTGCCAGCCCCGGGAAAGCTCTGGAGGAAAAGCATTCCCAACAAGGGATCAGCACGTGCGCGGCTAGAGGTGGGAAAGAGCCGAGCGCCAGCTGGACAGGACTGCAGGGGAGGAAGGTCGGCCCTGGGGCACCTGGAAGGCTCCCTGGAGGAGGTGGCCGGTGATGGCAAGGTGGGACAAAAGCAAGGGAGCTGGAGGGAGCTGAGGCAGCCTGCCACACCCGCAGCAGTAAGGACCCAAGGCTGCCTCCAGCCAGCCAGGCCGGGCCAGGGCAGGACCAGCACCAAGCCCTATTTACTGAGCACGTACTCTGCTACTTCTTCGCAGAGAGACTGGATCAAGATCATTGCCAGTGGATTCTGGCAGAGGAGGAAGTTCAGCCCCCACCCCACCCCGGGCACCAGGCTCCTGCCAAGCACCTTTCTTATTCTGAACCAGGCAGTGAGGGGTGGGCACCAGGCTGGGAGAGGTCACACAAGCCCCTCAAGTCTCCCCAGTGAGAGGAGGGGCCAGTCAAGGGACCTGCTCTCCAGCCCCAAAGCCCCTGCTCCCAAGGGATGCCCGTGTGAGGGGCGGGAGGGGCGGGGAGGGGTGAGCCTGGAGCTGAGGGTCACAGGGCACTGCCCGGATGTCCGAGGGGACTGGAGCGAGACAGGAGGGCAGAGGCTGGGCAGGGGCGGCGGGGGTCACAGGAGGTGGTCAGCATGCCCAGGGGACTCAGGTGAACAGAGCAGGTGCTGGAGGTGAGGGCAGGGGCGTGTCTCTGGCCCACGGAGGGAGCCCCTACCCGGCCGGGTCCCCTGGCCTGCAGAGCACTCCGCTCCCCAGGGAAGGGCCAGGAGGAGGGGACCAGAGCTTCGGGGGACACATATCCCTGACCACACTGTGGGTTCTGAAGACCCTCAGGAGCAGCCGGGGGGCCCCAGGGCCACGCAGGGCTGGCTGGTGGCCTTCAGAAGGACAGGGACTTTGTGGTCAGTCAGGCCTGGGGTCAGATACCGGGGACCAGTTACCAGCTGAACCTGTTTCCTCCTCTGGAAACGAATCCCCCCGAGCGACAGAGAGAAGGCCCCTTCCCGACCTGGGGACAGGTGTCAGCAAACCGGTCCCCCCAGTGCCCTCCTCACCCTCCACCCCACCCCCCAACTCCAGCTCAGGCCCTGGGCCAACCCGGCTGCGCTCCCCCACCTTCCAGTGGTCTGCAGAGGTCCTGCTCCTGGCCCCATTTTACAGACGGGGACACGAGGCCCAAAGAGTGAGGTGACACCTGCGGTCACCGCGGTAGTCAGACAGGGCTCCTGCAGCCTGCATGGCCGACTGCAAGGTCCTGCTGTCCCCCCCACCCGCCTGGCGTGGCCCTGGCTTTTCTTTCCGAGTCGGGGCCGTGGGGGCCTGGCAGACCCCGCTGAGGCAGGAGGGTGGCTTGAGACGAGCGCCTGGCAGATGCCCATCAGCGCCACCCGCTGTGGGGAGCCAGGTGAGGGCTGCCGGCCCAGGAGGGCATGTCCAGCCTGACCCGCGGGCTCCGTGAGCTGTCCACCGTCCCTGCTGACCTCTGCCCCTGACGGAGGCCACATCCTCCAGCCGGAGGCTCCCTGAGTGGACAGACCTGAGAGCCTGTCACCGACCCACGGCCACCGGCCATGCTCCAGGCCTGTCACCTCCCACGTGGGCATGGAGGAGGCAGGACAGTGGCCAGTGCCAGGCCAGCATGGGCCCTCAGAGCACCTTGACACCTGGTCCTTCCCAGCTGTTCCTCAGGACGATGGCCTCCCCGTCACCTCCGTCAGGGACACAGGAGTGACGGTTCTGGGGCTGAGGAGATCTCTCAGCGTAGAGGGAGGACACTGCAGCCACCCGGCGCCCACAGAGGGCCGGCCAATCCCCGCGGGTCACGGTGCCCTTCTCAGATGCCTGTGCAGAGGTCCCCGGAGGTCAGGTGCCACCTCTCCAGGTCACAGAGCCATGAAGCCACCGAGGCAGGGCCTCACCCTGGTCCATCTGGCTCCAGCTCTAAACCCTCATCACGTGTCCCCCAAGAGCTCCTGGGTGATGGGACGTGCTGGTCACCAGGCAGGACTCGGGGTGCTCCCAGAAGAGGTGACCGTGGGAACCCAGGGAGGTTCCCAGCACCTGGCTGCACCCGGCCACCCTCCCTCTGCCCGTCCCCACCTCCGCGGTAGGGACAGTGACTAAGTGACTAGTCAACACTGGCAGCAGGGGCTGAAGAAGGGCCCCCAGAGCCCAGGGACCCGGCCACCCACTGTCTCCGTGACCACAGGGAGGCTAGCAGCCCGTCCCTGGCCCCCGCAGCCTGACGAGGTCTGTGTCCAGGAAGGGTCCTTTCTTGGGTGACCCCGAGGTCCAGGGCTCCCTGGCCAACCAGCTCCCCTCTGCCACCCACGCGGCTTCCCGACACCCGGTCACCGCCAGCCAGGCTGCTCACTCCGATGGTCCCCAGAGTGACAGATGGCTCTCACTCAGCAGTTACCAGGGGACACAGGCAGGTGAATATGTCCAGGGGGCAGCCAGGGGGGGCCAGCCCCGGCCCAGCTCCCCAGTCGCCTCCTGCCCCTCCCCTGACCTTCCACACCAGCCTCCCCCAGGTGCCCCCACCCTCCGTCCCCACCCGCCCTCCCTGACCAGCAGCCAGGAGCGCCGTCCCCTGCAGAATCTGCTCAGGCCTCTCTCACGCAGACCCTCAGGGACTCCCCAGGGCCCCAGGATGCAGGCAAGTCCGCTCCGCATGGCCAAGGAGGGCCCACCGGACGGTGCCCTGGCCCCCCACCTGCTGGGGGCCCTCCACGGCCCTCACCTCCCCCCAGGCCATGAGCCCGGCTCCACCGAGGGCCTTTCACGTTTCTGCCCATGCCCAGGGCGACCCTGTGCTCGCAGAGCACCCACAACAGCTGCAGAGCGACTGCCAGGGGGTCCCCACCCCCCAGGAAGCCCTCGCAGTCCTGTGGGTCGCAGAGACCCCTGCCCTGCCCACCCGGTGGGCTCCCCAGGCAGCCTCCCACAGCCCAGGAACACCGCCTGTCTGTCACGGGGACACTGTCTGTCTGTCACGGGGACAACGCCTGCCTGTCACGGGGACACTGGCTGTTGGCTCAGAATCTTCTGTGTCTCTCAGGAGCCTGGGTGCCTGGGTGCCAGGGAGTCTTCCAGATCCCCGAGAAGCGGGGACACGGAGGGAACGTTCAGCCGCAGAGCAGAGCGAGCCGAGACGGAGCCGAGATGTGTCAGGGAGATTAATCTGTCACTCAGACATGAAAGAAATATGTTCAAACTTTGTATTGCTTTTTTCATTGAAATGTACCCCTCGTACTTAGCTGCCTGCAAGCCTCAGATTACCCAGACGGCAAGCACAAAGAAAGGAGGATCGCACACAGACACAAATGTTCCCGAAATCGAAATCATTTCGAGAGAAATAAAAAGCAGATTTGAGACAAACAAGCCACTGGGCACCAAGGCCCTCAGCCCTGACTCTAGGTCCCCCATCTGGATCCACTAGAGTCAGGAGGCCCAGGCTATCCTGCCACCACCATGCTGTGTGACTTTGGGTAAATCACTGCCCGTCTCTGAGTCTCATTCTCCATAAGTTCTATGAGTCTTCTCAACAGCTGGACTACTGACATTTGGAGCTGGCTAATCCTTGGTGGTAGAGAAAGGTTCTGTGCACCGGGGGATGGGGGTGCTCAGCAGCTTCCTGCTTCTACCCACTAGGTGGGGAGCTGCCACGCCCATTGTGACAATTGAAAATGTCCCTAGACTTTGCCAAATGGCTCCCAGGGAGCCAATTTTCTGTGAGTTGAGAAACTTGAATTAGATGCCCTGAGTTCATGTGAGAGACGGCGGAGCAAGAACGGCACCGCAGCAGCATCGGACGGAAGGAGAACCCCTCGTGGGGCTCACACTCAGCCCTCCACCAAAGGCTGACGGTACCAACATGCATTGAGCACCTTCTGCATACCGGGTCCCGTGCGAGGCACTTGGTGGGGCTCATACTGAGTCCATCCTGTGCCCCTCGATAGATGGGGCCTTAGAGTCTGGATCAGGACGTCCCCGCGTTGCCGAGGACTAAGCCTGGGGGGGGGGGGTCCTAAGTGAATGGACGGTCGTGGGGAAGCTCGGGAGGCGGGCTCATTGGAGGACTGGTCAGGGCAGCGTGGCCCTGAAGGGTGTGTCTGGCCCCCGCTCCCCGCTCCCTCTCGGCCCCCAGGTGCCGTGGACGGTCAGCTGGCCCCGCTCGCCCTTCCCCACGGAGCACTGCCCCGTCTCCCTGGGGGTCCTCCTGGGCCAGCTTCTCACACGCAGCACGTGGTGGCTCCCCAGGGACCAGGGTTGGGGCCATGATGCCCCCACAGCACAGATGAGGGACCCGGGGACCGGCAAGGCGGAGGGACCCTACCAAGGCCACCAGGTGCAGGTGTGACAGGCCCCTCCTGTGCCCAGAGCCCTCAGCCACACCACAGACGAGGGGCCAGATGCTCCTGGAGACGTCCCACCTGCTCTCGGGGGGCCCCACTCGGCCCTGGGTCACCCCAGCCTCGTCTGGATGAAGACGTCGTGGGAACCACTGTCTGACCCCAAAGCTCTCACCACAGTGACAGGGACAGGCTGGGGTCCTGAGCCCTGCGCCCGCAGGGGAGGAGAGACAGCTGGGCGGGGCGCCTGGGCTTCAGCATGACCGGACAGGCTGCCCGGGCCCTGAGCTCCTTAACAGAACCCAGGGACAGCCCAGGCCTCACTTTGCACCCACCGGCTGCCCCACCACCAACCCCCCAGGGCGCACAGGGCCGGGGACCAGCCTGGGAACTTTGCTGGGTGCGCCCCACGCCCCTCCGCACACGGTGCTGCCCGGGCACACCCCTGCCGCAGGGCTGAGGGCTGAGGAGCCTGGCGAGGGCCACACAGCCCTGGGTGCCAATTCCCCAGGACCCTGCTGCGCAGGCTCAGACTCTGCTCCGAGGCCTCCCCACCAGCCCGGCCTCGGCCTCGGCCAGTGGACAGGAGTCCTCTTTCCTCCCACTCCCAGCCACGCTGCCTCCTGTCCCCCGAGACCTCGTCGGAGCTGCCTCGAGTGTCCGTGTTTCCGGCTCGCACCTCCGAATCCAGCTCCAGGCCTCAGCCTCGGCCACCTGACCCAGCTGCGCCCCTTCTCAGCACCTACGCCCACGGGGTCGGCTCCAGCAGCCGTCACAACCACCGCGGGCCATAGAGCTCCGTGGCGATTTACTGTCTGGCATTTCTGAGGCCAGAAGTCCAAGATCGGGTGGCAAACAGGCCAGAGCCTGCGCGCTGGGGCCAGAGGTCCTGGGCTCAGACCCCCCTGCCGCCTCTGAGCTGTGTGGCCTCCCCAGGGAGCTTCCCTCTCTGAGCCTCAGCCTCCTGGCTGTGAAGGGGGAGATGGTGACCAGCCCAGGGTGAGCTGCGGGACCTGGGGGGTGACCCTCTCGCGTTGCCGCGTAGAAAAAGTCTTCAGTTGTGCTCGGTCTTTATCATCCTCCCCATTTTACAGAAGAGGGCACCGAGGCTCTGAGTGGCCTCCCTGGGTCCCCCAGGGCAGGTGACGCTGCAGGGCCTGGATCCAGACACCGCGTGCGGCTTCCTCTCCACAGCAGTTGTGGGGGGCTTCGTCCCCAGCTCTTGAGCACCAACACGGGAGGATCCAAGCCCCTCACGCTTGACCCTGTTGGAGCAGGGCCAGTCCTATGGCCTCTGCCCCAGTGACAGTGGCCACGAGAAGGGTCAGTAAAGCGTCCAGTGGTAGCTGGCCACATGCTCAATAGGGTGCCGGGCGCTGGGCCTGCACTGTCCCTTTTAATCATGGCAACAGCTCTATCCCCACGTCATACTGGAGCAGACTGGGGCTCCGGAGGCTGAGGCCTGAGGCCAGGATGACACAGACACTGTGAGTGTCACCTCTGTACGTCACGTCTGTCCATGTCCTGGCCTTGTGTCCCCCCACCCTGTGCCCAGGGCTGTGCTGCTCCTGTCCCACACCCCTCCCACCAGCTCCCCCAGCCGTCCCCAGAGGGAAATCTCGTCTCCCGCTTCACAGGTGAGACACGGAGGCCCAGGCTGGGCATGGAGCTCACCTGAGGCCCCACAGCCACTGAGGAGGGTCCCTCGAGTTCAAGCCCAGGGCTGACCGCTCCCACCCCACGGCCACGGCGGGTCCCTCCTCCCTCCCTGGGTCTCGCAGGCTGCCAGACATTGATGGACAGTCCTGCTGGGGGTGGGGAGACTGCTGGGCCTGCAGAAAGGGTGTGCTGGGCAGCCAGCCTCCAGGTCTCCAGAAATCACCGGATTTCTGAGGTTGCCACATGTTTCACACGACTTCCATCCTGTGCAAAGCCAGAGCTGCTCTAAGAGCCCGGGAGGAAAATCTCATTTCTCTGGGTCCCTCCCTTGGCGTCTGCAGCGCTGGGCGACGGCATGGAAAGCAGACGTCCCCTCTCCAGGGGCCTCAGGACGAGCCCCACAAAGATGGATTTTTCTGAACCTCATTATCCTTCCCTCCCCGGGGTCGGAGGTCACATCAATAACTTCCAGCCGCCGCCTCCCGCGGAGCCTCAGCGAGGCCCAGACCTGCTTCAGCTGTAAATCCCGCTTCCTTCCCCCGGAAATCGATGGGAGACCAAGTTGCTAAATCCACCCTGAATCCCGGGTTCGTGAATCAAAGGCCTGTGTGGGCGCGGGCGGGGCCCACAGAGGCCCCAAGGAGACGCCCTCCTGGAGTCCGGCTCCCCAGACCCAGCTCCTGTCAGCTGGGGGGACACAGGGCAGGCCCAGGAGCATCCGCAGGAGAAATGCCCATCTGGTCCGGCAGTTGCTGTCCCAGCCCGAAGCAGTTTGTCCCCAGCCAGGCCCAGCCACCCTGCAGGAGCCTCAGGGCCCCGGGGGGCAGCTGTCAAGGGCCTGCTCCTGGCACCCGGCTCTGCACCACCCAGGACGCGGCCTCCTGCCACACATGTCCCCCCTCGGGCCTCTGCAGGAGCCGCGCATGGGACAGATAGGAAACGAGGCTCCCAGAGGAGGGAATCTGCCCGGGGTCACCCAGCAGGGGCCGCGCTGGGACACAGGCTCAGGCTGCATCTCCGCCTACAGCCCCAGGACGCTGCTGCCCCTTCTTGGCCGAAGGCCCCTGGGAGCAGAGGGGGCTTCGGGGAGTTCCCAGGCCGGGACACAGGGGAAGGCAGGCAGTCCGCCCCGCTCCCCTCGGTCCCCTGGGAGAGCCGGTGACATGAGCCCGTCCAGACATGGCGTCTCCACGCCTCACAGCCCCAGCCCGTGCCAGGGAATTACTCCGGGTGACAGGGACGTTTGCTGAGGGAATTAAAGAGGCAGGGAACAGTTGCCAGAGTAATTAGACACGAACCGTGGACGTGCCCCGCGTCTCGATGCTGCAGCATCCTTCGCCACAGCGACAGAGAGGCCCCCGCGCGAGACGGCCAAGTTGAACAGCATCCAATGGACCAGGGAGGCAGGGCTGCCAGGAAAGCATGGCGCCGACCCCCAGGGCACAGAGGGGGAGACGGAGGCCACAGGAGAGAACACACTTGTCCATAGACACTGGTCAGGTGAGAGGGAGGCTGGGCCTGGAGGCTGGGCCCAGAGCCCGGTCCTGTCAGGTCCTGGTCCAACTGGTAAGCATAGGTCAAGGTCATCTTGGAGGAAGGATCAAAGCTCCAAGGGCACAGATGACTGGGCAGGCTCTCATTCATTCACTCCTTCCAAAAATGAGCATTTATTGAGTGCCTACTGTATTCCAGGCCCTGTTCTAGGCTCTGGAGACAGAACGGTGAGCAAGATGAACTGGAGTCCCTGTCCTCATGGAGAAGAGGCCCCAGTGACCGGGAGTCCACGGCAAGTCAGGCCCTCGGGAGGCTCGGGAGGCCTGGGAAAGGGTTGCGTTCCAGGGTCTGCATATGCCGCGCGGCTCAGGACCCGCCACGGTACCTGCCCAGATGGTGCTGGTGATAGAGGGCAGCTGCTGGAAGCACAGAGCCAGGGGCACCTGCAGTTCCAGCCACTGAACAGGGCCACAGATGGACACGACCCACAGATGGAGCAAAGTGAATCATCGAGTGGGCCTGAGGCAGGGCAGCTGCCCCTCAGGGAGGACAGGAGGAGCTGCTGACCAGCCACGGGGCAGGGCAGGCCCTTCAAGTCTTGTGAACTTGGGTTCAAATCCCAGCCCTGCCGCTCATTGCTGTGCTACCCTAGCAAGTTATTAACCTCTCTGAGCCCCAGGTCTCTCTTCTGCAAAGAGGTTAGAACTGATGGTGTTAGAGGCCTAACCTCCTGTGAGGACCTCAGAGCAGCAGGCAGTGAGCAGAGGGTCACCACTGGGAGCCACAACAGGTGCTGCGTGTTGCACATGGACCAAGCCTGATGGTGGCAGAGAGGGGGCACTTCCTGTTCATCCTGTCATTCCCCCTTCCTGTCTGTGGCACCCCGGCCCCTCCCCACACACGCCCAGTAAACCCCATGGGCGTACTTAGAATGTGCAGCTGGCCACAGACCAGAAGGTCTAGATTCTAAACCAACCCTGCCACTTTCTCATCCTGTGACCTGAGGTCATGGGCCTCCATTTCCCCATCTGTGCCGTCAGTGGTCATCTTAGAGATCTGGAAGGACCCTCCCATCACTCCCATTCTGAGACTGGGCTCGAATTGGCTGCTGCCTGCTGTGTGACTTTGGGGGAGTCACTCACAGTCTCTGGGCTGGGCCCACCTGTTCACCCAGCAGCCCTGCACTCGGGGCCGGAGCACCTTCCTTGCTGCCCTCTTTGTGTTCAGTGCCCAGGCTTGGACACAGGCTCCCGCTGCAGGCCCAGGCCCCTCAGGGTGCCCGGGAACCCAGGCTGCCTGCCACCTGCCTGTCCCTCAGGGCTAGAGACAGGGACACACCTGGACTTCAGAATCGATGACCACGGGACCCACATCAGCACTTCCATGCCCCCCCACCAGAGGGGACAAGGAAGAACGCACCACCCAACCGTCCAGCCCTCAGGCCTTGAGACCTAGCAGCCAGGCCCCCAGCTGGAGTGGGGTGGGGACAGTCACTGGCAATTTTAAAAAATAATATCTAAGTTTGACTGTTTTTATGTCCACTGTGAAAACAGTCACCCTCCACAGAGCCGGTGGGGACGCGCGGGTGGGTACCCGGGAAGCCATTTGGCAACGCTGCTCCACGTTCAAAAGCCAGAGCCCTGAGCCCAGCAAGCCCACGTGCAGCAATTCACCCTATAAAAGCGCCCCCAAGTGCCAGGAAGTGGACGCAGAGGGGTGTTCTAGCTGAGCTGTTTATAAAAACAGGGAGAAACTGGAAACCACCAAAAGCCCACAGGCAGGGACTGGCTGCTGACACCCAGGCCTCGCACCGCAAGGACAGGCAGCTGCGGTTTAAAAAGGAGGTCAACCAGCGCCGGCCGTCAGGGACCCGCCAGGGCCAGTTAGCAGGGCCAGTTAGCAGAGCAAGGGCCAGTCGAGAGCCTGTTTGCAGTATGATCGGTGGCTGCTCCCAAGACAGAGAACCCAGGGGCTGGAAATCCAAAGGCAGCCCTGGGGGGGGGGGGGCGTCAGGGGAGATGGGGGAGGGGCACTTTCTGCACCGGGAGCTCCCATGTGTCGCGTCTGAGCACTGGTTGCATCTCTCTGTCTTTACATCGGTTTCTCAGGTGTAGCTTATTGATCTGTGCAGAGAATTTCGGCTCCTGGGGGCTTTTTAAGCCTCACATGACAGCGTTCAGCATTTCCCATCTGGTACAGGTATCAGCAGTGTTTTCAGTGCCTGCAGAATATTCGGAGTCTCCGTGATCCTTTTAGATGGTTAATTTAGTTAATTAGTTAATTTAGATTGTTTCTTTTTTTCCAATTCTAAGTAATCCTATGGTAAATATATTTATATCTAAAACTTCTGGGGAGAAGTAGGTGGGGTCTTTTATGAGTCTATGTCTCAGTTAAAAATACTAAATACAGCCAGGCACAGCGGACTCACCTGTAATCCCAGCAACTCAGGAGGCTGAGGCAGGAGGATCGCAAGTTCAAGGCCAGCCTCAGTAGCTTAGCAAGGCCTTGTCTCAAAATTTAAAAATAAAAGGACAGAGGACATGATGTAGCTGGTAAAGCACTCCTGGGCTCAATCCTAAGTGCCAAAAAAATTAAAAATATAAAATACAAAATATGGATGTAATCCGTCTGTTGGGCTGGACGGGTGGAACTTGTTGTAGACAGGAACAGAGACGTCTCATTCTCAGTCACCTCTGCCTCCACACACCCGGGTGACATGCAGGGGGATCCCCAGCTCTGAAGACCCTGAGACCCTGCAGACACCCCAGAGCCTGGGGTTGGTCGCGTCCACCTGTCAGCATGGCCAAGCCCCGTCCAGCCTAGCCACACACCTGGTCCCGCTCCAGTGCAGACATTGCTACTAGGAAGTGGGGTGGGAAGGGGACCATGGTCTGCTGTCCCTCTTCTTCCCTCCTGACCTCCTGCTCTGTCCCCACACAGACCTGACCTGTCAAGTCCACGTCTCCGTCCCCAGCCACCATGGCTTCTCAACAGAAGGAGAAGAGTCGGGGGAGGAGTAGAAGGTGAAGGGACCCTGGCTGGCTGTCGCTGCAGGAGTGATCTGACAGCCCTGGACACGCCCAGCAAGGGTCCATCCTTGTGAGGCAGGTCCTCCCACTCCTGTGTGCTGGCCCCAGACCCGCCCCTGCCAATCCCCTGGAGAGTCTCACTCTGTCCTGGATGCAGACCACTCTGACCACAGAGTCGTCCTCATGAGCCTCTCATGTGAGCAGGGATGAGACCTCTGAAATAGTGGCCAGCGCTGCTTCTGTTATTTCCAGTCCCCTGTTTCAGGCCCCAGTGAGGTTACCCTGTCCCCCCACCCCACCCCAATTAAAAGAAAGGACTCGCGGCAGGAAGCTGGAGTTTAAACTGGACTCTCTGACTCCAGGCCCCGGGACACCAATCAGAGATGTGAAAGGACACACGAGGAGTCCGAGTTTCCTCCGGGAAGAGGAAGATGCCCCTGATGGGAGCAGCGAGGAGGAGGGGGCTCACCAGGAGCTCAGACGCTGCCTCCGTGTCCGGCCACCAACATCTCCGCCCTGGGTTGTTGCTGCAGCTCCCTGACTGGCCACCCCATAACCCCTGCCCACACAGCAACCAGAGTGACCCTGAAAACCCGAGTCAGAGTACGTTGGTCCTCCTCAGACCCTACAGTGACCTGTCCCTTCCTCAGTCAAAGCTAAGCCCTCACAGGAGAAGCCACCCCCTGACCACCTCCCACTGCGCCCCCTCCCTGTCTTATAGATGGGGGACCAAGGCACGGAGGAGCTAAGCAAATACATGGTGGAGAGAATCAGCAGTGCCAGAAGTCGGATCTTGGAGAAGACTTTTTAAAAGGGAAGGCTCAACCACCATCAGAACAGGAAAGGAAAAGTTAAGCAGAGAGAGAAGACGCAAACAGCCCCACCACAGAAACACAGGGATCGGTGGCACAGATAAATATGAGGAGCAACTTTATGATACTGAATTTGAAAACAGATGACACCAATACAGTCTTATAAACATGGAACTTTCAAAAACTAACTCAGAAAGGCATTTTTAAGATTGTACAGTTGCATAGCATTAAAGAAGCCAGCCTCAAGAGTGAGCCCAGATGGCTTTATAGCATGTTTCTCAAACCTTCCAAATAGAAAAAAAGCCAAAACCTTCAAAAACACTTCCAGCTTATGAGGCTGGTAAAATGTTGACACAAAAGAAAAAGACAAGAAAAATATGAGAATGGAAAATTACAGATCAAGTTCGCTCAAGAATATAAGTGCAGAAGCCTTAAACAAAACATTCGCATACAAAATCCAGCAAGACCAAGTTCAGTTATCCCAGGAATGCAAGGTTGGTTTGATGTTGGAAAATGAATCCATGTAAATTATCACATGGAGAGACTAAAAGGTAAAAGTCATATCACAATTTCAATAGGCGCCAATAAAATTCAGGATCTTGAACATAAGTCCAAGTTAAGAATAAAATGGGACTTTCTTAGCCCGATTATTAACACCTGTGAAGAGCATTGCTGTTGAGAGCCACAGCTGAAGGGGCCCCAGCAAACTTCCAGCTGCCAGCAAACTTCCAGCTGCCAGCTGATGATTGGCTCACAGCGGCCCCAGCAACTTCTAGCTGCCAACTGATTGGCTCCTCTGCGGGGATGCTCATTGGGCTGTTTCCCGGCCCTTTCAGACCACGGAGCTGCTCACTGGGGGACTTTTTTTGGCTCCTCCCATGTGACCCAGCCAATCGGCCTCAAGAGCAGGAGGAGTGGGGGAGGTTGAGAGGCTGGTGGGAAGCCGGTGGTGGCAGTTGGGCTCTGAGGGTTTTCCTGAAGAGCTCGAGTGATGTAGCGTGTGTGTTCTAAAAATAAAGTTTGTTTCTTTTGACAAGTGGCTCCTGAATTGTGCCCAGCCAGACTGCGGCATTTGGTGGCCCGTACAGGGAACGACTGAGGGTAAGTGATAAGGTAAACTGCTCGCCCCTGAGGGCAGGGCGAGAGGATGGGTAGCCATTTTAAGATTCTTCTTTTGTTTGTTTCGCTTCTGTTTTAAGTTGCCTGTCCCTAGAGATGTGTAAGATGGAAGAAAAACTGCTCACATCTGAGGAACAGATAGGGAGAAAGGACGGATGGACATTCCAGGAGGATAGAAAGGCTGATATAATGATTCTTTGTTGTTCCATTATTGTTTCATTCTGTTTCAGTTTTGTTTGGTGTTATCTTGTTGGATTGTATTATAGTAGAAATATGGGATCAGAAATTAGTAAAAAAACAAACTGAAAGAGTGTTGAGTAAATTGTTAGAGGAAGGAGGCATCCCAGTAAAACCAAGAGCAGTCAGGGCATACGTTGATACAATACAAAAATGTAGCCCATGGCTTTTTAAGGAGGAGTTGTTGAATATATCACAATGGAACCATCATGGTGAAGATTTAAAAAGAATAGAAAAGAACAGCCCAGGAACTCTGCCAGTTGGCACATTGCCATTGTGGATGTTCGTATCTTGTTTGCTTAGTCCAAAGCCTTCAGTTCAGACAATGGTAGAGGAAGGAGAAGACATATTGATTTAAGTAAAAGAGAAGGTCTCTCGAGCTAGTCAGACAGAGGAAGAAAGTTTAGAGCAGAAAAAGCCATCAGGGGAAAAGTTACAACAGGAAACTGCTACTAACACCTTTCTATCACCAGAGGACGTAAGTGTCCAACCAGGAGGCACTTGTCAAAAGAAACGAACTTTGTTTTTAGAACACACACGTGGCACCACACGAGCTCTTCAGGAATCCCCTCAGAGCCCAACTGCCACCACCGGCTTCCCACAAGCCTCTCAACCTCCCCCACTCCTCCTGCTCTTGAGGCCGATTGGCTGGGTCGTGTGGGCGGAACCCAAAAAAGTCCCCCAATGAGCAGCTCCGTGGTCTGAAGGGGCAGGGAAACAGCCCAATGAGCATTCCCACAGAGGAGCCAATCAGTTGGCAGCTAGAAGTTTGCTGGGGCCGCTGTGAGCCAATCATCAGCTGGCAGCTGGAAGTTTGCTGGGGCCCCTTCGGCTGTGGCTCTCAACATCTCCCCCTCTCTGTTTAAACAACAAGCATGTGGCTTAGGGACCGTGCCTGCCTTAGGTTGTCCAATAGTACATATGGTTCTTACCTGTCATCGGATGAGCTGAGCTCAAGGCATCAGCCTCCTGTCTTAGGTTGGTACCATTGCAATTGGATTTTACCTGTCATTGACTATGGGTCCAGCATACAGCCACACTTGTGGATAGGTCTTTGTACCAGCGGGGGGGTGAGGTTCTTTGCCTCACCTCTGTTGGCCCCCAAATTTTAGCTGAACGACCATCACAAGCAGAAGGGAGGAAGATACACCAAGCCAATTGATGGCTCCTTTTGGAAAAATTGTACCACCGATGACACCATCAGCAAAAATACCCCAACACTACCACAAGTCGTTGCACCAACAGATAGTTCACAATGCATACAAGTGAGTTCACAATGCATACAAGTGATACATAGTCCAGGCAAGTTCTGTGAGCAGTTCAGTGATGGCTATTGCAGAAGCTGTAGATTGGTTTTCTCTTTGTCTTCACTGGCACTGGGATGAAGATAGGAATTCTGGCAATAATGGCTAAAGAAAAAATTATGTAACATTCTAGAAGGCACTAAAAGAAAACAATTTTCTGAACAATTTACATTATCTTGAACAGAATTATTAAATATAATGAAAAGGAAAGGTGAAAGTAAACAAACAGATATGTTAACCTCCTTTTTTGTTCACATATTAAAACAATCCTCAACAGCTGTTTACCCAATTTAAATTAAACCATTTAAATCACGTGAATAAAAAAAATGTTTGGATCCATTTTTTCATGAGCGCTCATCATATATGATATATGGACATACGCACATACAAACATACAAAATAAAACACAAGTGTGCACACATAATATAATACATACAACACATAACATAATAGTAAAGGCCTTATAACTTTTTACAGGTGAAATCTCCATTGCAATGTTTAAAAACTCTATAGTCAAAAAATAGAGCTGATCAGCAAAACATTAATCTAGGTCTGTATGAGCTCAAAAAACAAAATAGAACTTCATGATGTGGGAAAGGGCAATAATAAAATAGATATTGAAAAAAGCATCCTGGTTCTGTCGCAGATGTAAGGATAGCCAAACTGGAGTTCTGGATATCAGCTGTTATGGATTTGAGCCAAATCATCTTCTTTTTGGTCTGTAGAAATCACTTTAGTTAATCTCTCTGGAATCCAAATCAGCTGCTGTTCTCCCTGTGGAAATACACAAACAGACCCCCGACTCCAGACAATCACTGGGTCAGGACCTTTCCATTGTCCTGTTAGAATATCCTTCCAAAGTACCTTGGGCTTATGTACATTTTTTGGACACATATGCCTTTCTGCAGCACTAAGCCCTGATGAATCCAAATTTTAAAAGTTTAGAGTAAAAAGGGTTATTTTAAGTTTATCTTTGGGGGATATATACCCCTTCCCAATTCCCTCTTTTTGCTTTAATAAGTACATTTTAATAGTTTGATGAGCTCTTTCAACTATGCCTTGTCCCTGTGGATTGTATGGGATTCCTGTTATATGAGTAATGCCAAATGATGAGCAAAATTGTTTAAAAGAGGTAGAAGTATAACCAGGACCATTATCTGTTTTTAACTGTTTAGGAACGCCCACAGTGGCAAAATTTTGTAAGCAGTGAGCTATAATATCTTTAGTTTTTTCTCCGGCATGAAGGGAGCCCACCAAAAATCCGGAAGAAGTATCAACTGTAACATGCAAATATTTTAGTTTTCCAAATTCTGGCAAGTGTGTGATGTCCATCTGCCAAATATGGTTAGGTATCAGTCCTCTAGGATTGACTCCAAGATTAACTTGTGGTAAAAAGGTCACACAATTTTGACATTGTTTTATTATTTGTCTAGCTTGTTCCTTAGTTATTTTAAAACGCTTTTGTAAAGTATTAGCATTGACATGGAACTTTTATGAAAATTTGTAGCTTCTTCTAGTGTAGAGAAAATATGTATGTCATGTGTAGTTTTATCTGCTAAATCATATAAGGGCTCCAGGCAATCCTGTATGTGCCCTGATATGTCCTATAAAGAATGGATCTTTTCTGTCCCAGATTAGACTTTGTATAGTGGAAAGCAAAGAGAAAACAGTAGAGGAAGGGGAAATCCTACCAGCATCTTCAAGGGATACTATAGCATTAACTATATACTGACTATCAGAAAATAAATTAAATACAGAATCTTTAAACATCACAAAAGCTTGTAAAACTGCATTAAGCTCTATCTCTTGAGCTGATTGTTTGGGTACTAAAAATGTAAAAGTTTGATCAGGGGTAATTACTGCTGCTATACCATTATTTGACCCATCAGTGAATATATTTGGAGCATTCATGATAGGGGTTTTTCTTGTCATTTTTGGAAAAACTACAGGATGCTTAGACCAAAAAGACAACAAAGGATTAGATGGTAAGTGATTATCAAATGTAACATTAGATTTACACATGATTATTGCCCAAGTATTTAACTCATTAGCTAACTCATCAATTTGATCCATAGTATATGGAGTAATAATTTTATTGGGAGAAATTCTAAACACTCCCTTTGCTGCTTTTATTCCTTTGAGAATTAATTGTCCTACAGCCTCAGGATACCTAGTAAGAATAGTGTTAGGAGAATAAGATAAATGTATCCACAATAATGGACCTTCTTGCCAAAATACTCCTGTAGGAATATTTTTTGTTGGTAGTGCAATAAATAATAAAGGCAAACTTATATCAATTCTATCCAAATGCATTTTTTCCATATATGTTTCAATAATTTTTAATGTCTTTCTTGCTTTAAGAGTTAACATGCAGGGTGAATTTGGATCTGATGGACCTTTTAGAATATCAAATAAAGGTCCCAACTCTCCTGTTGGTATGCCTAGATAAGGCCTTATCCAATTTATGTCTCCTAATAACTTTTGAAAGTCGTTAAGTGATTTGAGTTGCTCTAATCGTATTTGAATTTTTGGTGGACGGACCATGGTTGAGGATAATAGAACTCCTAAATAATTAATTGGAAAATTTAATTGTACTTTATCTATTGCTATCTCTAGATTATAATTTTTTAATAAGTTTGTAAGTGTGGCATAACATTCTAGCAATGTGTTTTTATCTTTGTGTGCTAAAATACATCATCCATATAGTGAAATATTTGTAGTTCAGGATTTTGATTTCTAAGTGGCTGGATTACTTTGTTAACATAAATTTGACACATAGTTGGGCTGTTAGCCATCCCTTGAGGGAGTACTTTCCATTCATATCTCTGATCAGGACCTTCATGATTCAGTGCAGGGATAGTAAATGTAAAACGTGAACTATCCTCAGGATGAATTGGAATTGAAAAAAAAACAATCTTTAATATCTATAATTAAAACATACCAGGTTTTTGGCAAAGCAGACAATTGAGGAATCCCTGATTGAGCAGGTCCCATAATAACCATCTCATTATTAATGGCTCTTAAATCTTGCAATAATCTCCATTTACCAGATTTCTTTTTGATGACAAAAATGGGAGTATTATGGGGAGATACAGAAGGTTGTATATGTCCTTCCGCTAATTGTTGTTTGACCAGATCATGGGCTGCTAGTATCTTTTCTTTAGTCAGGGGCCACTGAGGAACCCATACTGGTCTTTCTGATTTCCAAGTAATTTTTATTGTCTCAGTGGCCCTTTCTGAAAATCCAACCCATGTCTGTCCGTTCCTTGATCTATTTGTATTGGTGCTGCTATACCTTGTTCTTGTTTTCCTAATATTTTTCCTTTCCTAAAACCTTGTCTAGCCATAATAGTGGGTGCATTTTGATTGATGTTTTTTGTTAATGTCAAACCTAATTGATCTAGGACATCTCATCCCCATAAATTTACGGGAAGATGATCCAATACATATGGCTGTATAGTTCCTTCACATCCTTCAGGATCCTTCCAATCTAATACCATTGCACTTCTATGGGGATTAGTTGCCACTCCTAGGCCTCGAAGCATTTGAGTGGCTTGTTGTAATGGCCAATGTTTTGGCCATTCTTGACGAGAGATGATGCTAAGGTCTGCACCTGTATCCAGTAGCCCATTAAATTCATGTCCTTGAATATTTAGTTTTAGCATGGGGCGAGAATCTAAATTTAAAGACAGCATAGCCCAATCTACACCTGTGGAGCCTAATCCCCTGGAACCTCTTTCTACAGTACCACTGGAAAATTTATCATGTAGGCTGGGTATTATTAGTAACTATGATATTCTATCTCCTGGTGAAATTACTGATATACCCTTTGGAGAACTGGCTATAATTTTTATTTCACCTTCATAATTGGGATCAATTACCCCAGGACTTATGATACATCCTTTTAGAGTAGAAGAGCTGTGTCCCAATAATAAGCCTACTGTTCCTTTGGGAAGAGGTCCTTTCACCCCTGTGGGAATGATTTGAACTCCCATCTCTGGAGTTAGTACTGTTCTGATGGAGGCGCAGATGTCCAACCCTGTGCTCCCTCTGGTTTGTCTGATGAGGGATTTAATGGACAATGTGTCTTGGGCACTACCCTGATGGGGTTGCTGGGTTCCTCCAGTGCTCCGTATATTTGTGGTCTTGGGCTCCGGAGCATTGGACCCCCCTGTCCATTTTTTGGCAGTGGAGCCCAATGCCTTCCTCCACGATATCATGGGTAAACACCTGGTATTCTACTCCTTTGATACCTAGTTTTGTTAAACTCTCCTCCTATGGGGCAATTCCTTTTAGAATGTCCTGTTTGTTCACAATTGCAGCATGTTTTTGGCCTGGCATCTAAAGCCTGTTGTACTGCAGCTGCCACAACTTGCCCTTGTTCATTAATGTCTCTACATAATTTAATATATGTGTTTAAATCTTCATGTCTCCATGGTCTAATGACTTCTCTGCACCAACAATTCGCTTGCTCATAAGCCAGTTGTTTTATTAATGGCATTGCTTCTTCTGTATTCCCAAAAACTCTGGTAACTGTTTGGAAAAACATAATAGACCAAGTTAAGACTAAAATGGGACTTTCTTAGCCAGATGATTAACACCTGTGAAGAGCATTCTGTAAGCAGAGCACCCTCTGAGGCAGTGCTCACAGCCTTCCCGCTGAGGTCAGGAGCAAGACAGGGGAGGCTGCTACCACTGTTTTTAGGAAGGTTAGGAGGAAGGTTAGGTGGAAAGGTGGAAGAATCAAACTGGACGACACAAAGGTGCCATTATTTGCAGATGTGACCGCCCATGTGGAAAATCTAAATGATTCACAGGCAAGGAAATAGAATCAATAACAAGAGTTTCAGGGCTGGGCTGCAGCTCCGTGGCAGAGCACTTCCTGGCACGTGTGACGCGCTGGGTTCGATCCTTGGCACCACATATAAAACTAAATAAGTAAATAAAGGCATCTGTCCATCTACAACTATTTTTTAAAAAAAACAGAGTTTCTTAAGCCTATTGAGCACAAAATCAATGTCTATGCACTACATTCTGTTTCCATGCATCAGTTAATGAGAAAAGAAAGATTCTACTCACAACGGAAAAGAAACAGCCTACGATCCCCAGCAATGAATCTGATGGAAGTTGCTGAGGACTTTGGGAGAAAATCAATACACTGCGCCTGTTCCATTCAGGCCTGGGCGAGGTGAAGCCCCTGGTGGAGGTGACTTGCTTCCCTACGTTCAGGTGTTTGGTCTTTCAGATGGAGGGAGGGGAAACCCCACAACGCGTCAGAACTTCTACTCCTGTTCATCACCTCAAAATGAGATCGACATGCGCTTAACGCTTCCAAGTTTTCCAAACACTGTCACCTTCACTCCCTCTCCCAGCCGTCATTAGGTGGGCACTTGAGGAAGCGGAGGCTCCCGTGGGTAGAGACGGGATCTGAACCCAGGCTGGTACAACACTGAGCTGTCTCCACCAAGCCCCAAGCCCCCATGGATGCGGGCTCCCCCGGTGGCTAATCCCCCACGTATTGATTCAGAAAGTTCTAGAAGCTGGGGAACAGTAGTGAACAAGAGGACCAAGAACTCATTTTCAATTGAAGGAAACAGATCATTAAACAATTACCTGGGAGAAGGAGGGCAGGAGGGCTTCCTGGAGGAAGAGGTATTTACTTCCAAACCAGAAGAGGAACGCGAGTCATCCCAGGGAAGAAGTGGGGTGAGGACAAAGCAGAGAAGTGAAGGAAACATGTTCTGAGCTGAAAGACCAGCAAAGGCTGGGAGGAGAGAAGGAACCACCTGTGCCCGGAGCCGAGTGCGTCTGGGGAGCAAGAGCCACAGTGGTCGGGGTGTGCGGGTGTCGGACAAAGGCCACGTCAGCAGGGCGCACAGCAGGCTAAGGGGCCTGGGCCCGACCCTAAGGAAAATGGAGTCCGAAGAGCCCCAGAAAGGGAGCGGCATCGTGACTGGCCTCAGCTTTAGAGGACGCCGTGTAGAAGGGGCGCTGACCCAGGGACCGGCCAGGGGAGGCCTTGCACCCAGCCTGCCTGCTTTCTGCCCCTCTGGGGTCCTCATGAGCACAGTGACATTCCCCAGAGCAGCACTGAGGCCTTTGGAAGGGGGATGAGGGGCCGGGGACGGGGTAAGAGGAGAGGGAGCCCTTGGAGCAGCCGACAGAGTGGCCAGAATCTGACCTCCGTGCCCCAAGGTTTTCTCTGCGCCCATCTTTCATCTCTGCCTCGGCTTCTTCATGCAGAGTGGCCTCAGCCTGTCCCCACTGCCCCTGTGTGTGCCCCGTGTGGCCTGGGAAGGTGACCCAAAGCTTCTACTCCAAACTCCTGGACTCCAGGGGCAAAGGGGAGTTTCTCCCACCACCAGTGGACGGCTTGGAGTGGCCCATCCTGAGCCAGCCATCGGAGGACTCTGTCCACCCTGGTCCCATGTCCACCCTGGTCCCATGTCCAGCTAGGGCTAAAGGACCATAAGTGGCCGGAGATTAAAAGCAGCAACTGTGCCATTGCCAGGTGAAGGGGAGGCCAACAAATAATATCCAAAACACATAAAAACAAAACTGGGTGTCCTAAATCTGCACACTCACTCTTCACACCTCCACTCCGCTATCCGCTCCGGCAGGAGCTTCCTTGGACCACCCCCAGACGTTGTCAGAAGCCCCCCGTGTGTGTCCACGGTGTCCTGCTCTTGCCTTTGTCACAGCCCTGGGAAGCTGGTCAGGGGTGTCCCTCCTGCCCAGTCTGAGGACAGAGGCCTGCCCCACCAACTGGCCCACCCAGAGCGGAGCTGGTTGGCAGCTGACTGCTCCCCTGCCCCCGCCTTCCCCGGGGCTCACCAGCAGAAACGGCCTGAACCCCGTCCAAATGGCCGGTCAAGTGGGACCAGTCGGTCCAACCACCAGTCAGTACCGGGGGCCATCCCAGGTACTGGGATGACCCAAAAGGCCCTTCTGACAATTCAGTTCAAATAGCCTCACGGCCAAGAAACTGTTCCCGGAGCTGGCCTAGGACATGGCCACAGGGTGCGCCATTAGGGCAAAGGCCAGACCCTCTGCCCTGGCCTCCTGTGGCCTGCTGCAAGCTGCCACCTGGGACCCACAGTCCAGACGCTCCCCAGCCTCCTCCTGGGGTGGAAAATCCCCAGCAATCCCACTTCCAGGTACCAACACCAGGGGGCGCCCACGAGCACACAGTGAGGCAGGCCAAGGCCCACAGCTCTGTAGTTTTTATAGAGAGGAAAAGAAAAAAAAAAAGGAAGGAAGGAAGGACTCTAAATAGCTATCGATCAGAAAGTGGCTTTAAAAAAGATGACACGTCCATGCCATGGACCATGACACAGGGCCTTTTTTTTTTAATTTATTTTGTAGTGGTTGATGGACACGAGGCCTTTATCTTATTTATTTATCTTTATGTGGTGCTGAGGATGGACCCCAGGGCCTCACACGGGCCAGGCAGGCGCTCTGTCCCTGAGCCCCCACCCCAGCCCCACAGGGCCTCTTTTTAAGAATGAGGTAGCTCTGTGCGTACCAAGGTGGAAGGATGACAGATGTCACCCAGGAGGGAGAGCGTGAGAGGCGCCAACGCACATATTGAGGGATCCCATTTATGTTTTTAAAGCACCCCTTAAAAACGCAGGCCCCTGTCTGCCTATCAGCACAGGAGGTGGGTCCACAGGAAACAAATGTCACCCTGATATCAGAGGACATCACGCGGAGGAGATGCAAACGTGGAGGCAGGTGGTGGCGGAGGCAGGTGGTGGCGGAGGCTAGACCGGGGACATTGTCCTTATCTAAACTGTTCAAGATGACAGGGAGAGCGTGAGCCTGGAGCCCTTGCGTGGTCCAAATCGGGAACTGAAAAACTGGAAGGGGGTTGCGGGCATGGCAGCCCCGCCAGGAACGTGGCAGGAAACTCAAAAACAGTGGACTGCCCACCTGAAAGGGACCCATTGCACCAATTCTGGTGCCTGTGACAAAAGACTACGGGGCAGCTGTTCAGAGAACTGGGACGAGCCCAAGAGGGAAAATATTCTTGAAAGAAAATAAACAAGCTGCAAAGGGACAGGGAATATAATCCCGCATTTGTAAAAGAAAGACTGAGTCATTATCACCTGGGGGAAAATTACCCACCACCAAGCACCAAGCACTGTGGGGGAGGCGGGAGGGCAGGTGCTGGAGGGGCACTCATCTGAGTCAGTCCCTGCTCTGAAGCCAGCTGTGTGGCCTTGGGGCCCCTCTGACAATAGCCTTGAAAATGGACACCGGGAGAATCTGAAGTGCCCCGTTGAGGACAGGATTCAGGAGGCGGGGAATGCAGACCCCGCGGTCATTACTGTCTGCAGTGTGTCCAGGACGCGGGGCGCAGGCTGGGGGAACAGGACTCCCAGGCTCCCTGGCACTGCTTGCACTTGAACTGGGAGCCTGCACCTCCTTCCTATTTAAAAAAAAAAATACCTAATAAGGGCTGCGGGGCACGGCTCAGGGACGGAACACGGGCCCAGCATGCAAAAACAAATAAATAATGAAATTTTAAAAAAAGAAAAGGAGAAAATCAGCCTTCCCTGCGGTTCCCTGGTGCTGCCCTGGCTCGGGCTCCTGGGCCTGGCGAGCCGGACATCACTGGCCACAGCCGTGAGGGCAGCTCTCCCCTCCACGAGAAACTGCTTCCGCTTCCCAGACTGTGATTATGGAGGAGTACAGACCAGCTGAGCCGGGCTCTCCATGCAGTGATCCCTCCCGGCCCCGGGCTCAGGAGCAAGGGACCCGCGGGAGGTGGGTGACAAGTGGTCTCCTGTCACCTGCCCACGTCCTGAAATTTAATATAGTTTTGACATTTCTCCAGCTGAGTGGTGGCCAGGGCTCCAGCCGCATGAAATCAGGCAGATAAAAGCCGGAGCAGAGGGCGCGGGGACCTTGACCCGCTGTCATTTTGCCACTGGCTTCTCCTGGAGACCAGCAGCACGTTAAGCTGCTGAAGTCAATAATGAAATGGACCAGGGCTGAAGGTACAGGGGAGATTGAGAATCCCACAAAATCGCTCCTTCCCTGAGAGTCACGTGGATCTGCTGCCGTCTCTTGGGGAGAAGGGACCTGAGGGAGGCTCCATCCAGCCGAGGAGGCCCAGGGCTCAGTCCCCAGCACTGAGCACCCACCAGGATGGGCCCAGGGACACGGTAGTGAATGGGACAGGCAGGGATCCTGGCCCAGGGACAATCACCTTGACAAACTTGTCCTGTGATAATAATAATCATAGTATCCCATTTCCTTGGTCATCTACTAAGGCCCGATTCTGTGCTAAATTCTCCCTGTGCTTTATTTTTTTTTCATTTGATCCTCAAAAGTATGCTCTAAAGTAGAATTTTGTAGAAAAGGAAACTGAGGTTCAGAGGAGTTCAGAACGTTGATTGACCACCATGAAGTACTTGGTAAAAGGCAGCTTTGGGGTTTGAATCCCCCCAAGCTCCTCCCCCTCTGGAGACTACACTCCATGCTCAGCAGGGTGCGTTCTCTCTCCTCTAGAACTGCTCTGGAGGCTCGGGGACCCGAGGGCTGGCCCTGGTGGCAGAATCCTTAAACCTTGTCCAAGTGGCTGCACAGCCCTGCCCAGGGCGCATCCCTGAGCGCATCCCTGAGCGCATCCCTGAGCGCATGCTGGGAGGGTACAGGATCTTGCAATTCTTCCCATATCCCCGTGTGCTTGGGGACCACAGAGGACCGACCGCCAGCCCATGTCCCTGCTTTTGGAGGTTATGTTAGTTAGGGAGCAAAACACCTGACAGACACAACTGAGAGGAGGAGGAGCGTCCAAGGCTCAGTTCACAGTCAGCCAGCTCCATGGCTCTGTGCTCTGGCCACCAGGAAGCAGAGAGAGAGACAGAGAGAGCGCAATAGAGCCAGGGCAAATTATATCCTCTCCAGGGCTCGCCCCAGTGACGGGTGGTTCCTCCGGCCACATCCCAGCGGCCTGCACCCAGCCGTCCACTTGGACCATCAACCACCAGATGGATGAGTCCGTTGATGGGCCACGGGTCTCTCACGCTGATCTTTCACCTCTTGCATCAATACAGAAGCTTTGGGGAGCAGCTCATACTCAAACCATAACAGAGGCCTGTTCTAGAGGATTCCAGGACTTGGGGGAAATCAGGGAAGTATCCTTAATTATCCCCAGGCAGCCAAGGCCAACCAAGGGACCCAGAGTGTCACCCAGCCCCTACCAGCTCCGCAAGAGAGGTCATCCACAGAGACTGTTGTTGTTGTTGTTGTTGTTCTTGTTGATTTTGTTTCTTTTTCTTGATTATCTTTGAGTGACATATGAATTGTACCTATTTCTGGGATTTGGTGTGATTCTTAACCACAAGCATACAGCAGGCACTGCATACAGCAGGCATGGATCAATCCAGCCTCCCTCTTCCCACCTCCCACCCCTTCCCCACCTCTAGTAATCACTATTCCACATGCAGGTTGATTTTTTTTTAATTTCCTCATACGAACACAAACTGCCGTACCTGTCTTTCTGTCTCCGGCTTATTTCACTGGCCCTAAGCTCCTCCACTTCCATCCATTTTGCTACAGACGACAGGATTTCATTTTTGGTGGCTGAATACTATTCTGTGGCGTTATCCAGTCATCTGTGGATGGGCACCGAGGTCGATGCCATGTCTAACCTGACATGACAGGTTCTGCACTCAGCCTGGGTGAACAGGTGTCTCCTTGGTGCCTGGTTTCCTTTGTCAACAGTTGTCCCCAGAAAGCCCCCCGGGAAGAAGATCGGGGACAAAGTCTCCTGTGTCCCTACCCTCAGTGGGCCCACCCCACTCCCTCTTTCCCTACGAAGTGACAGTTTCGAATCATTACACCTGTAGGAAGTTTTGGGTCTCCAGGACACACCAAGCGTCAGGTTGAGTGACATCACCAGACTGCTAGTTACTGCCCTGGCTCTTGTATTCTCCTTCCCGACCACCTGCGGTGACATCTCTCAACAGGACTGGAATTCAAGGGCACAGCCCCTCCCAGCCCTGCCTCCCCTCCATCCACCTGCACACGCTGCCCCCTGAGTCCCCTGGAGCCACAGGATGACTCATCACCCAGCGTCCTCGGTGGGCAGACACTGCCCACCCACCCTCAGCGTCTGTCCTTCGCCCTCCCCTCCAGGGACCCGCCTGGCACCACAGCAAACACCTGCCCCAGTCCAGGTCTCAGTTTCCCCATCTGTAGGTGACGGCCACCAAACACGGGCGCCTCCATCCCTCCTGTCAATCCCTCGGCCCCTGACTCTCGGGGACTCACAGGGCAGGACAGGAGTCCTTCATCTCTGCGTCCCCAGCACAGGGCCTGGCGCACAGTGGGGCAGCATGGTGTGAAGTGCCCAGTGTGCGCCCGAGTCAGCCGGGCTGGCCTCACGTCCCAGCTTGCTCGCTTCCGGCCGTGGGTCCTGGCGCTCTGCGGCCTCCTCCGAGGGACGGAGGAGGCCCCAAGGTCAGCGCCTAAGCCAGCAGGGCTCCCTCTGGCGCACCCTCCTTCTTGCGCCTTGTCCCTCTCACCTCCCAGAGCTGCTCCCTCCCACGTGCTGGAGGGAGAAGGCAGTGTCCCTTTGTCCCAGGAGCAGAATCCACAGCTCTCTGGACCCGCTGCCCCCCCGCTGCCTTCCTTGGCCTCTGTGGAGTGGACAAGGGGACGAGCTGGGGAAAGGATGAGGCTTCCACTCGCAGAGAGCAGCTGGGACCTTCTGCAGCCAGTGGGGACTGGGCAGGGGGAGCCCACTGGACCACCGGGAGAGGAGCAGGGCAGGCCGCAGGTTGGGCCGGGAAGCCAGCTAGGAGGTGCGAGCCATGTCTGTCTTGTCCAGGTCCCTTGGCACCTTCTCAGCTGACAGACTCCTATTGATCCAGCAAAACCCAGATTAGAGGCCGCCTCTTCTGGCTCTGCCTGAGGCTGTGGCTCCTCCCCACGGGTCCTGCCTGGCCACACTGTGACTGGGGATGCAGCCCTGCGTCTCCCCATCCTGTCAGGACAGCAGGACTTGACCATGGCGGGAGGCTGGTGGGCACCTGCCAGGGTCGGGTCCTCAGCACAGCCCGCAACACCCCTGGGCCACTGGAGGGCGGGGAGCACCCTCACCCGGGAGATGGGGGACTGACACCAGGTGGTTTCTGAGTCTCACTGTCAGCACGTGGGCGGCTCCGGAGCCTGAGGACCTGCCAGCTGCCTGGGCCCCGCATGTCCTCCAACCCCTGGGGGTGCGTACAATGGGGCACCTCCAGACGCCTCTAGATTCTTCCCTAGAGGCGATCAGGGACAGCCCAGGGAGGGCAGCGGGCCTCTATATGGTGGTGGCTGGCAGGTTGGCTTGAGAGCCTCAGGGACGCCCCAGTGGGGCTTGGAAAGGGACAGCATCCCTGGGTGCAGGAGCCGTAGGGCTTCCCCCAAGGCTGTGACCTGCTGACTTCCTGGGCCCAGCCGGGAGCCCTTCAGCTATGCTGGAGGCTGAGCCCACCCGGCAGCTCCCCCTGCTCCCTCTGAGAGCCCTGGACCACCAGGCGCAGGTCTGTGGACCTGGTCCCTCACGGACAGAGGCCAGGTGCCTCCAGCCCTGGGGCCAACAGAGCCCGTGGTGGCAGGATCCGGGGCTCTGTGCACAGAGACCCCACCGACACGTCTCCCCAGGTCTGTGCGGTGGCTCGGGGGCTTGGCTGCACTTGATCTTTTTCTTCAAACGAATCAGAACGTTTTTGCCGGAGCTGAGCTTCAGTGTGCACAGGCATCGGGGCCTGAAGCTGACCTCCGAGTCTGCAGGCGTGTTGGCCTCCGGGTCGTCCACTTTCCCAGCCGGGGGTCATCCAGGCACAGGCGACAGACCTCAAAGCCCAGGGCCTCCGTCCCCATCTGGGAGACAGAGAAACACGACCCCAGGGTGGGGTCCCTCCTTTAATCAGGACCTGGGGTTTTTATTTGGAGACAGGGCCTCCCCAGGGCACAGGAGGACAGTGACCATAATTAACACGCCTCTCTTGGCAGAAACAGGATCAGCCGGGTTGGGGATTTCTGTCCATGGAGCTTTAGCATGGGACACCCCAAGGGTGGAGGACGCCCATGGATCAGCACAGCCCCCTCCCAACA